>NC_080379.1:102606343-102915559 GCF_014773155.1 Arachis stenosperma | reverse complement strand
AAATGCTTTGTTTTCAAGTATTACCACTTGATACATAAGCACCACAAGCATTTAATTAGAGGACTTCATTAAGCTCATTTTTCTTTTCATTTCTTGACTCTCTAATCGTTGATGCTCAGAGCCTTGAACTTTGAGGGAGTGCTTTTGCACTTGAGCCTAGCCTTGACTTCTAAGTGTTTTGTTTTCAAGCATTTGGCTTGATACATAAACACCACAAGCACTTAGCAAATAAATTGCCATTGGTACTCAGAGCCTTCAGCTTTCTCATTCTTTCCCTTTTTCTTTTCTTGCTTTAATTGTATTTGCTTCTTCAAGGTTTTCATGATTTCAAAAGATTTCACAAAATGTACTAGATGAAAAACTTCAATTAAATAAAATCCAATGCAATTGAGCAACAATCAATCATACTAGCTTTCCAATACTTGTATGCACATGCTAAATTCTTCTTTAATTCCTTGTTTGTTTATGATCATGATGCTTTTTTGCTTTTGAATTCACAAACTCAAGTTGGTAGTCATAATGTCACAACAACATATTTCAAATCAAATTCAAGCTATGCTTAGTCATACCACACATGCATACAGAAAATATAAAGACAATCATGCAATTTAAAGTGCTAGAAATAAATGAGAGGAAAAGGAACTTTACAACCTTGCAATTCATCTTCTCTATTGTTGTCATTTTCCTCCCATTCTTCTCCTTCCCATACCAACTCAGAATGCTTGCTTATCCTCAAGCAACAATTAGAACAATGGCTATGGGGCTAAGATGGATCATGAATGTCTTACACAATAAAATGTTAGTAGCACATGTGTTTTAAGCAAGCAAAATTAAGGATAATAATCAAGGCACAAGAGACAGAGACATTGTGATTGCAAACTTAAGAAGGTGAGCACAATACATTGCATAAAAGATAAGTGGCACACCAAACTTAGTGTGACACTTTCACTTGGAATCAATGCAAGTATCCAGTAAAGATTTGAAGCAAATTGTGTTGCATAGCAACACCAAACTTAGAATGCAATCCTATGTCCACTTATTTGAATTAAAACCAAGCAAATGAAACTGTTGTTTATTAAGTACAATCACCAAGCTAAAAATCTGTCATTAATAAAGCTCTCTTGGTAATGTATTAACAAACACAGTAAATAAGCAAACTAAAATGAAAGCATTAAAAACAAAGAATTAACTAAAGTAAACAGAATAACAAAATATCAAACCAAAAGAAAATTAACACTGCAAAGACATTATGGTTATGCAGACAAGTGGTGTTGCTGAATGATTTGCATAGAAAAATAAGTGGCACACCAAACTTAGAATCTTAGTGTGACACTTTCATGTAGAATTGATGCAATCATCCAAAGGAGTTGAAGACAATTTGTTGCAGGGCAACACCAAACTTAGAATGTAACCATATGCCAATTTATTGAATTTAAACAAAGCATAGAAAGAAAACAAAGCAGAAAAGAAATGTTACCTACGGTTGGGTTACCTCCCAACAAGTGCTCTTTTAGTGTCATTAGCTTGACATGTTGTTCTTCACTTTCTTCCTCTTCTTCCAGTTTGTTAAGAGGAATGACCTTAAGGTGGGAGAAGATTCAGCTACTGTCCCTTGTCTTGGCCTTTCCTCAGCAAGCTTTCTTTTGCAAATGGCTTGATTGATCTTGCTTGCTGGATTGGGGACAGAATTGGTGTTCTTGCTAGTTGCCTTCACTTCCTTGGATTTAAGACTTGGTTGCTATGTGATTATTGGAGTTTCGTATTCATCCAGAGCTTTTTGAATTGGTGGTTCCATGAGCTTTTCTTCTATGTACTTCTCTGCTTCACTTGAGTGTAAATTTTCTGGAATGACTTCCTCACTTTCTTGCTCCTCCACTCCTTTCTTTGCACCCAACATTTGACTTAATAGTTCTTTTATGGAGGAGGTTTGTTGTTCTTCCCAAGATTTCTTCATATCTTCTTCATATTTTTCGATCACAGATTCAAGGGAAGTTTGTGAGGGTTGTGAATGTTCATGTTCCTTTGTCACCTCAAGCAGCGTTTGTGAATGTAAAATCCTTGGCTCATGTCCCTCATCCTTCATTGCAATTTCACTTGACACAGGGACCTTTTGTTTTTGTTTTTCCATTTTCTCCTTCTATGCATTCGACAATTGGCCTAACTGCACTTCCATATTTTTGAGGGAGTTCTCTTGTTCTTTTTGGTACTTCTCTTTCTCCTCCACAAATCTTTTGAGCATGGACTCAAGCTTTGAGATTCTTTGGCTATTGGAAGTTTGTGTGAGTGGTAAGTTTTGAAAGTAGCTTTTTGTTGAAGCATGGTCAAGTGATGATATCTTTGGATGAATATCATATGGAGCATTAGAATTCCTTTCCCAGCCACTATTGGAATTATGACTTGCATCATTTTGTGGTGGAGGGAAATATCCCATATGGTTTTCTTGCTCATCTTGTGTCTGTGAAGTAAATCTCCATGGATTGGAGTGCTTAGAATTTGTATTTTCTTGGTTATATTCCCAACCACCATTAGAGATTGGTGATGGTGGGTGATATCTCATAAAATTTTGTTTGACCATAAGATGAGTTGAACTCCATTTGTATTTTGTAAACATCAATGAAATTTGAAATTCATGTCACAGAGAAAGAATTTCTTAGTGAGGCAATAGCTCAAACACCTTGCTATCAATTTAAAACAGAGAACAAAAACAAAAAAATGCTTGATCTAGACTTCTAACCCACTTAATCATTGTTGATCTAATCAATCCCCGGCAACGGCACCAAAAACTTGATGGTGTTTTGTGGAAAAATGAATTTCCAAACACATAGATCTAACCGGCAAGTATACCGGGTCGCATCAAGTAGTAATAACTCACAAGAGTGAGGTCGATCCCACAGGGATTGATGGATCAAGCAACTTTAGTGGGTGATTAGTTTAGTCAAGCTAACATTGAAGTGAATTTGGATGAAGTGTAGCCAACAGAAAGTAAATGGCAGGGAATTAAAAGTGCAGAATAATTAAATTGCTGAAACTTAAAGAACAAGAAAGTAAAATAGCTGAAACTTAAATTGCAAGAAATATAAACTGCATCAAAAGTAAAGGGGGGTTGGGTGCTGGAAATTAAAGAGAGCAATAGATCAAAACTCAGAACTCTTGCAGAAAGCTTAACTTGTAGGAAAGTATATTGGGATCATGAACAGAAATGTGAAATGAAGAACAAGTACAGAAGAATTAAATTGCTTGAAAGTAAATTGAAAGCCAATGGAACAGTAAAAACAGAAGAGCAGCTAAGAACTCAACGTAATTGCAAAATAAAATTGAAGATCTCAGGGAATCAAAGAGACTAGAAAATAAGTCTAGATCTCACTCCCTTCCTTGATCCAACCAAGAACAATTGCAGATGGAAAGAAGATGAAAGCAGTAAAGAGAGTTTTGGTTCAAAACAAGAGAAATCCTTAATTCACTGAAATTTTGCAGAAGAATAACAAGAGAAATCTTAGACCAAGAGGGAAACAGAATTCCTTCACTCTCAATCCCAGATTTAAGACAGAAAAAAACTAAAAGAGAGAGAGCTCTCAAATCCTAATGCTCCCTAGTGGAGCTTGCACTCTTCTAATCGAGCTCCAATTGATGCCTTTATATAGGCTTTTCAAAGTGAAAATGAAAATGAAATTAAAACAAATTACCATTAAAATAAAAATCCTAATCTAATTTATCCATGTGCCTTTGAGTGATGATGTGGGCTTTGCTTGCTTTGGATTTGAGGAGAGATGGGTCTTGGATGGCCTTGGTTCAATTGGTGAAGATTTGAGTTCAAAGGGATTTTGAATTGAATTTTGGCCCATGGGTGTTCCCAAGAGGCTGCCCTGCTCTTGTGGAGGGCAGAGCAGGAAAGTTGTGTAAGGAAGCATGTTGCGTGCCAAGTGTGGGAGAGGCATTCAGGATGCTGCCCTGCCCTTGTGGAGGGCAGGGCAATGTTGTCATGGTGCGGCCTTGTGCGCGCTCCAAGTTCCTTGACTGTGCCAAATTGTGCTTGTGTGCGCCAAGGAGTAGCGCCTAAGCCTTTACTTCCTTGAAGGTCTTGTGTTCGAACCTTGGTGAAAGCACTTGGGGGAGCAATTTTCCTTGATTTTCCATGAAGAGAGCACGACATTGCCCTGCTCTCCATGAGGGCAGAGTAGAAAAATGAGCGCTACTTGCTTTGGAGTGAGGCTCCAGCTTCGAACCTTGGTGGAAGCACTTTGGTTTATTTTCGCTTATTTTTTGCCCTTAAAGATGCCTTTCACTCATGCCTCAATTGTGCGCCAAATATGGATTGCTATATATCGTTGGAAAGCTCTGAATGTCAGCTTTCCAACGCAACAAGAAGCACATCAATTGGACATCTGTAGCTCAAGTTATAGCCCTTTGAAGGAGGCATAGTCATGCTGTGAACGCCCAGATTTTAACTTAGCAAAAATTTGCTTCCAACCTCACTTTGCACCACGATTCTGCTCTGCCCTTGGCAAGAGCAGGGCAGTGTGTGCTGATTGCCTATTCTCCTTTAATTTGGTCATGGGCCACGCTTTTAGAAGCGTGGCCTAAGGCTCCAAAGTGTGCTCCAACTTCAAAGTGTGTCCCAAAGCTCTTTTTTTCTCCTTTTTTGTGCTTCTTTGCTTCTTTTTCTTCTTATTTCCTACAAGATTTATAAAATTAAAAGATCAAGGAAATATACCTTTTAATCACAAAAGCATTCAATATTTAAGCACTAATCATCAATTTCTTGTATGAAAAAGCTAGAAAAATAGGTATATGATGACTTGTCATCAGAGGTTAGCCAACTGCTTGGTAATGAGCTTGTTTTGAGCCAGCAGAGCTTCTACATTGTTTAGCTCTATCACTCCCTTAGTGTTCCCTCTTTCGGAAGCATAGAAGTAGTCATTCTCAACTACAGTTTCAATGACATCTATGGCTTCTTCAATAGTCTTCTTCTTGTTCAAGGATCCTCCAGAGGAATGATCTACTGCCTTCTTTGATTCATATGACAAGCCTTCATAGAAGATGTGCAGTTCGACCCACTCATTGAACATCTCTGGTGGGCATCTCCTTGTTAGGTCTTTGAACCTTTTCCCAAGCTTCATAAAGTGTCTCCCCATCCTGTTGTCTGAACGTCTGTACTTCGGTTCTCAGCCTATTGATCCTTTGAGGGGGGTAAAACCTTGCCAAAAACTTATTCACTACCTCCTCCCAATTTGTCAGGCTTTCTTTTGGGAAGGATTCAAGCCATTTGAATGCCTTGTCCCTGAGTGAAAATGGGAACAAGAGCAGCCTATAAACATCTTGGTGGACTCCATTGGACTTCACTGTGTCACAAATCCTCAAGAAGATGGTCAAGTGTTGATTCAGATCTTCTTGAGCACCTCCTCCAAATGAGCAATTATTCTGCACAAGAGTGATGAGCTGAGGTTTTAGCTCGAAATTGTTGGCATGTATGGTGGGCTTCTGAATGCTGCTCCCACAGTTGCCTGGGTTGGGATTGATATAAGAGCTTAACACTCTTCTATCCTCCCCAACATGATTTGCTCTACCTCCTCCCCCATGGTTATTAGCCTCTTCTTCATGTTGGTTTTCTATGTTGCCTTCCATGTTTAGTTCAAAGTGTTCCTCCTCCTCTTCAACACCGATTGCACGTTTCCCTCTTGCTTCCCTCCTTAATCTAAGGAGGGTCCTTTCTGGTTTAGAATCGAAGGAAGTTGAAGCCCCACTTCTTCTCCCTGTCATACAACCAACAAGTACAAGCAAGTAAAAATATGTGCAGATAGTATTATTGTCAGAATTAGTGTTAGTTGTGAGTGATGCAATATATCAAACAGTTAGTGGGTTAGCAAACTGAATTGTAAATAACAAAGAAACGAAAAACTAGAGGGGGAAGGGAAGAAGTTAACTAAGACAGAAAGTAAATTACTCAAACAGAAAGTTAATTCAACAAAACAAAAATGCTCAATCTAGTGATCTTCCAATCTAATAATTGTTGATGCACAATCAATCCCCGGCAACGGCACCATAAACTTGATGCAGGTGGAAATTGTCTCTCAACAAATTTCCTTCGGCAAGTGTACCGAATTTGTCGTCAAGTAAAAACTCACAATATAGTGAGGTCGAATCCCACAGGGATTGATTGATCAAGCAACTTTAATTAGAAGAATGTTTTAGTTGAGCTAATTTAGAATTTGGGTTGAGAATTGCAGAAAATAAAATGGCGGTAATGTAAATGACAGGAAAAGTAAATGCTAGAATTAAAGAGCTGAAAGTAAATGACTGAAATTAAATTGCAAAATTGTAAACGGGAATGGGGTGTTTGCTCATGAAAATAAATGCAGAAATTAAAGAGAATGGGTGAGATCTGAATTGGGGAGTTCATTGGGCACAGGAGATGTTGCAATTCTCCGAATCAAGTTCATTTTCATCTCTTCCTCAATCAATGCATTCATTGATCTCCTTGGCAATCTTAATTGATTGAATTACAATTTCTTGCAATTCAATCTCTCAAATCTTAATCAATAGCCAATTCCTTGGTCAATTGCTCATGAGAAAAGATGAAGTGTGGTCACTAATTATACCACATGCATTTCCCAAATCAAGTTTTGAGAGGATTATAGTCACATATCCATCCAAACCCAATTTGGTCCAGCATGAGAAAGCATTTCTAGCTTGATCTCTTCATTCCTCTTTCAAGGTTCAGAAGGGATCCAAGTTTGAATAGTTTCTTTTCCAAGATAACCACCCAATGGGATGAAGATCGAAAGCTTTCAAGTAAAATCAAGAGAAAAGATAGAAGAAGAATGAAGAAAACTAGTATTGATCCATCAAATTACAACAGAGCTCCCTACCCAATGAAATGGGTTTAGTTGTTCATAGCTCTAAAAAATGAAAACAAAGATGGAGAATACATTCTGAACTAGAAGAGTAGAGAAAGTAAAAATATAGAGAGTAATACTTTTTTCAACTTCCAGAACTCCTTCCAACTCCCAACTCCCTCAAATAATTCAAAGCTACTCCTATATATACTACTCTTCTATTCTTCTAGTTGATTCTTCAAGCCTTGGGCCTTTGGATCTTCAGTTTGGAGCAGTTCTCTTCTTTACTTGGGCTTGGTTTTACTTGCAGAGAGAAAGTGTGAAGTGGGCAGAGACTTTAGCTCAGGACGTTAGAGGTGTTAACATTCAGTGAGAAAATAGGTTCGAAAACGTTAGTGTCATTCAACTTTTTCACTAACGTTTCTTACCCAAGTAAAGGCCACGTTAACCTCAACGTTAGTGGCACAAACGTTGCCACTAACGTTGCCTCTTTGTCCTTCACACACGTTATTAGGACTCAACTTTCCTAATAACGTTGAGAGCCTCCCCCTTTCCCACGTTAGAGTCCACGTTAACTTAGTTAACGTGGCTCTTTTAACGTAGGCGTGCCAATCTTCGAGAACGTTAGTGACACTCAACATTGTCACTAACGTTCCAATATGCCCCTATCTCACGTTAGAGTCCACGTTAACTAGGTTAACGTGGCTTCTAACGTGGCTTTGCAAACCATTTCCAACGTTAGTGACAATGTTGAGTGTCACTAACGTTGGCTCATCTTTCACTCATTGCTGTTAGCTTCCACGTTAACTAAGTTAACGTGGCGCCTTGGGGTTTTTGGGTTGCTTCCAACGTTAGTGACAATGTTGGGTGTCACTAACGTTGTCGACCATTCTTGCCTCTCACGTTAGCTCCCACGTTAACCAAGTTAACGTGGAAGCTAACGTGGTACATTGCACCTTAGGCCAACGTTAGTGACAATGTTGAATGTCACTAACGTTGGCTTCCTTCCCCTTGTTAACGTTAGAGGCCACGTAAACCAAGTTAACGTGGACTCTAACGTGGCCACTTATGATCATTGGCCAACGTTAGTGATAATGTTAAGTGTCACTAAGGTTGGCTCAAAGTCCTTTCTTCACGTTAGAGCTCACGTTAACTTAGTTAACGTGACTCTTAACGTGGGCAATGATGGCTTCGAGAGAGTTATTGGCAATCACTTTTCTCATTAACTTTGCAAGTTACCTCCCATTCCACGTTAGTGGCCACGTTAATTAGATTAACGTGACTGCTAAGTGGTTCTTCCTTGCTTCCTTTGGTCCTGAAATCAAGCAATAGAGTGCATCAAAGTTCTAGTCCAAGTCATGGGTAATGCAACATACAATTTGTCACTAAATTCATGCAAAATCCTCATGAAATCATGTAAAATGCACAATGTATGCTTGAATCAAGGTGTAAGTGAATATCTACCCAAAACTAGCTTATTTCCTAAGGAAATGCATGAAACTACCCTAAAAACAGTAAAGAAAAGGTCAGTGAAACTGGCCAAGATGCCCTTGCATCACATAGCCTTATACATATACCTTTACCTCTACCTTGGCCCCATTACAACCTTGGAAAAGACCTCATAATTTTTGTATGTCTGTATTCTATAATTGTTGATTAGTTAGATGAAGAACAAAGTTATAAAAAGTAAGGATAAAAAGTATAGAGTGATTAACCCAATAAACACTGAGTGACTAGAGAGTAAACACAAAATCCAGTGAGGGTTCAATAGCTCATCACCATATATCTCTGCCTCAATTGTTAATTGTCTTGCAAGTTTGAAAAATATTTTTACCCATCTCAATTGTAAAAGTGCTTTAACATTATCTAAGGTTGGCTATGCATATATGATTTCTTGAGAATGTGAATTAATTTAACTACATGTAAGTTTTATATACAAGTGAATAACAAATTAGAATTGCATGATTCATTTAGGTAGTTGCATCTAGGATAGATTGCATTGCATGAGATTCCACCACTTTACCTTACTCTTTATCTTGGATTTAGCATGAGGACATGCTATTGTTTAAGTGTGGAGAGGTTGATAAACCCATATTTTATGATATATATTCTGCTCAATTTAAGTGATTTATTCAACCCTTCACCTACTTATTCATGTAAATTGCATGGTTTTACTTTCCCTTCCTTATTATGTGATATATGTGAAATACATGTTTCCTATGCTTTAAAAATAATTATTTTAATTACCCTTTATTACCATTCGATGCTGTGATTTGTGTGTTGAGTAGTTGCAAAGCTTCTAAGGCAGGAATGACTTAAAGGATGGAAAGGAAACATACAAAAATGGAAGGAAAGCACAAAATGGAGTTTTTAAAGAAACTGGCAGCGACGCGAACGCATGGAAGACGCGGCCGCATGCCCAGCGCGAAAAGGGAGCAACGCGAACGCGTGATTGACGTGGCCGCGCACCTTAAGCAGAACACAGATGACGGGACGCATGATCAAATCGAACGCGTGACAAGAAAAACTCCAGATGACGCGACCGCGTGACCCACGCAGATGCGTGACATGTGCGATCTGCATAATTTGCAGAAGTCGGCCCCAGCAACTTCTGGGCCCTTTTTGGCCCAGATCCAAGCCCAGAAAACACAGCTTAAAGGGTTATAAATGGAGGAATCTATCCATTCATAGGATATACTAGATACAGCATATAACATATATTCATAGATAGCTTTAGATGTAGCTTTTAGAGAGAGAGGTTCTCTCCTCTCTCTTAGGATTAGGATTTAGGATTTAGAATTTCTCTTGATTTTAGGATTATGTCATCTTCATATCAGGTTCAATATTCCTTTATTTTGACTTCTCTTATTTGATATTTATTTTTGTTGCCAAATTGGCTATGGATCATTCATGTTATGATTTTCTTAATAAATATAATTTGAGGTATTTCAGATATCATGATTGTTTTTCCCTATTTATAATTTAGATTATTTACTATTGGCCTTGGTTGATTAATTGGTAACTCTTGAGTTATCAAACTCATCGTGATTGATAATTAATATCTTTGTTGATTGATTTAGATTCCTATAACTCTAGTCTTTCCTAAGGAGTTGACTAGGACTTTAGGTGTTAAATTAATTTGTCCATTTAACTGACCTTCATAGTTAGAGGTTGACTTAGTGGGAGCAAAAGTATAATTCTCATCACCATTGATAAGGATAACTAGGATAGGACTTCCAGTTTTTATACCCTGCCAAGAGATTTTCTCTGCTATTAATTTATAAATTTCTGCAACTCATTTCTCCAGTTCAAAAACCCTTTTCAAAACCCAAAACTCTGTTTTCCATAACCAATAATAAAACACACCTCCCTGCAATTCTTTGAGAAGACGACCCAAGGTTTGAATACTTCGGTTTATAAATTTTATTGGGTTTGTTACTTGTGACAACCAAACGTCTGTACGAAAGGATTTTCTGTTGGTGTAGAAGCTATACTTACAACGCGACTATTTTTATAAAATTCTTTACTAGCAAAAATCCTAACGTCACTCTACATATCCATATGGTGACACACTTGTAATCACATATGGTCCTTTTCACCGAGATTTCAGTTTCCCACGGAACAATCTGAGCCTAGAGTTGAATAGCAGAACCTTTTGTCCTGGCTCAAAGAATCTAGATGACAGCTTTCTATCATGCCACCTTTTTGCTTTCTCCTTTTAAATTTTGGCATTTTCGAAAGCATTGAGTCTGAACTCCTCTAGCTCATTCAACTGGAGTAATCTCTTCTCTCCAGCTATTTTAGCATCAAGGTTTAGGAACCTGGTTGCCCAGTAGGTCTTGTGTTCCAGTTCCACTAGCAGATGACAGGCTTTTCCATACACAAGCTGATATGGAGAGGTCCCTATTGGAGTCTTGAATGCGGCTCTGTATGCCCACAGAGCATCATCCAGACTTCTTTTCCAATCCGTTCTTCAGCCTGCCCATTTGTCTGTGGGTGATATGGGGTTGCTACTTTGTGGTTAATTCCATATCGGACCAAAGCAGAGTCAAGCTGTTTATTGCAGAAATGAGTGCCCTCATCATTAATTAGTACTCCAGGGACACCAAATCTGCTGAAGATTTACTTCTGTAGGAATTTCAACACTCTCCTAGTATCATTAGTGGGTGTTGCAATTGCTTCTACCTATTTAGATATATAGTTTACTGCCACCAGAATGTAAGTGTTTGAATATGATGGTGGGAAAGGTCCCATGAAGTCAATACCCCATACATCAAACAACTCAATCTCTAAGATCCCCTGTTGAGGCATGGCATAACCCTGAGGCAGATTACCAGCTCTCTGGTAACTGTCACAGTTATGTACAAACTCTCGGGAGTCTTTATAGAGAGTAGGCCAGTAGAAGCCACATTGGAGAAACCTTGTGGTTGTTCGCTCACCTCCAAAATGTCCTCCATACTGTGATCTATGGCAGTGCGATAAGATCTTCTGCGCCTCTTCTGTAGGCACACATCTATGGATTATTCCGTCTGCACACCTCTTAAAGAGATATGGTTCATCCCACAAGTAGTACCTTGCATCAGAAACCAATTTTTTTTGTTTGCAGCCTGCTGTACTATTTGGGTATGAATCTCACAGCTTTATAGTTTGCAATGTTTGCAAACCACGGTGCTTCCTGAATGGAAAACAATTGCTCATCCGGAAAGGTTTCAGAGATCTCAGTAGAAGGGAGGGATGCTCCTACTACTGGTTCTATCCGGGACAAGTGGTTAGCTGCTTGGTTCTATGTCCCTTTTCTGTCTCTTATTTCTATATCAAACTCTTGCAGAAGCAATACCTATCTTATGAGCCTGGGTTTTGAATCCTACTTTGTGAGGAGATATTTTAGAGCAGCATGGTCAGTGTACACAATCACTTTTGATCCAACTAAATAAGATCTTAACTTGTCAATGGCTTAAACAAGTACAAGCAACTCCTTCTCTGTGGTTGTGTAATTCTTCTGTGTGTCATTTAAAACATGACTAGCATAATAAATGACGTGCAAAAGCTTGTCATCCCTCTGTCCTAATACTGCACCAATGGCATGGTTACTAGCATCACACATTAGTTCAAATGGTAATGTCTAGTCTGGTGCAGAAATGACTAGTGCTGTGACCAGCTTAGCTTTCAAAGCCTCAAAGGCCTGCAAACACTATGTGTCAAAGACAAATGGTGTATCAGCAGCTAGAAGATTGCTCAAAGGTTTGGCAATTTTCAAAAAATCCTTTATAAACCTCCTATAGAATCCTGCATGCCCCAGAAAGCTTCTGATTGCCTTAACATTGGCAGGTGGTGGTAATTTTTCAATTACTTCTACCTTAGCTTGATCCACCTCTATTCCCTTATTCAAAATTTTGTGCCCAAGGACAATTCCTTCAGTCACCATAAAGTGACATTTCTCCCAATTTAAAACTAGGTTAGTCTCTTGGCACCTTTTCAGAACAAGTGCTAGATGGTCAAGACAGGAGTTGAATGAGTCTCCAAATACTGAGAAGTCATCCATGAAGACTTCCAGAAATTTCTCCACCATATCAGAGAAGATAGAGAGCATGCATCTCTGAAAGGTTACAGGTGCATTGCATAGGTGGTGCACGAAATTGTGATCTCAATGACGCCAACAGAAGCTTGGTACGCACAATTGTAATATCACTCTTTTTCACAACTTTACACAACTAACCAGCAAGTGCACTGGGTCATCCAAGTAATAAACCTTACGTGAGTAAGGGTCGATCCCACAGAGATTGTCGGCTTGAAGCAAGCTATGGTCACCTTGTAAATCTCAGTCAGGCGGATTCAAATGGTTATATAGTTTTGATAATTAAAATATAAATAAAACGTAAAATAAAGATAGAGATACTTATGTAAATCATTGGTGGGAATTTCATATAAATGTATGGAGATGCTTTATCCCTCTTGAATCTCTGCTTTCCTACTGCCTTCATCCAATCCTTCATAGTCCTTTCTATGGAAAGCTGTATGTTGGGTGTCACCATTGTCAATGGCTACTTCCCATCCTCTCAGTGAAAATGGTCCTCTACGATTTCTGTACGGCTAATCAACTGTCGGATTGCTCGTCTCGGATGAAAAATACTATGCATAGATATCGTATGTCTAATCAGATGTTGGTTCTCGATCATGTAGGAATAGGATTTACTATCCTTTTCTGTCTGTCACCACCCCCTACAGTCGCGAGTTTGAAGCTCGTCACAGTCATCCCATCCCAGATCCTACTCGGAATACCACAGACAAGGTTGACAAACCCCGTTTTGACGGTTTATCTTGTATTGATTTTAGGGGATTTTATAACCTTTTACCCACATTTACCCAATGAATTAGCATGGTTTTGTATATTCTCCTTTAATTGTGCTGAAGAGTGAAAACATGCTTTTTAGGACTCAAAATAGCTAAGTTTAATTCACCTTGATTCTATTAGATGCCTTTATATGTTTGTTAAGTGATTTCAGATTTAGGAGGCAAAGATTGAATCAAGGGAATGAAGAAAAAGCATGTAAAGTTGGAGAACTCATAAAGAAATGATGGAACCAAAAAGTTGTCAAGCCTGGCCTCTTCGCACTTAAACGACCATAACTTGAGCTACAGAGGTCCAAATGATGCAGTTCCAGTTGGGTTAGAAAGCTAACATCTGGGGCTTCGAAACGATATAAGATTTGCCATAGTTGTATCGCGCATAGGGGCGCGCACGCGCACGGTACGCGGACGCGCCGATGGTGGCACATGACCCACTTAATGCAACAAGTGGCCAGCGATTTTAGAAGCCTTGTGGGCCCAATCCAACTCATTTCTGATGCTATTTAACCCATGGAGTGAAGAGGGAAACACATGTTAGTTACCATTAGTTTAGTTTAGGAGTTAGAATTAGTTTTAGAGAGAGAAGCTCTCACTTCTCTCTAGGATTAGGAATTAGGGTTAGATTAGGATCTCATAGTTCTAGGTTTAATTCAAGTCTCCTTCTACTTCTACCTTCAATTGATGATTGCTACACTTTGGTTCTTCTTTCTATCCCTATCCTCTTATTGTAATTTCTCTTGTTTTGTTTCTAGGTTTTGTAATTGAGATACTCTTGTTCTTTTGTTTTCTTTTAATAATGCAATTTGAGATAATTCATGTGATTGTGGGGTTGTTGATTGTTGTTTTGTTAATTCTTTGTAATTGTTGGTTGTTGATTCCTTTTATTCTTACAAATAAAAATGCTTTCTTTCATTACCCTCCAAGTGTTTGATGAAATGCTTGAGAGGATGTTAGAGTAGGATTTTATGTTCTTGGCTTGAGAAGGTAACTTAGGATTTCTTGAGTCACTAGTGTCCAATTGATTGCTAGTTGATAGCCATTAACTCTAGCCTTCATTAATCCAATTAGTGGAAAGCTAGGACTTATGGACTAGGATTGATATAACTCACTTGACTTTCCTTTGTTAATTGATTCAAGGATGACTAAGTGGGATTAATCCTTGCAACTACCATACTTGTGGCTAGTGATAATGATGAAGACCCTTGACAACCAAATCTTGCCAAGACCATTTTGTTAATAAAGTTTCCTTACCATTTACTATTCATGTTTCTCATCTAAAACCCCAAAATAACTCACAACCAATAACAAGACACTTTATTGTAAATCCTAGGGAGAACGACCCGAGGTTTAAATACTTCGGTTTATAGATTTTAGGGGTTTGTACTTGTGACAAACAAATTTTTGTATGAGAGGATTATTGTTGGTTTAGAGACTATACTTCGACGAGATTTCATTTGTAAAATTCTAAACCGTCAAAAATCCAATCATCAAAATGGCGCCGTTGCCGGGGATTTGCAATGGTGTTATGTTATTGGTTATTGTACATATGTGAATATTGTGAATATGTTTGTCTTTTGCTTGTTTGTTTAGTTTTTGTTAGGTTTAGGACTTCGTTGCTTATCTTTGTTAATTTTTGTTTTCTTTGCTATTATGAATTCTCATCCTCACTTTGGCTATGAGTTTGGCTCAAATTATGTTGTAAGAAATGGGAACTACAATGGTAATATGCATCAAGGATTTGGGCACAACCAAAGATGGGAAGATCCTCAAGGGATTGATCAACCTTCTTGGCAACAACCTCCAACTCCTTATGGGTACAACTCTTATCCTAATGCATATCAATCTAATGGATGTGGTAACCCCTATTGTGATTGTCAACAACCACTACCACATGCCTATGAACTACCCACTCAACAGGATTTTGAACCACCTTGCTCACAAGCCCCATATCACCAAAACCCTCCATATGACCCCAATCCTTATCCACCATACCCACCACCTTATGAGCCATATGAACCATACATGGAACAACCACCATTCCAACACAATTACTCTCAAGAACCACCTCAATGCACACCATCTCCATACCCTTACCAAGAAGAACCACCTTCCTACTATAAACCCTCTCTCCAAAATAATGAACCCTCTTATCCACCCCAAGTCCCAATAGATGACTCTCTCACATTGCTACTTCAAGGACAAGCGGATATGCAAAGGAACACCCTAGAGTTTGTGACTAACTTGACCAAGGTAATGTCTACCTTAGCCTACAAATTTCTGAACACTCAAGGTGCTTCCGTGGCTACATGTGAAGAATCCATTGAAAATCATAGCATGAAGGAGAGATTGGAAAACCCGGTGGAAGATGAGGGAGGCTATTTTGTATTAGAGCAATTGGAGGAGCCTATGGTTATTGAAGAAAAGGAAGAAGTGGTCGAAGATTTAGGAGACGTTGAGAGTCCATGGGAATGTAGCATCATGGAAAACTCTTCCAAGAAGCTTGACATTGGTGTTGAGGAGGGTGCGCAACCTCCAAGGCATGTCATCGTTGGAGACTTGGAAGAAGCTTATCAAGAGATGGATTCAATCATGGATAAATTTCTCTCTACAATGGAATCCTCTCCCATTGGACATGAAGTTGAAGTTATAGAAGAGTGTGCACAACCTTCCATACCCTTGGGGAGCAATGAGAAAGAGAGCTACCAAGAGGAAAACGTTGGCACGGTGTATGTTGAGATTGAAGAATATGAAGAGGTTGATCAAAGGATGGATTTATTCATCAATGAATTTCTATCCAAAATTGAGTCACCTCCCATTAGGCAAGAAATCAAAGTTCTTGAAGACAACACCAAGCCATGTGATAAAAGGGGAAAGGTTGAAATCGAGGAAGCTCGCAAAGAGGTGGAAATACACAAAGAAGAGCACAAGAAAGTGGACCTTGCATTGTCTAAGTGTGGGGAAGCCTCCCTTCCCAAGTTACCATCCAACACAACATTCAAGTGGGTAAAGTTCTTATCCATAAGCTTTGTTTTCTCGCTTGAATATGGTTTGATTGAAACGGATGGACAACTTAGAGCTCTTTGTGGAATTAAAAGCAAGAATGAGTTGTGTAGTGGTTGGAAGTTTGGAATTAAGCTCATTGAGGTCAAAGCTTCAAAATGTGGGAACTATGATTGGATGCATGCTACCTTGTGTCGGTCTAGGAGGAAGACTTGGTATACTCAAGAGAATTCTATGTCTCAACCACCCAGATGGAAGAATCATGATAATCAACTAGAAGATGGGTGTGAGAATAAGATATGGGATCCCGGATCGAAGCATGTCAACCAACTATGGGAGCTCATTTCTTGGGTAGAACTTTGCCCAAGGATGGTGAATTTGGTTGGAATTTCTGTCAACCATTTGAAGAACAATGATCCTTGGAGATTCAAGGATGAGTACAAACATAAGCCACCATGACAATAAGCTCCTCAAATGTCCAACTTAAGGACTTAAACTAAAAGTGCTAGGTGGGAGACACCCCACCATGGTAAACTCTTTCCATCCTCTTTTAGTTTTGTTTAATAAGTGATTTGAGTTGCCATTGTAGGTAGATTTTCATTTCATATTGATTTGTTTGTAAAGATTGGTTGTTAGTATGTTGTATTCATTAGTAGTAGATGAATAAATTCTAAAATCAAATTGCATTTTTGTGAATTGTTTGATATTTGATTGAATAAAGAATAGTTTTGGACATTATAGGGAACTCTTGGGCATTTTTTTCTGCTTTTTGGGCAAAAAAAAAAAAAAAAAAAAAACGGCCATGGGCGCGCAAGCACGCTGTGCGCGCGCGCGCACATTGCACTTCTGCAACTTCTGGTACAAAAACCAGAGAGTTGTGCGCGCGTTGTGCCAGCATTGTGCTGGGAGCACAAGCTGATCCACGCGTAAGCGCGCTGTGCGCGCGCGCGCGGATCGTCTTTGCTGCATCCACGCGTGAGCGCGCTGTGCGCGCGCGCGCGGATTGTCCCAACTTCATCCACGTATAAGCGCGCTGTGCGCGCGCGCGCGGATTTGCTCCCTGCTTTTCCCCTTCCTCCTTTCTCCTTCTTTCCTTTTCTCTTCTTCTTTCTTTCTCATTTTTTTCTTCTTCCTCTCTTGAAAGACTTTTTTTTTCTTTTCTCTTTTAATATAAAAAAAAAAGAAATTTTTTTTAATAATAAAAAAAAATATATAATAAATAAATAAAATACTAAAAAAAAAATTTTAAAAATATACAAAAAAAAAAATTTTTTTTCTCCTCTTCCATTTTCTTTTGTCTATTACATTTGCATACTTTTATTCTTTGCATTTTAATTTTGTTTCTATAATTTGTTCTCATTTTATTTTCTAAATTTCTCATTTTAATAATGGTGTTGAATTCTCTCACTCAATTGTTGAGAATTTCTTGCATTTGTTTTGGTGCTTCATGACTTGTTACATTAATTGTAATATTTGTCAACACACAAGATTAGTGCTTTAGTCCTTCCTAATTCATTACCCTTTGTTTTTTTCTTGTACCGCTTCACCATTGAATTAGGATAGAATCAAATGCTTTCATGCGTATCACTAATCTTGTTTGTATCAATTCTTATTTGATCTTGATGCTCAATATACTCTCCATGCTTTAACTTTACTCTTGCATCAAGTATTAGTTGATATGCCATTTGCTTATATTGTTTCCTCACTCACATGTTGTAGCTACCATGTAGTGGAGAACCATACTCTTATTTGGCATTAGCCCCCGCCTATGTTCTAACTGCTTTGATGTCTTTGTTATAGGCTTAATTTTCTTTCTTTTTCTCTCCTTCTAGGTTGGCCACCAAGAAGGAAAGGAATGAGAAAGCGTCTAAATGAGGCAACAAACAAGTTCATCCGCACAACCGTTTGAGGAACTCATCAATTGTAGCAACCCATCCACCTTGCTCTCCTTTGCATGCACCGAGGACGGTGCAATCTTCAAGTGTGGGGAGGTCGTTCGACCGATCTCCATGGGTAACAATTTCCTTTTCAACACCAATTCTTAGTTTTCTTTGTTAGATTAGTTATTGCATTGCATGATAGGTTGCATGTTAGTTAGAATTTGTACATATTTTACTACTTTCTTCCTATTAGGACTACTTGGTTAGAGTGATGATTTCTTTTCCAAGAAACCATTTTAGGGCAACTACCAATTTGAAAAATTTTTTGTGGAACTTGCTTGAAAGAATTTATTTTGGAACATGGTTTTTGAGCTAAGAACACAAGCAAGTGAGATTTGAGCCTAATGATGTGGTTACATCTTATAACCACTTATTTTTCCTTCTTGTGTGCATTATTCTCTTCCTATGATTGTAATCTTTAATTTGTTTGATTCTTTATGTCTATTATTTTGTGTATTCATGCATTTATATGATTGAGGCCATCATTTCATTAGCTCACTCACCTAAATGGCCTTACCTTTTATCTTCCTTTGTTAGCCAAATTTGAGCTTATGATTAACCCTCTTTATTCTTAATTTAGCACATTACAAGCCTTAAAGCGGAAAACAATAAAAGTCCTTATTTGGATCTTTGATTAGCTTAGGCTAGTGTGTGTGAGCATCATTCAAGTGTGGGAACCTTGGGACATTGGGTGAATAAAAGGGTATTTTGTATTGTTATTGAAAATATTGAGAATTATTGGGTACATACTCATGTATTGATCAAATGTAAAACCTTATGCGTTGATGCTCTTGTATATAGAAAGAAAAAAATGAGAAAAACAAAAGAAAAATAAAAAAACAATATGAAAAAGAAAAGAAAAATATAGAAAAAAAGAAAGAAAAAAAAGAAAAAAAAGAAAAGAAAAGTAATAAAAGGGACAAAATGCCCTAAAGTGAAGCTCAATAAGAATCAATGCATAAGTGTTGTGAAATGAAAAGAAAATGCATGAGTGTGTGAAAAAGTGAGGAATGGGTAGTTAGATTAGTACTTAATTGTATAGGTCATTATATAGGTTAGGTGGGAAAGTTTAAGTTAATCAAAGATTCAAATCCTAAGTCCACTAGCCATATATGATCCTACCTTGACCCTAGCCCCATTACAACCTAAAGAAAAGACCTCATGATACTTGTATGCATGCATGAAATATATGTTGGTTGTTAGAAGAAAAACAAATCTTAGAAAACATGATTAGGGGAGAATTGAGAGAATTGACCCTACACACTTGAGCGACTAGAGTGCAAACACTTCCGGTGAGGGTTCGATGCCCAATTCTTTGATTCCCGGCTTTTATGAGCGTTCTTCTTGCAAGTCTACTTGAACTTTATTTTGATATTTAAATTGGAAGGACTCATGAATCGTTATATGATCTTAAGCCCTACTTGCGCATGTATGTCTTGGAGATTGATTTATTTTTAACCAAGTAGGTAGAATCATTTTGCATTTAGTGGCATGCATATAGTTTCTTTGCTTTGAATAAGTGTCATATCCCTTATTTCGCTCTTGGCTTAAGCATGAGGACATGCTTGGTTTAAGTGTGGGGAGGTTGACAAACCCCGTTTTGACGGTTTATCTTGTATTGATTTTAGGGGATTTTATAACCTTTTACCCACATTTACCCAATGAATTAGCATGGTTTTGTATATTCTCCTTTAATTGTGCTTAAGAGTGAAAACATGCTTTTTAGGACTCAAAATAGCTAAGTTTAATTCACCTTGATTCTATTAGATGCCTTGATATGTTTGTTAAGTGATTTCAGATTTAGGAGGCAAAGATTGAATCAAGGGAATGAAGAAAAAGCATGTAAAGTTGGAGAACTCATGAAGAAATGATGGAACCAAAAAGCTGTCAAGCCTGACCTCTTCGCACTTAAACGACCATAACTTGAGCTACAGAGGTCCAAATGATGCGGTTCCAGTTGGGTTAGAAAGCTAACATCCGGGGTTTCAAAACGATATAAGATTTGCCATAGTTGTATCGCGCATAAGGGCGCGCACGCGCACGGTACGTGGACGCGCCGATGGTGGCACATGACCCACTTAATGCAACAAGTGGCCAGCGATTTTAGAAGCCTTGTGGGCCCAATCCAACTCATTTCTGATGCTATTTAACCCATGGAGTGAAGAGGGAAACACATGTTAGTTACCATTAGTTTAGTTTAGGAGTTAGAATTAGTTTTAGAGAGAGAAGCTCTCACTTCTCTCTAGGATTAGGAATTAGGGTTAGATTAGGATCTCATAGTTCTAGGTTTAATTCAAGTCTCCTTCTACTTCTACCTTCAATTGATGATTGCTACACTTTGGTTCTTCTTTCTATCCCTATCCTCTTATTGTAATTTCTCTTGTTTTGTTTCTAGGTTTTGTAATTGAGATACTCTTGTTCTTTTGTTTTCTTTTAATAATGCAATTTGAGATAATTCATGTGATTGTGGGGTTGTTGATTGTTGTTTTGTTAATTCTTTGTAATTGTTGGTTGTTGATTCCTTTTATTCTTACAAATAAAAATGCTTTCTTTCATTACCCTCCAAGTGTTTGATGAAATGCTTGAGAGGATGTTAGAGTAGGATTTTATGTTCTTGGCTTGAGAAGGTAACTTAGGATTTCTTGAGTCACTAGTGTCCAATTGATTGCTAGTTGATAGCCATTAACTCTAGCCTTCATTAATCCAATTAGTGGAAAGCTAGGACTTATGGACTAGGATTGATATAACTCACTTGACTTTCCTTTGTTAATTGATTTAAGGATGACTAAGTGGGATTAATCCTTGCAACTACCATACTTGTGGCTAGTGATAATGATGAAGACCCTTGACAACCAAATCTTGCCAAGACCATTTTGTTAATAAAGTTTCCTTACCATTTACTATTCATGTTTCTCATCTAAAACCCCAAAATAACTCACAACCAATAACAAGACACTTTATTGTAAATCCTAGGGAGAACGACCCGAGGTTTAAATACTTCGGTTTATAGATTTTAGGGGTTTGTACTTGTGACAAACAAATTTTTGTATGAGAGGATTATTGTTGGTTTAGAGACTATACTTCGACGAGATTTCATTTGTAAAATTCTAAACCGTCAAAAATCCAATCATCAAAGGTTTAGACTTTTCGGATCTCAAGAATGCTGCCAATGAATTCTAGCCTATACCACGAAGATTCTAATCTCGGATTCATATGCCCCATTGTCAGAGGGGAGTCGATGTGAATCATTGATTAGAAACCCAAGAGATATACATTCAAGCTTGTCTTCATGTAGAACGAAAGTGGTTGTCAATCACGCATTCATGAGTGAGAATGGTGATGAGTGTCACATAATCATCACATTCATCATGTTCTTGTGTGCGAATGAATATCTTAGAATAAGAATAAGCATGAATTGAATAGGAAATAGTAGTACTTTGCATTAATACTCGAGAAACAGCAGAGCTCCACACCTTAATCTATGGTGTGTAGAAACTCCACCATTGAAAATACATAAGTGATGAAGGTCCAAGCATGGCCGTGAGGCCAGCCCCCAATGTCTAAGATCGCATAAACTGATCAAAGATAGATACCAAAATCCCCCTGGTTTCTAATACAATAGTAAAAAGTTCAATTTATAACGAAACTAGCCACTAGGGTTTACAGAATTGAATAAATGGTGCAGAAATCCACTTCCGGAGCCCACATGGTGTGTGCTTGGACTGAGCATTAAGCTTTACACGTGTAGAGGCTTCTCTTGGAGTTAAACGCCAGCTTTTATGCAAATTTGGGCGTTTAACTCTAGTTTGTAACATGTTTCTGGCGTTTAACTTCAGAGTAGGACAGAGAAGGGGTGTTTGAATGCCAGTTTGCCTTGTCAATACTCGAGCAAAGTATAGACTATTATATATTGCTGGAAAGCTCTGGATGTCTACTTTTCAATGCAATTAAGAGCGCGCCATTGGAAGTTCTGTAACTCCTGAAAATCCGCTTCGAGTGCAGGGAGGTCAGAATCCAACAGCATCTGCAGTCCTTTTTCAGCCTCTGAATCAGATTTGTGCTCAGGTCCCTCAATTTCAGCCAGAAAATACCTGAAATCACAGAAAAACACACAAACTCATAGTAAAGTCCAGAAATATAAATTTTGCATAAAAACTAATAAAAACATCCCAAAAAGTAGCTAGATCTTACTAAAAACTACCTAAAAATAATGACAAAAAGCGTATAAATTATCTGCTCATCAATAGGCCAAATGGCATCTGTCTGTAAGCAAATACTCCATATGGACATGTGAATGCTATTTTCTCTTGGTCCTGAGGATCTACTGCAATCTGGTTGTAACCTGAATAGCCATTCAGAAAGCAGTAGTATGGATGACTGATGAGCGGATAATTTATACGCTTTTTGGCATTATTTTTAGTATGTTTTTAGTATGTTCTAGTTAGTTTTTATTATATTTTTATTAGTTTTTAGTTAAAATTCACTTTTCTGGACTTTACTATGAGTTTGTGTGTTTTTCTGTGATTTCAGGTATTTTCTGGCTGAAATTGAGGGACCTGAGCAAAAATCTGATTCAGAGGCTGAAAAGGACTGCAGATGCTGTTGGATTCTGACCTCCCTGCACTCGAAGTGGATTTTCTGGAGCTACAAAAGCCCAATTGGTGCGCTCTCAATTGCGTTGGAAAATAGACATCCTGGGCTTTCAAGATTGCCCAGCGTTAAACGCCAGAACTGGCACAAGAATGGGAGTTAAACGCCCAAACTGGCACAAAAGCTGGCGTTTAACTCCAAGAAAAGTCTCTACACTTGAAAGCTTTAATGCTCAGCCCAGGCACACACCATGTGGGCCCGGAAGTGGATTTTTATGTCATTTACTCATCTTTGTAAACTCTAAGCTACTAGTTCTCTACAAATAGGACCTTTTGCTATTGTATTTTCATCTTTGGATCACTTTAGATCTTTTGATCATCTTTGGACGTCTAGTTGAATGGCCAGCCTAGACCTTGTTCTTATGTATTTTCAACGGTGGAGTTTCTACACACCATAGATTAAGGTGTGGAGCTCTGCTGTACCTCGAGTATTAATGCAATTACTATTGTTCTTCTATTCAATTCAACTTATTCTTGTTCTAAGATATTCATTCGTACCCAAGAACATGATGAATGTGATGATTATGTGACGCTCATCATCATTCTCACTTATGAACGCGTGCCTGACAACCACTTCCGTTCTACAAGCAAACAAGGCTTGAATGTTTATCTCTTGGATTCTTTAATTAGAATCTTCGTGGTATAAGCTAGAATTGATGGCGGTATTCTTGAGAATCCGGAAGGTCTAAACCTTGTCTGTGGTATTCTGAGTAGGATTCAAGGATTGAATGACTGTGACGAGCTTCAAACTTGCGATTGTAGGGCGTTAGTGACAGACCCAAAAGAATCACTGGATTCTATTCCGACATGATCGAGAATCGACAGATGAATAGCCATGCTGTGACAGAGCGCGTTGAACATTTTTACTGAGAGGACGGGACTGTAGCCACTGACAACGGTGATGCCCAACATACAGCTTGCCATGGAAAGGAGTAAGAAGGATTGGATGAAGACAGTAGGAAAGCAGAGTGACGGAAGGGACAGAGCATCTCCATACGCTTATCTGAAATTCTCACCAATGAATTACATAAGTATCTCTATCTTTATTTTATGTCTTATTTACCTTTTAATCATTAATCCTTCATAACTATTTGAATCTGCCTGACTGAGATTTACAAGATGACCATAGCTTGCTTCATACCAACAATCTCCGTGGGATCGACCCTTACTCGCGTAAGGTTTATTACTTGGACGACCCACTGCACTTGCTGGTTAGTTGTGCAAAGTTGTGATAAAGAGTTGAGATTGCAATCGAGCGTACCATGTTGATGGCACCATTGATGATCACAATTTCGTGCACCAATGACCTGCTAGTCTCTCTAGCATCTGATCTATGAATGGCAGAGCAAAATGATCCTTTCTGGTGGTTGTATTGAGCCTTCTATAGTCAATACACATATGCCATCTTCTAACTATTCTTGTAGGAACCAGTTCATTCTTTTCATTATGAACCACTGTCATGCCTCCCTTCTTGGGGACAACTTAGACAGGGCTCACCCAGGGGCTATTAGAAATAGGATAAATAATCCCAGCCTCTAGTAACTTAGTAACCTCTTTCTGCACCACCTCCTTCATGGCTGAGTTCAGCCGCCTCTGTGGTTGAACTACTGGCTTGGCATTATCCTCTAATAGGATCTTGTGCATGCATCTGGCTGGGCTAATGCCCTTAAGATCACTTATGGACCACCCAAGAGCTGTCTTGTGTGTCCTTAGCACATGGATCAGTACTTTCTCTTCCTGTGGCTTGGTGCATGAAATTGCAATCACACTTTTGCAATCCCGCACAACTAACCAGCAAGTGCACTGGGTCATCCAAGTAATACCTTACGTGAGTAAGGGTCGATCCCACGGAGATTGTCGGCTTGAAGCAAGCTATGGTTATCTTGTAACTCTTAGTCAGGATATCAAAAATTATCAGGATTGATTGTGAAAAGCAAAAGAACATGAAATAAGTACTTGTTTTGCAGTAATGGAGAATAGGTTGAGGTTTTGGAGATGCTCTGTCTTCTGAACCTCTGCTTTCCTACTGTCTTCTTCTTCAAACACGTAAGGCTCCTTCCATGGCAAGCTGTATGTAGGGTTTCACCGTTGTCAATGGCTACCTCCCATTCTCTCAGTGAAAATGTTCAGCGCGCTCTGTCACAGCACGGCTAATCATCTGTCGGTTCTCAATCAGGTTGGAATAGAATCCAGTGATTCTTTTGTGTATGTCACTAACGCCCAGCCCTCAGGAGTTTGAAGCTCGTCACAGTCATTCAATCCTTGAATCCTACTCAGAATACCACATACAAGGTTTAGACCTTCCGGATTCTCTTGAATGCCGCCATTAATTCTAGCTTATACCACGAAGATTCCGATTAAAGAATCCAAGAGATATTTACTCAATCTAAGGTAGAACGGAGGTGGTTGTCAGGCACACGTTCATAGTTGAGAATGATGATGAGTGTCATGGATCATCACATTCATCAGGTTTAGGAACAAGTGATATCTTAGAATGGAAGCAAGCATGATTGAATGAAAAACAGTAGTAATTGCATTAATCCATCAAGACACAGCAGAGCTCCTCACCCCCAACCATGGGGTTTAGAGACTCATACCATGGAAGATACAATGAGAAACGTGTAAAGTGTCATGAGGTACAGATACAATGTCAAAAGATCCTATTAATAGTGAACTAGTAACCTAGGGTTTACAGAAATGAGTAAATGACAGAAAAATCCACTTCCAGGCCCACTTGGTGTGTGCTTGGGCTGAGCATTGAAGCATTTTCGTGTAGAGACTCTTCTTGGAGTTAAACGCCAGCTTTTGTGCCAGTTTGGGCGTTTAACTCCAATTTTTATGCCAGTTCCAGCGTTAAACGCTGGGAATTTTGAAGCTGATTTGCAGCGCCGGTTTGGGCCATCAAATCTCGGGCAAAGTATGAACTATTATACATTGCTGGAAAGCCCAGGATGTCTACTTTCCAACGCCGCTGAGAGCGCGCCAATTGGGCTTCTGTAGCTCCAGAAAATACACTTCGAGTGCAGGGAGGTCAGAATCCAACAGCATCTGCAGTCCTTTTCAGTCTCTGAATCAGATTTTTGCTCAGGTCCCTCAATTTCAGCCAGAAAATACCTGAAATCACAGAAAAACACACAAACTCATTGTAAAGTCCAGAAAAGTGAATTTTAACTAAAAACTAATAAAAATATAATAAAAACTAACTAAAATATACTAAAAACATACTAAAAACAATGCCAAAAAGCGTATAAATTATCCGCTCATCATGGCTCTAAAGTAGAGCTTATGATTACCGAAAAAGTGTCATCTTCGCCCAGAAAAGCATATTTAAGGGATGGTGGTAGTGGTTTAAGCTCGGGTTTAGGAGGTTTGTCCTCTTCCTGAGGAGTTTTTAGAGGTTCTTCTGTTTCCTCTGATTCCTCCAGATCAGGCTGAACATCTTTAAAAATCTCCTCTAGTTCTGATTCGAGACTTTCAGCCATATTGACCTCTTCCACCAGGGAGTCAACAATGTCAACACTCATGCCTTCTTTTGATGTGTCTGGATGCTGCATAGCTTTGACAGTATTCAACTTAAACTCATCCTCATTGACTCTCAGGGTCACTTTCCCTTTTTGGACGTCAATGAGAGTTCGTCCAGTTACTAGGAAAGGTCTTCCTAGAATGAGAGTTGCACTCTTGTGCTCCTCTATTTCCAGCACTACAAAGTCAGTCGGAAAGGCGAATGGCCCAACCTTGACAATCATGTCTTCAATTACGCCTGATGGCATTTTAATAGAGCCATCAGCAAGTTGGAGACATATCCGGGTTGGTTTGACTTCTTCAGTCAAACCAAGCTTTCTGATAGTGGATGCAGGTATCAAGTTGATACTCACCCCAAGATCACATAGAGCTGTCTTGGTACAAGCACCCTCTAATGTGCATGGTATCATAAAGCTTACCGGATCTTTAAGCTTCTCTGGTAAGCTTTTCAGAATGATTGCACTACATTATTCAGTGAGGAAAACTTTTTCAGTTTCTCTCAAATCCTTCTTATGACTTAAGATCTCTTTCACGAACATAGCATAAGCAGGTATTTGCTCAAGTTCCTCTGCAAATGGAATCTTTATTTCAATATTTTTGAGATAGTTTGCAAAGCGGGCAAATTGTTTATCCTGTTCTGCTTGGCGGAGTTTCTGAGGATAAGGCATCTTGGCTTTATATTCTTCAACCTTAGTTGCTGCAGGTTTATTACCTACAGAAGTGGTTGGAGAAGTGTGCTTAGAAGGGTTGTTATCATCACTTGCAGGTGCCTGATCCCTCATTGGCGTTTGAACGCCAGAATTGGGTGCTGAATGGGCGTTTAACGCCAGATTGCCACCCTTTTTGGCATTTAAATGCCAGAATTGGCATCTTTATTGGTGTTTAATGCCAGGTTTCTGCCCTTTTTTGGCATTTGAATGCCAGAGTTGGCAGCTAAGTGGGCGTTTAATGCCAGTTTTTTACCCTTTTCTGGCGTTTAAACGCCAGAATCATTTCTCTCTGGGCTCTTACGGTCCTCAGAGGGATTTTGGGTAGTGAATTGTTCATCCTTTGTCAGATGTTCTTTTCTTGGCTTCCTGCTGCTTTGATTTGAGATGTTCAATGTCTTTCCTCTCCTTAAATGAACAGCTTGGTATTCTTCTGTTATCTGCTTGGATAATTGCTGTTTTGTCTGATTTAATTATTTTTCCATATTCTGGTTAGCATCTTTGGTTTCTTGTAGCATCTCCTTAAATTCTGCTAGTTGTTTTATTATAGAAAAGAGTTGTTGATTGAGTTCAACAACTTATTCTGGAGGACTAAATTCAATGGATACTACCTTAGCCTCTTCTTTCATGGAGGACTCACTTCTTAAGTACAGATGCTGATTTCTAGCAATCGTATCTATGAGCTCTTGAGCTCTTCAATTATTTTTCTCATGTGTATAGATCCACCAGCTGAGTGGTCGAGAGTTATCTAGGCTTTTTCTGTAAGCCCATAGTAGAAGATGTCTAACTGCACCCATTCTGAAAATATTTCAGAGGCGCATTTCCTTAGCATCTCTCTGTACCTCTCCCAAGCGTCATAAAGGAATTCATTAGCCTCTTGTTTAAAGCCTTGGATGTCCAGCCTTAACTGTGTCATCCTTTTTGGAGGGAAATATTGATTCAAGAATTTTTCTGATAATTGTTTCTATGCTTTTATGCTTGTTGTAGGTTGGTTATTTAACAACCTTTTGGCTTGATCTTTTACAGCAAATGGAAACAGTAATAATCGGTAGACATCCTAATCTACTTACTTATCACGTACCGTGTCAGCAATCTGTAAGAACTGTGCCAGAAACACAGTAGGTTCTTCCTATGGAAGACCGGAATACTGGCAATTTTGCTGCACCATGATAATGAGATGGGGATTTAGCTCAAAAATTACTGGTTCTGATAGGGGGTATACAGATACTACCCCCATATGAAGCAGTAGTGGGGTTATTATATGACCCCAGAGTCCTTCTGGACTGTTCAGTTCCACTTTGGTCCATGATGGAGAAAGGGAGGTGATGTGAATTGTGAATAAAATTTTATTTTAATATATATATATATATATATATATATATATATATATATATTCATTTTTGGACCGGAATAAATAATAATAATAAAAAAATTAGAAACTAAAATAATTAATTATTTAGAAAGATTTGAAAATTTTTTATGAGGATTTTCGAAAAAAATGAAGAGAGAGAAGGTGGTTAGGAAGTTTTGAAAATAATGAGTAAATAAAGGAATATATATTTTTGAATTTAATGAGGAAAGAGAAAAATAGTAAAATAACACCAAACATAGAATTTTTAGATCAAAACAAAGAAAACAAACAAGAAAAATCTGAATGTTAAGATGAACACCAAGAACACTTTGAAGATCAAGATGAACACCAAGAACAAATTTTATGTTTTTTTTAAGAAAACAAAAACACAGAAGACACCAACCTTAAAAATTTTTATACTTTGGACACTGATAATTCGAAAATGTATAAGATAACAAGCAACAAAAGATACCAAACAACAACAATTTGAAGATCAAGAAAGAACTAAGAACATATAATTAAAAATATGAAGGAAAACTAAAAACATGCAAATCACACCAAACTTAAAACATGAAACTAAACTCAAAGAAAAATAAAAAATTAATAAAGAAAAATAGGATTTTTTGAAAGATTTTTGAAAAGAAAAAAAAGAAGATGCAACTCAAGTGACTTTAAACCAAAAAAAGGATAAAATTTTTCCTAATCTAAGTAACAGGATGAACCGTCAGTTGTCCAAACTCGAACAATCCCCGGCAATGGCGCTAAAAAACTCGGTGCACGAAATTGCAATAACACTTTTGCAACTTCGCACAACTAACCAGCAAGTGCACTGGGTCGTCCAAGTAATACCTTATGTGAGTAAGGGTCGATCCCACGGAGATTGCCGGCTTGAAGCAAGCTATAGTTATCTTGTAACTCTTAGTCAGAAGATTAATAATAAAAAGGATTTTGTTTGTGAAAAGTAAAAGAGCATGAAAAGAATGGTACTTGTTATTCAATAATAGAGAGCAGGTTGAGGTTTCGGAGTTGCTATGTCTTCTGAATTTCTGCTTTCCCACTGTCTTCTTCTTCCAAAAATGCATGTCCCTTCCGTGGCAGGCTGTATGTTGGTGGATCACCGTTGTCAATGGCTACCATCCATCCTCTTAGTGAAAACATGTCCTCTACGGTTTCCCGCATGGCTAATCATCTATCGGTTCTAACTTACGTCGGAATAGGATACATTTATCCTTTTGCACACTGTCACTGTGCCCAACATTCGCGAGTTTGAAGCTCATCACAATCATCCCATCCCAAATCCTACTCAAAATACCACAGACAAGGTTTAGACTTTTCAGATCTCAAGAATGCTGCCAATTGGTTCTAGCCTCTACCACGAAGGTTCAGATTTCACGAGTTTGAGTGCTCTGTTGTCAGGAGATGCAGGTCAAACTCGTGGATTAGAAACCCAAGAGATACACACTCAAGCTGTCGCCCAATGACTACGTTGAGCTCATGTAGAACGGAAGTGGTTGTCAGGTACGCGTTCATAATTTGGGGAATGATGATGAGTGTCACAGATCATCACCTTCTCCATGTTGAAATACGAGTGGGTATCTTAGAATAGAAACGAACGTGATTGAATAGAAAACAGTAGTAATTGCATTAATCTATGGAAACACAGCAGAGCTCGTCACCCCCACCTATGGGGTTTAGAGGTTCATTCTATAGAAGATACAATAGGATTTTTCAAAAATGTCATAAGTCCCAAAATAAATCTCTAAAAGTAGTTTTTATACTAAACTAGTAAGCTAGGTTTACAGAGAATGAGTAACTAGATGCAAAGAGTGCAAAAATCCACTTTCGGGGACCACTTGGTGAGTGTTTGGGCTGAGCTTTCTAGCTTTCACGTGCATGTGCCTTTTCTGGAGTTAAACGCCAGCTTGGATGCCAGTTTGGGCGTTTAACTCCAGCTTTGCTGCCAGTTCTGGCGTTTTATGCCAGAAAAGGGTCTCTGGTGGGCGTTTAAACGCCAGTTTGGCCCATCAAATCTCGGGCAAAGTATGGACTATCATATATTGCTGGAAAGCCCAAGATGTCTACTTTCGAACGCAATTGAGAGCGCGACAGTTGAGTTTCTGTAGAACCAGAAAATCCACTTCAAGTGCAGGAGGGTCAGAATCCAACAGCATCTGCATTTCTTTTTCAGCCTCTGAATCAGATTTTTGCTCAAGTCCCTCAATTTCAGCCAGAAAATACCTAAAATTACAGAAAAATACACCAACTCATAGTAAAGTCCAGAAATGTAATTTTTGCATAAAAATTAATAAAAATACAACAAAAAGTGAATAAAACATGCTAAAAACTATATGAAAACACTACCAAAAAGCGTATAAAATATCCGCTCATCATTCCGTAATTACAATCTATCTGTCTCGCTTGACTAATTCATCAATTAATTAAAACTGCTCAAATTTACCAATTCTATGTGGATACGATCCCACTCTACTATGGGTTATTACTTGACGATAATTTTGGTGCGCTTGCCAAAAGAGTGGATTCATAATCAAAAAATTTTATGGGGGGTGAATCCAAAAATCGATTAAGTTTTAAGGTGCCATTGCCGGGGATTGGTTTAAATTTGACAGTGATTAAATTGATTGGATAACTAGATTAAGCAATTTAACTTCCTTGTTATTTTATATTTTTTAGTGCTCTTTAATTTTTCGTCTTTATTCCGATTTCTATCCTTTTTTTCTCTAGATTATTTTAGTTATCTATTGTCCATATTTCCATCCTTCTAACTATTTGATTAATTGCATCAACAAAGCTAACCACTAATCTCAACAATTTGTTTTACTTCACTTGTTCTATGCTGGTCATTTGCTAAGTGTATGATAGGTAGAAGAGGATGAACTGTATCTCCATTCGATAGTGAACCTGAGAGGACCTTTTTTAGATTAAGGAGGGAAGCAAGAGGCAAAGGCATAGTTGGAGAAGAAGAAGTGGAGGAAGATCTAGAAATCACTATGGAGGAAGAAGCACATAACCATGTTGGAGAGGAAGCTGGCAATCATGTTGGGCAAGAAAGGAGAGTCTTAGGCTCCTATATCAACCCAAATCCAGGAAACTGTGGTAGTAGCATCCTAAAGCCAATAATCCATGCCAATCATCACACTTGTCCAGAATAATTGTTCATATGGAGGAGGTACCCAGGAGGACCCAAACCAACATCTCAATACATTCTTGAGGATCTGTGACACTGTAAAGACCAATGGTGTACATCCGGACACCTACAAGCTACTTTTGTTCCCTTTCTCACTCAGAGACAAGGCAACAAAGTGGTTAGAAGCATTTCCCAAGGAGAGCTTAACCACATGGGATGATATTGTAAACAGATTCCTTGCAAGATTTTACCCTCCATAAAGAATCAACAGGCTAAGAGCTGAGGTGCAAATTTTCAGACAACTAGATGGTGAAACACTCTATGAGGCCTAAGAGAGATTCAAAGATTTGACAAGAAGATGCCCACCAGAAATGTTCAATGAATGGGTACAGCTACACATCTTCTATGAAGGGCTGTCCTATGAATCAAAGAAGGCCGTGTTAGAAAGAACTCAGAAGAAATGAGTGCTAGAACTCAATTTTGTGGACGCCTTGTTAGCTCAAAATAAGGCAATTGCAACACAACTAGCAGCCTTAACCAAGAATATGGAAGCTAATCAAGTCTCAGCCATCAAGGCCAAACTCCTCAACAAGAAGGAAGTACATCAGAATCTGAAGGTGACTGGGAACAAGCTAATTATGTGAACAACTCATCTAGACCACCATATGACCCCAACTCCAAGAAATACAACCCAGGCTAGAAGAACCACCCAAATTTTGGGTGGGGAAACCAACAAAGCCATAACCAGGACTACAACAAACCTTATCCATCAAATCAACACAACCCTCACAACCCCAAACATCAAACAAACAACCATAGACCTTACCATAATTAACAAAACACATGATACCATGGTAACCAACCGACACACAACAATCACCATCAAGACACACCACCCTCAACCATGCAACCATGTGAAATCAAGAGCAACTTTGAGAGAATTGAGGCTACAATAGCACAACTATCATCACAGCTTGCAGGAGCCATCTCTACCCTTATGGAAAGACAAACACAGACTGATAGAAGGATAGACGCCAATCAAGAAGAATACAGGTCAAATCTGAAAAATCAAGGCGCAACAATCTCAAAGTTGGAAGCACAAGTGGGGATCTTATCCAAGCAAATCTCAATGCTCACACACACATTTTCCAGTGATACCATGGCCAACCTGAGAGGGGAATGCAAGGCCATTATGCTTATAAGTGGGAAGGTTGTAGAAGAAGGACCCCAAGCAAAGACAACCATGAAGAAGAAGTTGCAGAAAAGCATGAAAACAAGAATGAAGAAGAGACCCCTGCTCCATCCTCATCAAAACCAGTCTTGAAGTATTATGTGCCAAAGGCACCATACCCACAAAGGCTGGGAAAAGATGGGAAGGATGGCTAATTTTCTAAGTTTCTAGAGATCTTTAAGAAGCTCCAAATCAATATACCATTTGCTGAGGCATTAGAGCAGATGCCACTTTATGCCAAATTCTTGAAAGAGCTCATAACAAGAAAAAGGAACTGGGGGCAAAGGAGACCATAGTACTAATTGAGGAATGCAGCGCCATCATACAAAAGAAGCTACCTCAGAAGATGAAGGACCTAAGGAGTTTCTGAATTCCCTGCATCATAGGGGATATCACTATTGAGAAAGCCTTATGTGATCTGGGAGCTAGCATAAATCTCATGTCCCTAACCATGATGAGAAGGATGAAGATTGAGGAAGCCAAGCCAACAAGGATGGCACTCTAATTGGCTGATAGAACATTCAAGTTTCCACATGGGGTAGTGAAAGATTTGTTGGTGAAAGTGGGGGAATTCATTTTCCCAGCTAGTTTTGTTATGCTGGACATGGAAGAAGAGGCCAACACATCAATCATCCAAGAAAGGCCATTCCTAGCTACTGCCGGAGCCATTATAGATGTGCAAAAAGGGGAACTAGTCTTGAGATAACATGAAGAGAAAATGGTCTTCAATGTCTTTAAGGCAATGCGTTACCCCAAGGAATCCATAGGAGAATACATGATGGTAGACACCATATAACAGATAGTTCAAGGAGTTTTAGAAGAAGAACAATGTGAAGGAACTATGGAGCTAGAACAACAAGCATCAAGTGGAGAACTACCATAAGGAATCATGAAGAATTCAATCATACCAACCCCCACGGACAACAAAGAAGCAGAGGCACCAAAACTAGAGCTGAACACCTTACCACGAAGCTTGAAATATGCATACTTGGGTGACAACAACACTTACCCAATGATCATCAATTCAAGCTTGAGTAAGGAACAAGAAAAAGAACTTATCCAAGTGCTGAGACAATACAAGGATGCTATAGGCTGGACACTTTTAGATTTAAAAGGGATCAGTCCTTCAATGTGCATGCACAAGATCCTACTTGAGGAAGATGCCAAACCTTCAAGGCAACAACAAAGGAGGCTGAATCCAACCATGAATGAAGTAGTTCAAAAAGAAGTGTTGAAGTTGTGGCAAGAAGGGGTGATTTACCCCATCTCAGATAGCCCTTGGGTAAGCCCGGTGCAAGTAGTCCCAAAGAAGAAAGGGGTTATTGTTGTGTCAAATGAAAAGAATAAACTGATACCCACAAGTACAGTGACCGGATGGTGTATGTGCATTGACTATCAGAAACTCAATGAAGCTACTCGGAAAGACCACTTTCCCCTGCCCTTCATGGACCAGATGCTTGAAAGACTCACAGGGCATGAATGCTACTGCTTCCTGGACGGTTACTCTGGCTACAACCAAATAGTTGTAGACCCCAAGGACTAGGAGAAAATCTCTTTTACTTGTCCCTATGGAGTTTTTGCTTACAGGAGGATGCCCTTTGGATTGTGCAATGCACCTGTAACATTCCAAAGGTGCATGCTCTCCATATTTTCAGACATGGTTGAGAAGTTCATAGAAGTATTCATGGACGATTTTTCTGTGTTTGGAAATTCATATTCTGATTGCCTATGTCATCTTGCCCTAGTGCTAAAGAGGTGCCAAGAAACCAACTTAGTTTTAAATTGGGAGAGGTGCCATTTTATGATAACTGAAGGGGTGGTTCTTGGTCACAAGATTTCTAAAAATGGCATAGAAGTGGACAAGGCAAAGGTGGAAGTAATAGAGAAGTTACCTCCACCTTGCAATGTCAAGGCAATCAAAAACTTTTTGGGACACGCTGGTTTCATAGGAGGTTTATTAAAGATTTTTCAAAGATTGCAAAACCTCTTAGCAACCTACTTGTCTCAAATACTCCCTTTGTTTTTGATAGAGAGTGGATGGTAGCCTTTGATGAGCTTAAGAAGAGACTCTCCTCTGCACCTATTATAGCACCACCTAGCTGGGATCTTCCCTTCGAATTAATGTGTGATGCATCTGATTTTGCTGTTGGTGCCGTTCTAGGATAGAGGAAAGACAAGCTAGTACATATTATTTACTATGCTTGCGGTCCTTAATGAGAATCAAAGGAACTATACCACAACAGAGAAAGAACTTTTAGCCATAGTCTTTGCTTTTGATAAGTTTAGATCATATCTTATTGGCTCTAAAGTAATTGTATTCACTGATTATGCAGCACTCAAATACTTACTTACCAAACAAGAATCTAAGCCCAGATTAATGAGATGGATTCTGCTACTCCAAGAGTTTGACATTGAGATTAAAGATAGGAGCAGAGCAGAAAACAAGGTAGCTGACCACCTTTCAAGAATTCCACAAGAAAAAGAAGAGAAGCATCAAGTTATAGTAAATGAAAGCTTCCCTTATGAGCAGTTGATGATGGTCCAAGTAGCCCCTTGGTTTGCAGACATAGCTAACTTCAAGGCTATTGGGGAGCTACCAACTAACATCAACAAACACATGAGGAGAAAGCTAATCAAGGATGCCAAACACTACATCTGGGATGACCCTTATTTGTTCAGGAAGTGTGCTGATGGAATCTTGAGAAGGTGTGCCTGCCATGAAGAAGGACAGGAAGTGCTGTGGCAGTACCATGGATCCGCATATGGAGGCCACTTCAGTGGAGAAAGAACAGCAGCAAAGGTGCTTCAATCTAGATTTTACTAGCCAACAATGTTCAAGGATGCTAAGGAATTGGAGTCAAGATGTGATGACTGCCAAAGAGCTGGTAATATAACCAAGAGAAATGAGATGCCACAGCAATTCATACTGGAGCTTGAACTATTTGATGTATGGGGAATTGACTTTATAGGACCCTTCCCAACATCCTACTCAAATAGTTACATATTGGTGGCTGTGGATTATGTCTCAAGATGGTAGAAGCCATAGCCACTGCGACAAACGACAACAAGGTTGTGATAAGCTTCTTGAGAAGGAACATCTTTAGCAGATTTGGAGTTCCTAGAGCCCTCATTAGTAATGGAGGGACACACTTATGCAACAAACAACTTGAGACACTACTTCTCAGGTATGGAGTCAAGCACAAGGTGGCAACTCCATACCACCCACAGACCAATGGGCAAGCCGACATTTCAAACAGGGAATTAAAAATAATTCTTGAGAAAATTGTTGAAAGCTCAAGAAAGGACTGGTCCAAGAAGTTGGACGATGCCTTATGGGCCTACAGGACAGCCTACAAGACACCCATTGGGATGTCCCCATACCAATTGGTATATGGCAAGGCTTCTCACTTACCAGTTGAGCTAGAGCATAGAGCATTTTGGACTCTAAAAATGCTAAACTATGATGAGCAAGCTGCTGGAGAAAGAAGATTAATGTAACTCAATGAACTGGAGGAATTTAGAAATCAAGCATATGAGAATGCAAAAATCTACAAAGGGAACACAAAAAGGTGGCATGATCAGAGGATAGCAAGGAGAGAGTTCACTGAAGGGCAAAAGGTGCTGCTGCACAACTCAAGACTCAAGTTCTTCCCTGGGAAACTTAAGTATTGATGGTCAGGACCCTTCACCATACTCAAGGTGTTTCCCTATGGTCATGTAGAGCTCATTGATGAGCGGATAATTTATACGCTTTTTGGCACTGTTTTTAGTTTGTTTTTAGTACATTTTAGTTAGTTTTTAGTATGTTTTTATTAGTTTTTATTTAAAATTCACTTTTCTGAGCTTTACTATGAGTTTGTGTATTTTTCTATGATTTCAGGTAATTTTTGGCTGAAATTGAGGGACCTAAGCAAAAATCTGATTCAGAGGCTGAAAAAGGACTGCAGATGCTGTTGGATTCTGACCTCCCTGCACTGGAAGTAGATTTTCTGGAGCCACAGAAGCCCAATTGGTGCGCTCTCAATTGCGTTCGAAAGTAGACATCCTGGGCTTTCCAGCAATGTATAATAGTCCATACTTTGCCCGAGATTTGATGGCTCAAACCGGCGTTGCAACTCATCTTCAGAATTCCCGGCGTTTAACGCCAGAACTGGCACAAAAATTGGAGTTAAACGCCCAAACTGACACAAAAGCTGGCGTTTAACTCCAGAAAAAGTCTCTACACATGAAAGCTTCAATGCTCAGCCCAAGCACACACCAAGTGGACCCTGGAAGTGGATTTTTACGTCATTTACTCATTTCTGTATATCCTAGGTTACTAGTTCACTATTAATAGGACCTTTTGACATTGTATCTCAACCTCATGACACTTTACACGTTTCTTATTGTATCTTCTACGGCATGAGTCTCTAAACCCCATGGTTGGGGGTGAGGAGCTCTGCTGTGTCTTGATGGATTAATGCAATTACTACTGTTTTTCATTCAATCATGCTTGCTTCTATTCTAAGATATCACTTGTTCCTAAACCTGTTCTCCATTACTGCAAAACAAGTACTTATTTCATGTTCTTTTACTTTTCACAATTAAACCTGATAATTATTGATATCCTGACTAAGAGTTACAAGATAACCATAGCTTACTTCAAGTGGGAAGACATTGAATAATTCAACTCAAAGTGGCAAAAAGCCAAGAAAGGAACAACTGACAGAGGATAACCAAACCACTACCCAAAATCCCTCTGAGGATAGTAAGAGCCCAGAGAGGAATGATTCTGGTGTTCAAACGCCAGAAAAGGATAAGAAAGTGGCGTTAAACGCCCAATGGGTAGCCAAGTCTGGCGTTCAAACGCCACAAAGGGGTCAGACACTTGCAAGTGCTGATAACAACCCCCTTAAGTAGGCTTCTCCAACCACTTCTGTAGGAAATAAACCTGCGGCAACTAAGGTTAAAGAATATAAAGCCAAGATGCCTTATCCTCAGAAACTCCGCCAAGCAGAACAGGATAAACAATTTGCCCGCTTTGCAGATTATCTCAGGACTCTTGAGATAAAAATCCCATTTGGAGAGGCACTTGAGAAAATACCCTCTTATGCTAAGTTCATAAAAGAGATCTTAAGTCATAAGAAGGATTGGAGAGAAACTGAAAAAGTTTTTCTCACTGAAGAATGCGGTGCAGTCATTCTGAAAAGCTTACCAGAGAAGCTTAAAGATCCAGGAAGCTTTCTGATACCATGCACATTAGAAGGTGCTTGTACCAAGACAGCTCTATGTGACCTTGGGGCAAGTATCAACCTAATCCCTGCATCCACTATCTGAAAGCTCGGCTTGACTGAAGAGGTCAAACCAACCCGGATATGTCTTCAACTTGCTGATGGCTCCATTAAATACCCATCAGGCATAATTGAGGACATGATTGTCAAGGTTGGGCCATTCGCCTTTCCCACTGACTTTGTAGTGCTGGAAATGGAGGAGCACAAGAGTGCAACCTCATTCTAAGAAGACCCTTCCTAGCAACTGGACGAACTCTCATTGATGTCCAAAAAGGGGAAGTAACCCTGAGAGTCAATGAGGATGAGTTCAAGTTAAATGTTGTCAAAGCTATGCAGCATCCAGACACATCAAATGACTGCATGAGCGTTGATATTATTGACTCCTTGGTGGAAGAGATCAATATGACTGAGAGTCTCGACTCAGAACTAGAGGACATCTTTAAAGATGTTCAGCCTGACTTGGAGGAACCAGAGGAAATAAAAGAACTTCTGAAAATTCCTCAGGAAGAAGATAAGCTTCCTAAACCCGAGCTCAAGCCGCTACCACCATCCCTGAAATATGCATTTCTGGGAGAAGGTGACACTTTTCCACTGATCATAAGCTCTGCTTTAAATCCACAGGAAGAGGAAGCACTAATTCAAGTGCTAAGGACACACAAGACAGCTCTTGGGTGGTCCATAAGTGATCTTAAGGGCATTAGCCCAGCAAGATGCATGCACAAGATCCTATTGGAGGATGATGCTAAGCCAGTGGTTCAACCACAAAGGCGGGTAAATCCAACCATGAAGGAGGTGGTGCATAAAGAGGTCACTAAGTTACTAGAGGCTGGGATTATTTATCCTATTTCTGATAGCCCCTGGGTGAGCCCTGTCCACATTGTCCCCAAGAAGGGAGGCATGACAGTGGTTCATAATGAAAAGAATGAACTGGTTCCTACAAGAACAGTTACAGGGTGGCGTATGTGTATTGACTACAGAAAGCTCAATACAGCCACCAGGAAGGATCATTTTCCTTTACCATTCATAGACCAGATGCTAGAGAGACTGGCAGGTCATGAATATTACTGCTTTTTGGATGGCTATTCAGGTTACAACCAAATTGTATTGGATCCTCAGGACCAAGAGAAAACAGCACTTACATGTCCTTCTGGAGTATTTACCTACAGAAGGATGCCTTTTGGTCTGTGTAATGCACCTGCAACCTTTCAGAGGTGCATGCTCTCTATCTTCTCACATATGGTAGAGAAATTTCTGGAAGTCTTCATGGATGACTTTTCAGTATTTGGAGACTCATTCAGCTCCGGCCTTAACCATCTAGCACTTGTTCTGAAAAGATGCCAAGAGACCAACCTAGTTTTAAACTGGGAAAAATGTCACTTTATGGTGACTGAAGGGATTGTCCTTGGGCATAAAATTTCAAATAAGGGAATAGAGATGGATCAAGCTAAAGTTGAAGTAATTGAAAAATTACCACCACCTGCCAATGTTAAGGCAATCAGAAGCTTTCTGCGGCATGCAGGATTCTACAGAAGGTTTATAATGGATTTTTCAAAAAGTGCCAAACCTCTGAGTAATCTGCTAGCTGCTGACACTCCATTTATCTTTGATAAGGAGTGTCTGCAGGCGTTTGAGACTCTGAAAGCTAAGCTGGTCACAGCACCAGTCATCTCTGCACCAGACTGGACATTACCATTTGAACTAATGTGTGATGCCAGTGACCATGCCATTGGTGCAGTATTGGGACAAAGGCATGGTAAGCTTCTGCACGTCATTTATTATGACAGCCGTATTCTAAATGATGCACAGAAGAACTACACAACCACAGAAAAGGAGTTACTTGCAGTGGTTTATGCCATTGACAAGTTCAGATCTTATTTAGTAGGATCAAAAGTGATTGTGTACACTGACCATGCTGCTCTTAAATATCTACTCACAAAGCAGGATTCAAAACCCAGGCTCATAAGATAGGTGTTGCTTCTACAAGAGTTTGATATAGAAATAAGAGACAGAAAAGGGACGGAGAATCAAGTAGCTGATCACCTGTCCCGGATAGAACCAGTAGCAGGAGCATCCCTCCCTCCTACTGAGATCTCTGAGACCTTTCCGGATGAGCAATTATTTGCTATTTAGGAAGCTCCGTGGCTTGCAGACAGTGCAAACTGTAAGACTCAAAGTTCTCCTTCTGTAACTATGGAGAGGAAGCATGAAAAGCTTCTCTCAATACAGAGTCAAACAAAACCCCCACATTCAAACTCTAAGTTTGGTGTTGGGGGGGCACAACCAAACTCTAAGTTTGGTGTTGGGAGGTTTCAACATTGCTCTGAACATCTGTGAGGGTCCATGAGAGCCCACTGTCAAGCTACTGACATTAAAGAAGCGCTAGTTGGGAGGCAACCCAATGTTATATTTATTATTTTCCTTTGTTATTTTATGTTTTCTATAGGTTGATGATCATGGAAAGTCACAAAATCAATTGAAAAAGCAGAAACAGAATGAAAAACAGAAAGAAAAACAGCACACCCTGGAGGAAAACTTGCTGGCGTTTAAACGCCAATAAGGGCAGCAAATGGGGATTTAACGCCCAGTCTGGCACCATTCTGGGCGTTTAACGCCAGAATTGGCATAAAGAGCATTTTTGCTCGCCACATGGTGCAGGAATGAATTTTCCTTGACACCTCAGATCTGTGGACCCCACAGGATTCCCACCTACCCCACCACTCTCTCTCTTCTTCACCCATTCACCAATCACCTCAACACCTCTTTCCCAAAAACCCCCCAGCTATCCCACCATTCTCTTCACCACTCACATCCATCCTTCATAAAATCCCACCTACCTCACCTTTCAAATTCAAACCACTTTCCCTCCCAAACCCACCCACAAAGCCCCCTCCATCTCCTCCATTTTCTTCTTCTTCTACTCCTTTCTTTCTTCTTTTGCTCGAGGACGAGCAAACCTTCTAAGTTTGGTGTGGTAAAAGCATTGCTTTTTTTTTCCATAACCATTTATGGCATCTAAGGCCGGAGAAACTTCTAGAAAGAGGAAAGGGAAGGCAAAAGCTTCCACCTCCGAGTCATAGGAGATGGAGAGATTCACCTCAAGGGTGCATCAAGACCACTTCTGTGAAGTTGTGGCCAAGAAGAAGGTGATCTCCGAGGTCCCTTTCAAACTCAAAAAGGGGTCAACTTTGATCAAAAGTTGGACCAAGTCCTCATGGATACCACTAAGAAAGAGGATGGAGCAAACAAGAGAGTCCACTCATGGACCTCAACAAAAGCAACCATTATCCTCCATGAAATCAGAGAGGAGCAACAATGGCAAGGAAGAGACATTGAGGAGCTCAAGCACTCCAGAGGATCTTCAAGAAGGAGAACTAGCCGCCATCTCTAAGGTGGACCCGTTCTTTAATTTCCTTGTTCTTATTATTCTGTTTTTCAATTTTTATGCTTGATGTTCTATCTATGTTTGTGTCTTCACTACATGATCATTAGTATCTTAGTGTCTATGCCTTAAAGCTATGAATGTCCTATGAATCCATCACCTCTCTTAAATAAAAAATGCTTTAATAACAAAAGAACAAGAAGTGTAGGATTTCGAATTCATCTCTGAAACTAGTTGAATTAGCTTGATGTGGTGACAATACTTTTTGTTTTCTGAATGAATGCTTGAACAGTGCATATGTCTTTTGAATTTGTTGATTAAAGAATGTTAAACTTGTTGGCTCTTGAAAGAATGATGGAAAAGGAGAAATGTTATTGAGGATCTGAAAAATCATCAAATTGATTCTTGAAGCAAGAAAAAGCGGTGAATTCAAAAAAAAAATTATATATAAAAGGTGATCCAAGGCAAAAAGAGTGTGCTTAAGAACCCTGGACACCTCTAATCGGGGACTCTAGCAAAGCTGAGTCACAATCTAAAAAGGTTCACCCAGTTATGTGTCTGTGGCATGTATGTATCCAGTGGTAATACTGGAAGACAGAGTGCTTTGGGTCACAGCCAAGACTCATAAAGTAGCTATGTTCAAGAATCATTATACTTAACTAGGAGAATCAATAACACTATCTGAATTCTGAGTTCCTATAGATGCCAATCATTCTAAACTTCAAATGATAAAGTGAGATGCCAAAACTGTTCAGAAGCAAAAAGCTACTAGTCCCGCTCATCTAATTGGAGCTAAGTTTCATTGATATTTTGGAGTCTATAGTATGTTCTCTTCTTTTTATCCTATTTGATTTTCAGTTGCTTGGGGACAAGCAACAATTTAAGTTTGGTGTTGTGATGAGCGGATAATTTATACGCTTTTTGGCACTGTTTTTAGTATGTTTTTATTACATTTTAGTTAGTTTTTAGTATGTTTTTATTAGTTTTTATTTAAAATTCACTTTTCTGGGCTTTACTATGAGTTTGTGTGTTTTTCTGTGATTTCAGGTAATTTCTGGCTGAAATTGAGGGACCTGAGCAAAAATCTGATTAAGAGGCTGAAAAAGGACTGCAGATGCTGTTGGATTCTGACCTCCCTGCACTCGAAGTGGATTTTCTGGAGCTACAGAAGCCCAATTGGCGCGCTCTCAATTGAGTTAGAAAGTAGATTTGATGGCCCAAACCGGCGTTGCAAATTATCTTCAGAATTCCCGGCATTTAACGCCGGAACTGGCACAAAAATTGGAGTTAAACACCCAAACTAGCACAAAAGCTGGCGTTTAACTCCAGAAAAAGTCTCTACACATGAAAGCTTCAATGCTCAGCCCAAGCACACACCAAGTGGACCCCGGAAGTGGATTTTTATGTCATTTACTCATTTCTGTATATCCTAGGTTACTAGTTCACTATTAATAGGACCTTTTGACATTGTATCTCGACCTCATGACACTTTACACGTTTCTTATTGTATCTTCTACGGCATGAGTCTCTAAACCCCATGGTTGGGTGTGAGGAGCTCTGCTGTGTCTTGATGGATTAATGCAATTACTACTGTTTTTCATTCAATCATGCTTGCTTCTATTCTAAGATATCACTTGTTCCTAAACCTGTTCTCCATTACTGCAAAACAAGTACTTATTTCATGTTCTTTTACTTTTCACAATTAAACCTGATAATTATTGATATCCTGACTAAGAGTTACAAGATAACCATAGCTTGCTTCAAGCCGACAATCTCCGTGGGATCGACCCTTACTCACGTAAGGTATTACTTGGACGACCTAGTGCACTTGCTGGTTAGTTGTGCGGAATTGCAAAAGTATGACTGCAATTTCGTGCACCACTCATGAAGGACAAGACTCAGAGAACCTTCACTGTCAATGGCCATAGACTCAAACACTACTTGGGAGGCTCCTTGGAGGAACAGAGAGTGAGTTACAAGCTCAGCTAAAGATGGAGGAGTGTCAAGCTAGTGACAATAAAGAAGCGCTAGTTGGGAAGCACCCCAACACTTTATCCTTTTGATTTATTATTTTTCTTAGAAGTAGTTTAAAATTTAGTTCTTAGGATAGTTTAAATTTCAGTTTCACACTTGTGTTGCATTACCATTTAGAATTAGATTGCAAGTGGTAGGATAGGAAGTTTAAATATCAGTTTTGGTAGTTAGGATACCTTGACATTCTTTTGTCTCTTTTATTCCGGAATTGCAACTCGATGAATACATTTAGTGATGATGAGTAAGTGGGCTGAGAACTAGCTAAAAGGCTATGTTTGGTGTGGCCACTGTCCCACTTAATCTAGGCTTACAACCATTTTGATAACTTGATTTTAAAGAGTAAGCCCAGAGATTAAGTTTGGTGTGACCACCACCATACAAAGATCACCTAGCAAGCCTAATTCTACTAAGTCCGGTAGCACTTAATATTTTGGCAAGAGCATGAACATGGTTTAATGTGTTCAGAAGAGGTTAGAAACAAAATAAAATGAAAAGATTGGAGTTATTTCATCCTTATTAACACATTAAATACACAATGATGAAACCAATTTATTAAGATGCAATAGGATTAAGTTTGGTGTCCTAAGGGACACCTATCAGTTGCAATCTCACTTACCCATGATAAGAAGGAATGTGAAGGATTCTTTTGTCATTGCTAACGGGGTTTTGGTTTCATTTTCGGGAGAAAAGATAGGACCCACATAGTGAATAACTCATAAAGCGAAGAAGTCAAAGTGTACTTACACTTTGGAACTCAACACATGCAGGAGGCACAGTGAGATAAGGGTTGGCGCCTCTTCCCATGCTAAGCGCCACTCCCCAAGTGGAAAAATATTGAATTCTTTTTTTTCCCACCATTCAAACCACACTCTTCACCACTTATAAAAGCCTCACTTTCCCAACTCTTCTCCCACTTCAAACCCCTAATCACGCACGAAAAAGAATCCAAACACAAATACTCTTCTCCTTTTTTTCTCTTTTCGCCTTACATTACCTCTCTTCCCCCTACTTCTATTCCCTTTTCTTGATTGGGACAATCAAGTCCTAAGTTTGGTGTTGGAGCAAACTCTGTTTTGCTTGCATTTTCTTGCAACATCCCACAAAAATTGTTTTTTCACAACCTCAAACACACTCTCTCAACTCAATGGCACCACCAAAAAGCTCAGCCTCAAAGAAAAGAAAAACCAAGGAACCAACTTCTGGATCCTCAAGCTCATCTTTTAATGAATACAAGTTTCTCTCCGCATTCAACCAAAATTAATTCTATGGTTGGGTGAGTGAGAGGAAAATCATCCCAGAGGTTGGGTTCTAATTAGGAAGGAACGAGCATCTTGAGATCAACATTGAGATTAACAATAGGGGCTGGACACTCCTATGTAACCGACCAAGGAAGGTAGTAGAGAGCTTGGTGAGGGAGTTTTATGCTAACACTGTGCCTTAGCCAGGATAACCCTATGGCTACATTAGCTATGTGAGAGGGAAGTCTATTGACTATAGCCCCTCCAGCATAGAGAGAACGCTAATGGTAAAGAGGACAAGCTCCACCCGGAGCTATGAAGAAAGAATTAAGCAACAAGACCCTGGATTTGATGAAATTCTGAACGAGATTTGCGTGCTGAATGTGCAATAGATAAATGACAAGGATGGGATACCAAACCAATTGAGAAAAAGGGATCTGAGCCCCCAAGCTAGAGGGTGACTGGATTTTGTGAGATGACCCCTAATCCCACATCCAACAATTCAGAGGTGACCAAGGAGAGAGCTGTGCTCATATACAACATCATGAAAGGTGAGAATGTCATTGTGGGGGAGCTAATTGCCAACAACATTAACAAAGTGCTGAAAAGCACCAGTGACAACACAAGGCTGGCATTCTTCAGCATCATACAGAGGTTATGTGATGAAGCTGGAGTTAAGAAAATCATTGATGAGGTGCTAGTGAAACAAGACAAGCCTATAACTGTCAAGAAGATGGCCAAAGTGTTAGCTGTCAACCCACTTCAGAGGGCCAGAGAGCATAAAGCTCATGCTCATATGCCACAACAATAGCAAGAAAAAGAAGAAGAGGCAAAAGAGCAACCACACTTTCTAGCACTTCAACCACCACCACCACACTACCAATACCAATAATTTGCTGAAGGATTCAATTGGGAACAACTACAAGGAAATGTACACCAAATGAAAGGAGACCTGCATCACCTGAGAGAAGATGTCAACCAATTCAAAGACTATCAAAAAAAGCAATAGGACCAAGTCAATAAGAACATACAATAACTCCAAGGGAGTTGGGAGCAATTGAAAGAGCAGCAAGGGCAAATTGACTGGAGAGAAGTGCAAGGCAGCCTAGGAATGATTCTAGAGCACCAACTACATCAAATAAGGAGCCTAGCTGAGTTCAGACATCTTTATGATGTCAGAACCTTAGCAAGGGAGGACTATGACTGCTATGCACAAACAAAGTTGAGCTACTTGTGCAATACAGTAGCCAATAGAGGAACTTAGTGCACGGCAGGAAGAAATCGCGTACCAGCACAAGGAAAATGTGAAATCTTATATGAGAAGGCTGGGATTTTGGAAACCTAAGGACAAAAAGGCATAAGAAAGATCCTCAAAGAAGGAAGAAATGACTCCTCCTCTTCCAAGAAGAAGGACAAAGGAAAAGGGCCAATGAACTGAAGATTTAAGCTGCTCAAGGTTGTTAAGTCCCATGGTTGACGCTCTCTAATTTCTGAATCATGTTTAAGCTTTTGTTTGATTTACTTTCTGTCAAGAATAAATAGTCATGCTAGGGTAGTTTATATTTTCTGCTTAGTTTTATTTCATGCTTGAAGTCCTTTCTGAGTCCTTTAAACTATAAGAAAGAAAATGCAATGTATTTCAAGTCTTCCTTTTCAACATAAATAAAATAGAGCTTGTCTCCATAAGAGTTGCTGTGAGCTGTGCAAAAACAAGAGTAAGAGAGAACAAGGCCAAGAGAGATCATTCAACAAACTAAGAAACAAGAAACTAAGTGTAGAACCTTGAATGAACCAAAAAAGAAAATGAGTCATGGAAAGCAACTAGTTTTAGAAGGTATAACAAGAAAAAGTTAAGGGGTGCTCCTTGAATATCCATAGAACTAAGAAGTAGTAAGCAATAAAGACCCAAGGCTCTGAGCATCAACTACTAGGATGGGAAAGAAACATTAAAAAACTCAAAAAGAGTTAAAGATCCTATTAGATGCTTGTGGTGAAGATGTGTCAAGAAGAGACCTGGGCAAGTAAATTCTTAGGGGTGTTTCAACACCTAGTACCTTAAAACCAACTGGTTTGGGAGTGCTAATTGAAACCTAATTAAAGGGTTGTCTTGAGACAAAACACTTAGAGTCGTAGTCAAGAAAGCACAACCAAAAAGAAAGTGAAACAACTCTTACTACTCCAAGGTGACAATCAATAGAAAGGACCCCTGAAGCTTATACCTGAAAGAACCCTCAAAGATCTAAGAGTTCTTTATGACCTTAAAACATTCATACATGTGTTGAACACTTAGTCCTACCCTTAGTCATGTTGCATTCATTCAAGGCCAAGGTCTCAATTCATAAAAGGCCTACTCACATTAATTTGCTTGGGACAAGCAAAGCTTTAGTTTGGTGTTGTGATGATTTGCATCATCTATCCTTCTTTCTTGCATAAAGAGGACCATAAAAGAGCATAAATGTCATTATATCATTGCAATTCATGCATTATTTGATGAATATTATGGTACATTACTTTGAGATGAGTTGTGCTGAATTTCAGGTGAAAAAGACATCAAAAAGGGGAAGAAAACAACAAAAATGAGCTAAGCGTCTGAAGCGGGTGTGCCACTTAGAGCAAGTGCCACAAAAATGAACTTGCGTGCCACGCCAGGAGCTGGGCGTGGCACGCAGTACTAAATTCCAGAGGAGGATTCTCAAGCATTCACATGGGCGTGGCACGCCAGGAACTGGTCGTGGCACACTAGTACAAAGTTTCAGAGAGCAACAATGGAGGACACTAAAAGGGGGGTGGCACGCCAGGTTGGGTGTGGCACGCCTGAACCATCACCTTCTATGGGCATGCCACTTGGTATCGAAGGCGTGGCACGCCAGCATTAAAAAGTCACTTGGACGTGCCACTTGAGGAACCAGGCGTGGCACGCCAAGCTTGAAAAATCCACAAATGTATGGGCGTGCCACTTGAGCAGCATGGCGTGGCACGCTGGTACAAAATCCCAGAGAAGGGGATGAAGGCCAAGGAAGTCTGGGTGTGCCACTTGAGGTCGAAGACGTGGCACGCCAGGCTTTCAATCCCACTTGGGCGTGCCACTTGAGCAACCAGGCATGGCACGCCAATGTACAAAGAGGCCAAAGCAAGGGCTGGGCATGCCACTTGGTATCGAAGGCGTGGCACGCTAGTCCAATAATCTCACTATGGTGTGCCACTTGAGTGCTGGGCGTGGCACGCCAGCTACTAGAACCAAGGCAAGATCATGGGCATGGCACGCTGGTACAAGTTTCCAGAAAGCATGAAGGAGGCCAAACACATGGGCGTGCCACTTGGCATCGAGGGCGTGGCACGCCATCCACTATTCCTCAATTGGGCATGCCACTTGAACCCCCAGGCGTGGCACGCCAGTGTCATTTAGGAAGCAAAAGCCATTAAGGCGTGCCACTTGACTTCGTGGCGTCGCACGCCAAACAGAAGAATCACTTGCTTACAAAGGGCGTGGCACGCCCAACTTTCCAGAGAGCTTGATCAAGCGTGCAGCAAGGGCGTGGCATGCCAGACCCTGGGTGTGCCACGCTAGTTCAAGTCTCCAGAGGCAAGAAGAAGAGGAAAAAGGCTAGGGCGTACAACTTAAGCTCGAAGGCATGGTACGCCAGGCTACATTGGGTATTAAAAGACCCTGGGCGTTCCACTTGAGCTCGAAGGCGTGGCACGCCAGGGATGTTATTGAAGAAGAGCGTACCACTTGAGGGACTGGGCGTGGCACGCCAAGCCAGAATTGGAGGAGCACGTAGCATGCCACTGAAACGCCAGCCACACGCCAGCTGGGAAGTCACGGTTATTGAGTTTCTTTTTCCTCCAAATTGTAATTTTCCTTTTTCACTTTTGTAATTCTTTTATTTTGAGAGCTAGGAGTAGTATAAATACCCCCAAGAAGTACTGAAAAAGGAGGTTAAGCAGTTAGAGAGCTAAGTTTTAGATCCACTTTTACACTTCTTTATCTTCCTTCGAGTACTTTTTTTTGAGCTATGAGTAGCTAAATTCCCTCTCATTGAGAGAGGGAGCTCTGTTGTACTTGATGGATTGATGATAGTAAAATTCTTCTTGTCTTCATCTTCTCTTTGATTTGCTAGAAGGAATTTTGTTTTCCATGCTTAGTGTTCAATTATCTTGGGAAAGAGATTAAATGCAAAAATGGGTTTCATGGGAACCATGGAAAAGGAAACATGAAACCATGCTTGAAATCCCTTCTCACACTTTAGTAGGATCTGGGTTTTGGTGTTTGGATATGGTGACATATAATCCTCCATCTACTTAGACCTATGATGATGTGTGGTATAATCAAGGACCAAGCATATCTCTCTTCATGAATAATTAGACAAGGAATTGGCTATTGATTAAGTTCTGAGTGATTGAGTCACCAAGGGATTGGGGCTGAATCAATCATGATTGCCAAGAGGTCAATGAGTTGCATGATTGAAGAGGATATAAGCTGGAATTGATCCAAAGAGACAACATCTCCTGATCTCAATGAATTTCCCCATTCTTATCTACCACTTTCTTTATAGCTTGCTTTTACATTCTGCAATTCCCCATTCCCATTTACAATTAAGTCATTTATGATTCTGCACTTTACAATTCTGCCATTTATAATTCTGCAATTATAATCTATCTGTCCCGCTTGACTAATTCATCAATTAATTAAAACTGCTCAAATTTACCAATCTCTGTGGATACGATCCCACTCTACTGTAGGTTATTACTTGACGATAATTTTGGTGCGCTTGCCAAAAGAGTCGATTCATAATCAAAAATTTTATGGTGGTGAATTCAAAAACTCGATCAAGTTCGTTTTCCAAATGTTGTGTGTAGTGGAATGTACCCAAGTGGTTAGATTGGGGCATCTCCGAGTCTGAACAAGCTATTTGGATAAGCTCTGAGCTCGTTTTCTTGTAGATCAATCTTGTCGAAAGTGGATTTGAACAGGATATCTACAGAGCTTCCTTGGTCCACCAATGTTCGGTTGAGATTGGCGTTGGCGAGTATGATGGTAATGACCACGGAGTCATCATGCCCCGGGATGATGCCTGCGGCGTCTTCTTGAGTGAAGGTAATAGTGGGGAGGTCGGGTGACCTGTTCCCTTCTCCTACGAATCCTCCGTTTATCATGTGAACATGTCTCTCAGGGGTGTGAGGGGGACGTTCAGCTCGTCCGACCTCTTCATCCCTTCTTCTCTTTTTCGGTTCATCCGCTCTATTGGCTAAGAACCGATCTAATCACCCTTCTCGTGCCAATTTTTTTATGACATTCTTTAGGTCGTAGCACTCTTTGGTAGAATGACCATAGATTCGGTGGTATTCACAATACTCTGTCCGACTACCTCCTCTCTTGTGTTTAATCGGGCGAGGTGGTGGGATCTTCTCAGTGTTGCATATCACCTGGTAAACGTCCACAAGAGACACTTGAAGAGAGGTGTAGTTGTGGTACTTTCTGGGTTTCTCAGTGGGTTGGTCTTCTTTCTTCCTGGACTCTTTATCCTTGTCTCGAGGTGGGTAGGAGAATCCGCTCTTTGAGGTTTCTCCTAATTGGGAGTTTTCCTCTATATTAATGTATTTTTCCGCCCGTTCTTGAACCTCCTTGAGAGATGTTGGATGCTTTTTGGATATGGAGTGACTAAAGGGTCTTTTTCGTAGGCCATTGATGAGACGCATGATGGCTGCTTCTGTTGGAAGATTTTGTATGTCCAGGCACGCTTTATTTAATCTTGCCATGTAACTACGAAGGCTTTCCTGATCTCCTTGCTTAATCCCTAGCAGCCTTGGAACATGCTTGGCTTTGTATTTCTGGATGGAGAATCTAGCTAAGAATTTCTTGGCGAGGTCATCAAAGCTTGTTATCGACCTTGGCGGCAAGCTGTCGAACCACTTTATTGCCGTCTTGGTCAAGGTGGTCGGGAAGGCTTTGCAACGGATTCCATCTGAGGCATCTGTGAGATACATCTGGCTTCTGAAATTGCTGAGATGAAGACTCGGATCAGACGTACCGTCGTATGGGGTCATGTCGGGGGATTTGAAGTGCTTTGGGAATTTAGCTTTCATGATCGCTTTTGTGAACGGGTCTTGGTCCTTGTGAGGGCTATCTTCATGGCTGGATCGAGTGGTCTTAGTTTTCAGGTCGGCTTCGAGCTTTAGGAGCTTGTCCTCCAGCTCTCAACGCCATCTTGTTTCTATCCGGGGGTCTCTCTCGGCCTCTCGCTGATGTTCGGCCTCTTGTTCAAGCTGTTTAAGGGGATCCTGTTAGTCACGAATGACATCAAAGATTTCTGTGTTTTGAGGTTGTTTGTCTCCCTTGGGTTGGTGTGTGTACTTTGGGGAGGTTAGTGTGGCATCCGTGTTCTTGAGTGGCATTCCTTCTTCTAATCTGGAGTTAAGGTCATTGGCAAGGTTGTTCGCCATGGTGATGGGATGACCTCCAGGTTCCCCGACAACGGCACCAATGTTCTGAGGGTTACCTGAAACATTGAGGTCGATTCCAGAAGAAATCTTCTGGTGTCATCAGAGCTTCCATGCCCGACTTATTGAAGCTTGAGGGGCTGCTGGTCCTTGATCACCGGAGGGGGGTAGTACCTGCAAGACACTCTGAAGCTTAAGTCAGCATGGACTTTAGGTAGGTTTTTTATAGAATTGGAGGATGAGTTATACTTAGGTGCTCCAGTGTATTTATAATAGCATGGAGTGACCTTTCTTGAGATAAGTTAGTTATCTTATCTTATCTTTTGTGGGTGAGATCACTTATCCTTCGGCCAGCCGCCTTCAGGTGGGTTGTGATCCTCTGCTTTGGGCCTGCTTCGGCCTCTATGATTATTTGGCTGAGCTCTTTGGGAAGAGGTTGGTGTTGATAGCCTTACAGGAGGTCGGTCGCTTTGTCCTCGTCCAACCCGGATCGTACAGCTCGACCCAGGGTATGAACAGGCATTGTGCAAACTTATGACATTTAAGCTTAAATTCAATTAAAAGCAACCCAACAATTCAAATATCAACACTTGCAATACCAAGATAACTAAAGAAAGCAATATCTTTAATCTAATTAACATGAAAAGGAAATAAAAACAACTTCATAAATGAACATGAAAAGAAATAAAAAACATGAAAATTGGAAAAATGAAAAAAGCAAAATGAGAAGAAAAGAAGATGCTGGCTCACAGGGGTGCTGCCCTGTCACTACAAGAAAATGGAACATTTGTAACAAAAAATTTGTATCAAATTTAAAATTGTTACAAAAAGATGATTTTTTGTAATAATAATTGGTAATTGTTACAGAAGAGTAATGTTTTGTAACAACATTACAAGTTGTTACAAAACATGCTAATATTTTGTAACAACATGATTTTTTTGTTACAAATTATGTTAGTTTTTGTAACGAACTGGTATTTTGTTACAAAATATTATAATATTTTGCAACAAAGAATAAAGTAGTTGCCAAAATTCGAAATATTTTGTAACAAAATATCTTTTTTGTTTCGAAAACTCTAATTGTTTGGTAACAAAAAATTAATTTATCACAAAATTCAACATTATTTATAACAAATTATTTGTTTGTCACAAAATATAAGTATATTTTATAACAGAAATATTTATTTTAAACTGTTAAACACTTTACGAGTAAACAAATTATTTATATAATTCTTTTCAAAATAATTTTATTTTGTTTCAAAAATTATAATTTTTTAAATATTGTTTATACTAATTAATTTTTAAAATTTATAGATATTATTTTATATTTTTTAAAAAATTAATATATAATTTTTATTAATAATCAGTTTTTTAATATTAACTAAAAATTAATTTGTGAAACTTAAAAAAATTTAATTAAATTATAAATATAAACAATAATAATTAAATATAAATGAGAGAAAAAACTAAGAAACCAAAAGACAAAATGTAAAAAAAGAAAATGTAAAGTTGTACAAAAAAATTTTAATTCATCACTCCTTTATTCTGAGGCTCTAAGCCTCATTTAACCCCGCACTTCCAATTCCACTGAGGGAGAAGAAGAAGAGAACGGAAGGGATGGCGCTGCGGATTTTGCTCCCGTGTCGTCGCGTCCAGCTTGCCATCATGCCTCACCATCGTCGCTGTCGTCGACAGGAGCGTCAGGGACGAACTCGCGAGGGAGAGAGAGGAGGTTGCATCGCGGAGCCATCCTAAAAATTATTTTATTAGAAATGATTAGATTGATATTTATAAATACTTTAAGTTTAAGTCAATTAATATTTATGCACAACTTTTATTATAATTAATTATTTTATAAATTGAAATTAAAGTTTTGAAAATAGAAATATAATAAAAAATTATATCATTTAATTTGAATAATTAAAATTGAGTTTAAACTATATTTTATAAAAATGTGATTAATATATTCATTTTATAATTTAAATTAAAAATAATTGATTGAACTTAGTAATATGTTGATAAATAATATTTCTAAATATTTTTAATAGAGTATATTTAATTTTAAAATTATTCTACCCTCCAATTTTATCAAAATATCAATTCATATATATTCATATTATTTTATAAATTTCCTAATTTCTAACCCTAATTTCAAAAATTAACTCAGAACCCTAGTTTCCCCAATTTCTAACCATAACAGGCACAACCTCACCTTCCTTCAACATAACAAACGCATACAAACTGAAGAAATGGGGAAACAGAGAGGAAGAGATTTGAGAAAGAGAGGGAAGAGAAGGGAGACGGCGCTGGCTGGGGCCTCGCTGTCGTCACCGTCGCCGTCAAGCGTGAAGGGTGGAGAGGAGAGAGGCTGCGTCCGAGAGAGAAGAGATGCTGTCTGCCGTCACCGTCGCCGCCTTGGAGCTCGCTGTCGAGCTGCTTCACAGCGCCGTCCCGTCCATGGACCCACAAGCTTGCGTTAATGCCGATCCGTCCACAAGCCGTCGTCGAGGGGACAGAATCGCGAAGAGAGAGACGCACGAAGAGAAGCCCGCGACCAGCCTTGTCGCCGTCAGCGCCGCGGGTTGCCATCGCCATCCTCGCGAGCTGCCACCGCGTCGCCGTTACTGAGTTGCAGCCCCGCCGTTGTCACACTCTGCTGTTGCCGCGTCTCACCATGCCGCCGTTGGAAGAGGACGCTTCCACTGTCACCATTGAAGCTTGCCGGGGAAGTAGTTATTGACAGAAGAAACTGCTGCTGCTCTTAACTACTCTGTGCTGCTCTGTTCAGCCTCTGCTTCAGGTTTCGTAGTTATCGGAGCCCTCTGCCATCGGAAACCAATATTGGTGCTGCCCAGAACCACTTTGGTTGCTGCCCAGGTAATGAAACGAGTGTTTGAACTTCTATTAGAGCTGCTGTGTTTGGCAATTTTTGTGAGTTTCGACTTTGAGGTAGGGGATTTATTTTAAAATTAACAGTTTTAACTTATGAATGCCAATGAGGTTTAGTGAGTAATTGCAAATAATTCATGAATATGATTAATTGATAGGAATAAGCTTGGTTTGAAGTTGTGAAATTCGGATTAAGTTTGGTATTGAGATGATATTCTAGTGTTTTAATTAGTTTATTGAGTTTAGGTTATGGCTGTGAATGTTGCTTGGTTTTGTTATTGTGAGTAATTAATTTGACAAGGTTAATTTTGGTTAATGTTGTGACTGATATTGGTTTTCTGATTTTGATGAATTTGTTGAAAATTCTGATCTTATGTGATATTGCTGAATTGGTAGAAATGTGGTTGTGAATGGTGATTCATTTGATAATACTTGTTAAATTGAAATTTGAAAAGTTGTCGTATCGATATTTTGATGAACTGAGTTGGATTTGTGTTTGGTTTGGGATTATTGTGATGATGGTTTGAGTTGTGGCTGTATTTTGATTATTGAGAATAAGTTTGCTGTTGATTTTGGTAATCTGACATGTCGGAATGGCCGTGAAATTGACTTGTGACTGGTTGAAATTAGTTTTGGTAGTTGTAAATGTTGGTTCATGATTAATTAGAATTACGTTTGAGAAATGTTAAAAGATTGAAGCTTGATTATTAAATTGACCTTTTTATGAAATCTGAATTTAGAGATAAAAACAGTAACTCTAAAAGTATAAGGATAAATTGTGATAATTGGAAACTACATGGAGCAGAATTTTTGGGTGAACATATCATAAGAGAACTGGAATTTTATAAATAAAACATACTCTATGTGTTTTGGGGTCAATGTTGCTAAGATTTTGGTTAAGTTAGGTGATAATGTGTTTTGGGTATTTGGAAAGTGAAAAACTGTTAGTCCTTTGGTTAAAGTAATTTATGAATTTCAGCAGATTGTTGATATTGGCAAAACTCTGCCATTGTTCATGGAGCTTCAAACCTTAGGTGACAGGACTTGAAGAACCATGCTCTGCAAAGTGTCTTGTTTCCAATGTTGCAGGTCTCATTTAATTTGAGTTGAACCTTTATCATGAATTTTACATCTTTCATTTGGAAGTTCTACTCTTCATGATCTTTTATCATATTTTGTTTCTTTTCTTCTTTGGTTCCCTTTCTTCATGACAGCTTCTTTCTGGAGCAACATTTTTAGGTGCTCTCTTCTGCTTGATTGCATTCTATTTCAGGAGCTTATCTGGTTTCATAGTACTCTTCTCTATTGGTGAACTGCTGATTTTTGCCACATAGGTAATATTATGGCTGTTCTAGATTCAGATGGTTGGTATTTCATCTTCTTGCATGCTACTGCATGTTCATAAGAACCTGATAATGATATATAACATGAAACTCTAGTCTTAAATTTGTGTCCCCTTTTGTAAGCTCCTATAAATTATGTTTCTCTTCATTGTGTAAAACCAATTTTGAGGGCGCTGTCCATGGCAATATCTACAGTTTCAATCCATATCTTTGGTGATGTGCCTTCCTCACCACTTGTTGGCATCCTGCAGGTTACACCTCATTTTTCCTGATATTGTTGGCATCCTGGAGGTTACTTTTAGTTACACCTCACTTAGCCAAACTGTTCTCTCTTTCTCATCTCTCCCTTTGATGTAAAAGGGTTTCACATCTTAGTTTGTTTAGGCAACTTTCAACATCCCTCTTGAATTAACATATATGGAAAAGAAGTTGACAAAACTAGTAACAAGAACTGTGCTGCCTTATGTTTTACATTTTGATGCAGCCATACTCATGATTTACTGACCTACTTTACATTGTTGGTTGTTCCAGCCTTTTGCCTGTATTTGTTCCTGTTTTAACATTTGTTTTTATTCTAAGCAAAACAATTTTTCTGCACAGGATCATATTAATGAACGGAGGAAAACAGCACTTTGTTTAACATCCATTTTCTTTCTTACTGCTATAATATGCTTCATAGGTAAGTGGCATACCACCATGCAGCTTTGGTATTATATTAGTTGTTCTTAATTTTTAAACCAGATATGCATTAGAATTAATTGTTTTTTAAGAATGTGCTTGTAAACTGAAATTTCAGAACATGTATTGAAGAAATTGCTGGATGTTGCGCACGAATTTCAAATGCTAATAGACCCTAAAAGTACTCGTAATTGCTTATGGTTTTAATATATTTTCCTAGATAATTCCTATATTATTAGTATAGTTTAATTTGTATATGAATCTATTTATCACATTTTACTTGTGTCATGATTGAGAAATCACAAATGTCTTATTATTTGGTTTGATAAATTTGGTTGTGTATTGGCTGAGAAATAAGTTGTGAATTGGTTGTGTTTGTTGGAACCGTGGACGGTAGAAATATCCAAATTTTAGGGGAGGTTCTGCCAAAATTTTTCAAAACATTTTGGATAAAACTTAGTGGAAAAATTATAATTAGTGTTATATCTTGTTTCTAACTTTTTTGTTTCGGTTTTTCTTATTTACAGGAGTGCTAAAATAGTAACCATATGCTATCTTGAGGGCTTGATGAGCGGATAATTTATACACTTTTTGGCATTGTTTTTAGTATGTTTTTGGTATGATCTAGTTAGTTTTTAGTATATTTTAATTAGTTTTTAGTTAAAAATCACTTTTCTGGACTTTACTATGAGTTTGTGTGTTTTTCTGTGATTTCAGGTATTTTCTGGCTGAAATTGAGGGACCTGAGCAAAAATCTGATTCAGAGACTGAAAAGGACTGCAGATGCTGTTGGATTCTGACCTCCCTGCACTCGAAGTGAATTTTCTGGAGCTACAGAAGCCCAATTGGCGCGCTCTCAACGGTGTTGGAAAGTAGACATCCTGGGCTTTCCAGCAATATATGATAGTCCATACTTTGCCCAAGATTTGATGGCCCAAACCGGCGTTCAAAGTCACCCTCAGGAATTCCAGTGTTAAACGCTGGAACTGGCACCCAAATGGGAGTTAAACGCCAAAACTGGCATAGAAGCTGGCGTTTAACTCCAAGAAGAGTCTCTACACGAAAATGCTTCATTGCTCAGCCCAAGCACACACCAAGTGGGCCCGGAAGTGGATTTTTATGTCATTTACTCATCTCTGTACACCCTAGGCTACTAGTTTTCTATAAGTAGGACCTTTTACTATTGTATTGAGATATCGGGGTAGCTATCTTCGTGTTTTATGCTATCTTAGATCATTGGGAGGCTGGCCATTCGGCCATGCCTAGACCTTATGCTTATGTATTTTCAACGGTGGAGTTTCTACACACCATAGATTAAGGTGTGGAGCTCTGCTGTACCTCGAGTATTAATGCAATTACTATTGTTCTTCCATTCAATTCCGCTTGTTCTTGTTCTAAGATATCACTTGTTCTTCAACTTGATGAATGTGATGATCCGTGACACTCATCATCATTCTCACTTATGAACAAGGTGACTGACAACCACTTTTGTTCTACAAGCAACCAAGGCTCTAGTGAATATCTCTTGGATTCCTGATTGCACGATGCATGGTTGATCGCCTGACAACCGAGTGCTCGCCTGACAAACGAGCCAACCATTCCGTGAGATCAGAGTCTTCGTGGTATAGGCGAGAACAGATGGCGGCATTCAAGAGAATCCGGAAGGTCTAAACCTTGTCTGTGGTATTCTGAGTAGGATTCAATGATTGAATGACTGTGACGTGCTTCAAACTCCTAGCAGGCGGGGCGTTAGTGACAGACGCAAAAGAATCGATGGATTCTATTCCGGCCTGACCGAGAACCGACAGCTGAATTCCGCGTGCTGTGACAGAGCATTTGCAAACGTTTTCATTGAGAGGATGGGAGGTAGCCATTGACAACGGTGAAACCCTGCACAAGCTTGCCATGGAAAGGAATAAGAAGGATTGGATGAAGACAGTAGGAAAGCAGAGAGACGGAAGGGAAGGCATCTTCATGCGCTTATCTGAAGTTCCTACCAATGAATTACATAAGTATCTCTATCTTTATCTTTTATGTTATTTTCGTTCATCACCATATCCATTTGAGTCTGCCTGACTAAGATTTACAAGATGACCATAGCTTGCTTCATACTAACAATCTCCGTGGGATCGACCCTTACTCGCGTAAGGTTTATTACTTAGACGACCCAGTGCACTTGCTGGTTAGTTGTGCGAAGTTGTGTAATGCCATGGAATTGAGCTACCAAGTTTTTGGAGTTCATGACCGGGGATTATGAGAGTTGTGAAAAAGTATTGTTCACAATTTTGCGCACCATGTTTTTGGCGCCGTTGCCGGGGATTGTTCAAGTTTTGAGCAAGCTCTTTGTCCGGTAACATCAGTGCCAAAATCCGGCAACAGCACCAAGTTTTTGGTGCCGTTGCCGGGGATTGTTCAGTTTGGACAACTGACGGTTCATCTTGTTGCTTAGATTAGGTATTTTTTTTTTCGAAATTCTTGAAGATGAATTCTAGAGTTTCATGATGATTTGTTGAAGTCTGGCTGGCTGAGAAGCCATGTCTAATCTCATTGGACCGAGGTTTCAACTTATCATCACAAGAGCTTGTTGATTTTTATCAATCTTGCTTTTGGAGCAGTGATCTGCTAAGGCTTGGCTGGCCTTTGGCCATGTCTAGTGTTTTGGACCGAAGCTTTCTTTGAAAGCTTGGCTGGCTGTGAAGCCATGTCTAATTCCTGGACCGGAGTCTTAGACTAGCATTGCACTAATTCCTGGAATTCTCATTAAGAATTTTGATACCTTTTTCCACTTAATTTTCGAAAAACACAAAAAAATCAAAAAAATCATAAAACCCAAAAATTTCTTGTTTGAGTCTAGTGTCTCATCTTAAGTTTGGTGTCAATTGCATGCATTCATTCATGTGTCTTAGTGATCTTCATGATGTTCTTGATGATTTCCGTGCTCTGATCTTTGAATTCTATTGACTTGAAGTGTTTTGTGTGTCTCATATGCATTCTCATTAGTGTCAGTAGTATACAAACTACTAAGTTTGGTGTTTGGCATGCATTGTTATTTGATTTTAGTTGCATTTTGATTATTCTTTATCCAAAAATATTTTTAATTTGTGTCTTTTCAAGTCAATAATACAGAGAATTGAAGATTCAGAACATACAGCAGAGGAATTGCACAGAAAAAGCTGGGCGTTCAAAACGCCCAGTGAAGAAGGACAGACTGGCATTTAAACGCCAGCCAGGGTGCCTGGTTGGGCGTTTAACGCCCAAAAGGGTATAGTTTTGGGCGTTAAACGCCAGAATGTGCACCATTCTGGACGTTTAATGCCAGGATGGCTAAAAGGGGAAGATTTTGTTTTCAATTCAAATTTTTTTAAGTTTTCAGAATCTTTTCAAAATCAAATCTTTTTCAAATCAATTTTTCAATCAAATCTTTTTCAAAATTAATTTCTTTCCATTTTTAAAGATACTTGCTATCAATTAATGATTTGATTCAACATCTCAAGTATGTTGCCTTTTCTGTTGAGAAAGGTTTAATGTTTGAATCATATCTTTTCTTGATAGCCAAGTTATTAATTTCTAAAATCAAATCTTTTTAAAATTGTTTTCAAATCATATTTTCTCAATCACATTTTTTTTAAATAAAAAAAAACCAATCATATCTTCTTAACCACATCTTTTTCAAAATAGTTTTCAATCAAATCTTTTTGATTTCTAATTTCAAAATCTTTTTCAAAAATCATTTTATTTCTCTCCCACTTTCATTTTCGAAAATTAAGTAATGTTTTTCAAAAATGTTTTCAAAATCTTTCACTTAATTTTCGAAAATTACTTCCCTTCTCCTCACATCCTTCTATTTATGGACTAACACTATTCCTTAATGCAAAATTCGAACTCCATCTCCTTTGATAAGTTCGAATTTTCCACTTCTGTCTTCTACTATTCTTTTCCTCTGACACTTCAAGGAATCTCTATACTGTGACATAGAGGATTCCACATTTTCTTGTTCCCTTCTCTTTCTTATGAGCAGGATCAAAGACAAAAGCATTCTTGTTGAGCCTAATCCTGAACCTGAAAGGACCTTGAAGAGAAAGCTAAGAGAAGCCAAAGCACAACCCTCTTTAAAGGACCTGACCGAATTCTTCAAAGAAGAAGAACACATGGCAGCCGAAAACAACAATACCAACAATGCAAGGAAGGTGCTGGGTGACTTTACTGCACCTACTCCCGACTTCTATGGGAGAAGCATCTCTATCCCTGCCATTGGAGCAAACAACTTTGAGCTTAAGCCTCAATTAGTTTCTCTAATGCAACAGAATTGCAAGTTTCATGGACTTCCATTGGAAGATCCCCATCAGTTTTTAGCTGAGTTCTTGCAAATCTGTGACACTGTCAAGACTAATGGGGTAGACCCTGAGGTCTACAGACTTATGCTATTCCCTTTCGCTGTAAGAGACAGAGCTAGAACATGGTTGGATTCTCAACCTAAAGAAAGCCTGGACTCATGGGAAAAGCTAGTCAATGCCTTCTTGGCAAAGTTCTTTCCACCTCAAAAATTGAGTAAGCTTAGAGTGGAAGTCCAAACCTTCAGACAGAAGGATGGAGAATCCCTCTATGAAGCTTGGGAAAGATACAAACAATTGATCAGAAAATGTCCATCTGACATGCTTTCTGAATGGAGCATCATAGGTATTTTCTATGATGGTCTCTCTGAACTATCCAAGATGTCTTTGGATAGCTCTGCTGGAGGATCTCTTCATTTGAAGAAGACGCCTACAGAAGCTCAAGAGCTGATTGAAATGGTTGCAAATAACCAATTCATGTACACTTCTGAAAGGAATACTGTGAACAATGGGACTAATCAGAAGAAAGGAGTTCTTGAGATTGATGCTCTGAATGCCATTCTGGCTCAGAACAAGATATTGACTCAACAAGTCAATTTGATTTCTCAAAGCCTGTCTGGAATGCAAAATGCACCAAGCAGTACTAAGGAAGCTTCATCTGAGGAAGAAGCCTATGATCCTGAGAACCCTTCAATGGAAGAGGTGAATTACCTAGGAGAACCCTATGGAAACACCTATAATTCTTCATGGAGAAATCACCCAAATTTCTCATGGAAGGATCAACAGAGACCTCAACAAGGTTTCAACAACAATAATGGTGGAAGAAATAGGTTTAGCAATAGCAAGCCTTTTCCATCATCTTCTCAGCAACAGACAGAGAGTTCTAAGCAGAATACCTCTGACTTAGCAACCATGGTCTCTGATCTAATCAAAACCACTCAAAGTTTCATGACTGAAACAAGGTCCTCCATTAGAGACTTGGAAGGACAAGTGGGTCAGCTGAGCAAGAAAATCACTGAACTCCCTCCTAGTACTCTCCCAAGCAATACTGAAGAAAATCCAAAAGGAGAGTGCAAAGCCATTAACATGGCCGAATTCTGGGAGGAAGAAGAGGCAGTGAACGCCACTGAGGAAGGCCTCACTGGACGTCCACTGGCCTCCAATGAGTTCCCCAATGAGGAACCATGGGAATCTGAGGCTCAAAATGAGACCATAGAGGTTCCATTGGAATTACTTCTGCCATTCATGAGCTCTGATGAGTATTCTTCCTCTGAAGAGGATGAGTATGTCACTGAAGAGCAAGTTGCTAAATACCTTGGAGCAATCATGAAGCTAAATGACAAGTTATTTGGAAATGAGACTTGGGAGAATGAACCTCCTTTGCTCACCAAAGAACTGGATGACTTGTCTAGGCAGAAACTGCCTCAAAAGAGGCAGGATCCTGGGAAGTTTTCAATACCTTGTACTATAGGCACCATGACCTTCAAGAAGGCCTTGTGTGACTTAGGGTCAAGTATAAACCTCATGCCCCTCTCTGTAATGGAGAAGCTAGGGATCTTTGAGGTGCAAGCTGCAAAAATCTCACTAGAGATGGCAGACAACTCAAGAAAACAAGCCTATGGACTTGTAGAGGATGTTCTGGTTAAAGTTGAAGACCATTACATCCCTACTGATTTCATAGTCCTAGAGACTGGGAAGTGCATGGATGAATCCATCATCCTTGGTAGACCCTTCCTAGCCACAGCAAAGGCTGTGATTGATGTTGATAGAGGAGAGTTGATCATTCAAGTGAATGAAGAATCCTTGGTGTTTAAGGCCCAAGGATATCCCTCTATCACCATGGAGAAGAAGCATGAAGAGCTTCTTTCAAAGTAGAGCCAAACAGAGCCCCCACAGTCAAACTCTAAGTTTGGTGTTGGGAGGCCACAACCAAACTCTAAGTTTGGTGTTGAACCCCCACACTCAAACTCTAAGTTTGGTGTTGGGAGGTCCCAACATGGCTCTAAGTATCTGTGAGGCTCCATGAGAGTCCTCTGTCAAGCTAATGACATTAAAGAAGCGCTTGTTGGGAGGCAACCCAATGTTTTATAATTAACTATTTTCTTTTGTTATTTTATGTCTTTTGTAGGTTGATGATCATAAGAAGTCACAAAATTAATGAAAAAAGCAAAAACAGAATGAAAAACAGGAAGAAAAATAGCACACCCTGGAGGACGCACCTACTGGCGTTTAAACGCCAGTGAGGTTAGCTGTTGGGCGTTTAACGCCCATTCTGGCACCATTCTGGGCGTTTAACGCCAGAAAGGGGCAGACTGGCGTTAAACGCCAGAAAAGGGCAAGAACCTGGCGTTAAACGCCAGGAATGGGCACCAGCCCGGCGTTTAACGCCAGAAAAGGCACAAAACGTGATTTTGCATGCCATTTGGTGCAGGAATGACTTTTCCTTGACACCTCAGGATCTGTGGACCCCACAGGATCCCCACATACCCTACCACTCTCTCTCTCTTCTTCACCAATCACCTCAACACCTCTTCCCCAAAAACCCCTCACCTATCAAATCCCTTCTTTCTCTTCACCACTCACATCCATCCTTCATAAAACCCCACCTCCTTCACTCCTTCATTTTCACACACCTTAAACACCATCTCTCTCCCCTTGGCCGAATACAAAGCCATTCCCTTTCTCCTCATTTCTTCTTCTTCTACTCTCTTCTTTCTTCTTTTGCTCGAGGACGAGCAAAGATTTTAAGTTTGGTGTGGTAAAAGCGTTGCTTTTTCGTTTTTCCATAACCATTTATGGCATCCAAGGCCGGAGAAACCTCTAGAAAGAGGAAAGGGAAGGCAAAAGCTTCCACCTCCGAGTCATGGGAGATGGAGAGATTCATCTCAAGGGTGCATCAAGACCACTTCTATGAAGTTGTGGCCTTGAAGAAGGTGATCCCCGAGGTCCCTTTTTCACTCAAAAAGGGTGAATATCCAGAGATCCGACATGAGATCCGAAGAAGAGGTTGGGAAGTCCTTACCAACCCCATTCAACAAGTCGGAATCTTGATGGTTCAAGAGTTCTATGCCAATGCATGGATCACCAAGAACCATGACCAAAGTGTGAACCCAAATCCAAAGAATTATCTTACTATGGTTCGGGGGAAATACTTGGATTTTAGTCCGGAGAATGTGAGGTTGGCGTTCAACTTGCCTATGATGCAAGGAGATGAACATCCTTACACTAGAAGGGTCAACTTTGATCAAAGGTTGGACCAAGTCCTCACAGTCATATGTGAAGAGGGCGCCCAATGGAAGAGAGATTCAAGAGGAAAGCCGGTTCAATTGAGAAGGCATGACCTCAAGCCCGTGGCTAGAGGATGGTTAGAGTTTATACAACGCTCAATCATTCCCACTAGCAACCGGTCCGAAGTTACCATAGACCGGGCTATCATGATCCATAGCATCATGATTGGAGAAGAAATAGAGGTTCATGAGGTTATAGCCCAAGAACTCTACAAGGTGGCGGACAAGTCCTCTACCTTGGCAAGGTTAGCCTTTCCTCATCTCATTTGTCACCTCTGTTATTCAGTAGGAGTTGACATAGAGGGAGACATCCCCATTGATGAAGACAAGCCCATCACTAAGAAAAGGATGGAGCACACAAGAGACCCCACTCATCATGAGATCCCTGAGATGCCTCAAGGGATGCACTTTCCTCCACAAAACTATTGGGAGCAACTGAACACCTCCCTAGGAGAACTGAGTTCCAACATGGGACAACTAAGGGTGGAGCATCAAGAACACTCCATCATCCTTCATGAAATTAGAGAAGACCAAAGAATCATGAGGGAGGAGCAACAAAGACAAGGAAGAGATATTGAGGAGCTCAAGCACTCCATAGGATCTTCAAGAGGAAGAAAGAGCCGCCATCACTAAGGTGGACCCGTTCTTTAATCTCCTTGTTCTTTATTCTTCTGTTTTTCGAATTTTATGCTTATGTTTATCCATGTTTGTGTCTTGTGATCATTAGTGTCTTAGTGTCTATGCCTTAAAGTTATGAATTGCCTATGAATCCATCACCTTTCTTAAATAAACAAATGTTCTTAAATTGAAAAAGAAAAAGAATTGCATGAATTTTGAATTTTATAACAGTTTAATTATTTTGATGTGGTGGCAATATTTTTGTCTTCTGAATGTATGCTTAAACAGTGCATATGTCTTTTGAATTTGTGGTTCATGAATGTTGGCTCTTGAAAGAATGATGAAAAAGGAGACATGTTACTGAGGATCTGAAAAATCATCAAAATGATTCTTGAAGCAAGAAAAAGCAGTGAAAAAAAAAACAAAAAAAAAAGAGTCGAAAAAAAAAATAAAAAAAGAAAAAGAAAGAATAAAGTTGTGATCCAAGGCAAAAAGAGTGTGCTTAAGAACCCTGGACACCTCTAATTGGGGACTTTAGCAAAGCTGAGTCACAATCTGAAAAGGTTCACCCAATTATGTGTCTGTGGCATGTATGTATCCGGTGGTAATACTGGAAGACAGAGTGCTTTGGGCCACGGCCAAGACTCAATAAGTAGCTGTGTTCAAGAATCATCATACTTAACTAGGAGAATCAATAACACTATCTGGATTCTGAGTTCCTAAAGAAGCCAATCATTCTGAGTTGCAAAGGATAGAGCGAGATGCCAAAACTGTTCAGAGGCAAAAAGCTAAAAGCCCCGCTCATCTAATAAATACTGATCTTCATAGATGTTTTTGGAATTCATTGCATATTCTCTTCTTTTTATCTTATTTGATTTTTAGTTGCTTGAGGACAAGCAACAATTTAAGTTTGGTGTTGTGATGAGCGGATAATTTATACACTTTTTGGCATTGTTTTTAGTATGTTTTTGGTATGATCTAGTTAGTTTTTAGTATATTTTTTATTAGTTTTTAGTTAAAAATCACTTTTCTGGACTTTACTATGATTTTGTGTGTTTTTCTGTGATTTCAGGTATTTTCTGGCTGAAATTGAGGGACCTGAGCAAAAATCTGATTCAGAGACTGAAAAGGACTGCAGATGCTGTTGGATTCTGACCTCCCTGCACTCGAAGTGGATTTTCTGGAGCTACAGAAGCCCAATTGGCGCGCTCTCAACGGCGTTGGAAAGTAGACATCCTGGGCTTTCCAGCAATATATGATAGTCCATACTTTGCCCAAGATTTGATAGCCCAAACTGGCGTTCAAAGTCACCCTCAGGAATCCCAGCGTTAAACGCTGGAACTGGCACCCAAATGGGAGTTAAACGCCAAAACTGGCATAGAAGCTGGCGTTTAACTCCAAGAAGAGTCTCTACACGAAAATGCTTCATTGCTCAGCCCAAGCACACACCAAGTGGGCCCGGAAGTGGATTTTTATGTCATTTACTCATCTCTGTACACCCTAGGCTACTAGTTTTCTATAAGTAGGACCTTTTACTATTGTATTGAGATATCGGGGTAGCTATCTTCGTGTTTTATGCTATCTTAGATCATTGGGAGGCTGGCCATTCGGCCATGCCTAGACCTTATGCTTATGTATTTTCAACGGTGGAGTTTCTACACACCATAGATTAAGGTGTGGAGCTCTGCTGTACCTCGAGTATTAATGCAATTACTATTGTTCTTCCATTCAATTCCGCTTGTTCTTGTTCTAAGATATCACTTGTTCTTCAACTTGATGAATGTGATGATCCGTGACACTCATCATCATTCTCACTTATGAACAAGGTGACTGACAACCACTTTTGTTCTACAAGCAACCAAGGCTCTAGTGAATATCTCTTGGATTCCTGATTGCACGATGCATGGTTGATCGCCTGACAACCGAGTGCTCGCCTGACAAACGAGCCAACCATTCCGTGAGATCAGAGTCTTCGTGGTATAGGCGAGAACAGATGGCGGCATTCAAGAGAATCCGGAAGGTCTAAACCTTGTCTGTGGTATTCTGAGTAGGATTCAATGATTGAATGACTGTGACGTGCTTCAAACTCCTAGCAGGCGGGGCGTTAGTGACAGACGCAAAAGAATCGATGGATTCTATTCCGGCCTGACCGAGAACCGACAGCTGAATTCCGCGTGCTGTGACAGAGCATTTGCAAACGTTTTCACTGAGAGGATGGGAGGTAGCCATTGACAACGGTGAAACCCTACACAAGCTTGCCATGGAAAGGAATAAGAAGGATTGGATGAAGACAGTAGGAAAGCAGAGAGACGGAAGGGAAGGCATCTTCATGCGCTTATCTGAAGTTCCTACCAATGAATTACATAAGTATCTCTATCTTTATCTTTTATGTTATTTTCGTTCATCACCATATCCATTTGAGTTTGCCTGACTAAGATTTACAAGATGACCATAGCTTGCTTCATACTAACAATCTCCGTGGGATCGACCCTTACTCGCGTAAGGTTTATTACTTGGACGACCCAGTGCACTTGCTGGTTAGTTGTGCGAAGTTGTGTAATGCCATGGAATTGAGCTACCAAGTTTTTGGAGTTCATGACCGGGGATTATGAGAGTTGTGAAAAAGTATTGTTCACAATTTCGCGCACCAGGGCTCAAGAATGTTTTGATGCATAAAGATACTAATCTGTGTTAGAACTTTTATGTTTTGGTTGAACTTTTATGTTAGAACTTTTATGTTTTGGTTGAACTAATCAATGTATTCACTAGCTAATGTTATTTTGTTTCAAGACAATTTTAGTTAAAAGAATCTTGTTTGACTTATGTATGTTTTTGCATATTATATACATGTAAACTTGCATATTAAAATCGTTAATATATTAGTTAATTTAAAAAATAATTTAGTAAATTATGCATGTAATTTGTAATTAAAAAAAGTCATTACAAAATAATTAATTTGCTTTCGTAACTAAAGAAAAAAAATGTTACAAAATCATGTTACATTTTGTAACAAAATTTTTTGATAGGAAAAAAATTGACTGTCACGAAAAATACCTTCAAGATCAAAATTTGTTACCACTTTTGTAATGGCTTCTGGTTTTTTGTATCAGAAAAAATTGTTACAAAATATGGTATTGAATTGTAACAGTTCCATTTTTCGTTATAAAAACTTTTTGTAACGGGACTTACTGCAATAGACCCCTTTTTTGTTACAAAAAACTTTTGTTTCAAAATTTCGACGTTTTGTAACAATATTATTTGTTACAAATGCGCCTTTTTCTTGTAGTGTGTTTAACGCCCAGGTCGAGGCTTGTGCGTGCGCACAAGATGCTGTGCGCATGCATAGGAAGCCAAACAGAAAGGGATGCGGACACACATAGCATGCGAACGCTCCAAACAGAGGGTGCAGAAAGGGGTGTGCAACGCACAAAGCCATGCAAGCGCACAGAAAACACAAAAAAAGGGGTGCATGCATACGCACAAGAAGCAAAAAAGAGGAGAGGGACGCGGACGCACATAGCGTGCGAACGCACCCACCAAAGAGGCTGCATCAAGGTGTGCAGGCGCACATAGCTGTGCACTCGCACAAAGGACTCTCTTTTTTTGAAATTCCTTGGGGAAGGGTTATGTGTGCGTGCACACACAGGTCCGTGCGCAAGCACAGGAGTGAAAACAGAAGGGGTTCACGGGCACAGGCTGTGCCAACGCTCCTACTAGAGGGAGTGCAAGTTGATGTGCGGACGCACAAGCCTGCGCGCTCGCACAGAATGCGCGAAATGCGGCATGTGTGCGTACGCACAAAGGGCTGCGCACACATAGATTAAAAGAAACAGGGGAGTGCCCACGCACAGGCTGTGCTAGCGCTACGAACAGAGGGCAATACCAAGAGTGTGCGCGCACAGCTCGTATGCGCGCATAGGCTGGTGAGCACGCACAGGACGCTGAAAATCGAAGTTATGTGCACTCGCACGAGAGTGTGCATACGCATAGATGCCCTGTTCCAAAAATTTGCCTCTAAAAAACTAAGGTATTAAGTCTTAATGCAATCAACATTTCAACCCCAATCATACAAGCATTCAAATATTCATTATTTACAAGCAATTTAATTTATCTAACTCAAAAACATCAAACCAATCCTAAGCTAATAAACATAACACAAGAAAGTAATTAAATCTAAGAACTATAAACAAAAGGAGAAGGGTTAGAATAATGTTACCATGGTAGGGTGTTTCTCACCTAGCACTTTGGCTTAGAGTCCTAAGTTGGACTTGCATGAGTTCATTAGGCATTTGGAACCTCTCCAAGGAAGAAAATCTCCAACTCATTGGCATGCTTGGGTTGTGTGTGGTAAAGTTTTACTCTATGACCGTTGATTCTGAATGTAGTTCCATTGATAGGGTGAACCACCTCAACCACCCGATAAGGCTTGACATCCACCACTTTGAACGGACCATCCAATCTAGATTTCAACTTTCTGGGTATTAACCATAACCCTGAGTTGTAAACAAGCACCTCATCACCTGTCTTAAAGCTCTTCCTCCTAAAATTCTGGTCTTGGAGTGTCTTGACTTTTTCCTTATAAAACCTAGAATTTTCATATGCTTTTAGACTAAGACATTCTAACTCCTCCAATTGGAGCTTATGTTCCACTCCCGCTCCCTTTAAATCCGGATTACACTGTTTCACCGCCCAATATGCCTTGTTTTGGATTTCAACTAGAAGATGACAAGGCTTCCCAAAAACAATGTAGAATGGGCTCATTCTAATTGGGGTCTTGTAAGAGGTCCTATATGCCCATAATGCATCTCCCAATCTAAAACTCCAATCCTTTCTTTGTGGGTTAACCACTTTCTCTAAGATTCTCTTGATCTCCCTGTTGGATACTTTCGCTTGCCCATTGGTTTGGGGGTGATAGGCTGTGGACACTTTGTGAAAAACCCCATACTTTTTCATCAACGCCTCAATTTTCCTGTTACAAAAATCGGTTCCTTGGTCGCTCACAATTGCTCATGGCGATCCAAATCTACAAATGATATTATTTTTCAAAAATGAAGTAACGGTATTAGCGTCATCACAACGGGTAGGAATTTTTTTCACCCATTTCGAGATGTAATCCACGGCTAACAAAATGTACACAAGCTCATTAGAATTTGGAAATGGCCCCATAAAATCTATGCCCCAAACATAAAAAATTTTACAAAAAATCATCGGTTGTTGGGGCATCTCATCTCTTTGTGAGGTATTTCCAGATTTTTGGCATTAATGACAAGATTTGCGAAATTGGTTGGCATCCCTAAATAAAGTGGGCCACCAGAATCCACAATCTAGAGCCTTCATTGCTGTTCTTTGTGGGCCAAAGTGCCCCCACTCTCTGACGAGTGGCAAAATTGAAGGATAGACTGAAATTCGGATTCTGGCACACACTTTCGAATTACTTGGTCTGCCCTACGCCTCCACAGATGTGGATCATCCCATAGGTAATACTTAGCATCACTCTTTAATTTATCTATTTCATGCTTCAAAAATTGTGGGGGAAAAATCCGAGCGACCAAGTAATTAGCAATTGGGACAAACCAATTAGCACTTTGGGATATTGCTTGCAAGGTGTCTAAGGGAAATGAGTCATTGACAGGAGTAGGGTCCAAGGTTAAATGTTCAAGCCAACATAGATGGTCCAATACCAAATTTTGGGACCCACTTCTATCTTTGATCTCCAAGTCATATTCTTGCAAAAGTAATATCCACCTAATTAGCCTAGGTTTTGACTCCTTCTTCTTCAATAAATACTTCAAAATGGCATGGTCTGAATACACCACTACTTTAAAGCCTAGCGAATAAGGTCGAAACTTATCTAGTGCAAAAACAACGGCTAAGAGCTCTTTTCGATAGTGGTGTAATTCGATTACGCCGAATCTAAGGTTTTTGAAGCATATGCTATAGTGTAAGAAGCATTACTATCGCGCTGTGCTAGCGCGGCACCGACAGCGTGATTCAAGGCATCGCACATGATCTCGAAAGGTTGGTTCCAATTCGGGCCTCGCACAATAGGGGTAAGGCAAATTTGCTAAAATCCTTGATAAACCGATGGTAAAAGCCTATATGACTAAGAAAGGAACGGATCTCCCTCGCCGAGAAGGGGTAAGGTAAACTCGAAATGACATCAATCTTAGCTGGGTCGATGAAAATTCCGTTCTTAGATACAATGTCACCTAATACTATGCCTTGCTTCACTATAAAATGACATTTCTCAAAGTTCAACACAAGGTTTGTATTGGTCCATCGTTCCAGTACCCTAGCTAAGTTTCCTAAACAATCATCAAAGGAGCAACCATAAACACTGAAATTGTCCATGAATACTTCCATGCAATTTTCCAAAAGATCCGCGAAAATGCTTGTCATGCACTTTTGGAACGTTGCCAGTGCATTGCATAAGTCGAATAGCATTCTTTTATATGCAAATATTCCAAAGGGATAAGTAAAGGTAGTTTTCTCCTGGTCTTCAGGAGCTATATGAATTTGGAAGTATCTAGTATATCTATCCAAGAAGCAATAATGGGATTTACCTGCCAAATGATCCAACATTTGATTAATGAACGATAATGGTCCTTCCGCGTTGCTTGATTCAGACGACGGTAATCAATGCACACCAGCCAAGCATTCTAAATTCGAGTTGCAACGAGCTCTCCACTTTCCGTCTTCACCATGGTTACCCCAGATTTCTTAGGAACCATTTGGACCGGGCTCACCCATTCGCTATCTGAGATGGGATAGATGATGTCCGCTTCTAAGAGGCAAGTCACTTCTTTCTTGACTACATCAAGGATTGTGGGGTTTAACCGTCTTTGTGGTTGACGGATTGGCTTAGCACCTTCTTCCAAAAAAATTCTACGAAGGCATATTTAAGGGCTTATTCCCACAATGTCACTTAGGCTCCATCCAATCGCTTTCTTGTACTTCTGGATAACCTCAAGGAGTTGTTGTTCCTCTTGTTTGGAAAGCTCGGTTGGGACTATCACCGGGAATTTATGCTCCTTATTAAGAAATGAATGTTTGACATGAGGTGGAAAAGGCTTCAAATCTTCCCTTGCTTCTTGGTGTGGTAGTCTATCCTCTTGGTCATGAGGGATTGGTGAGGAATCTTCATTATCATCATCAGGTTCTCTCACTCTTGAGCTCCCTTCAACAACTAAACCTTCTCGAAGCTCATGTTGAGTGTCTACTATGAGTTTTCCCTTTCTTCTGTGTTTAACAGAGTTTTCTTCCCCATCAATCAATTCATCATTAGGCTCTTCCTTGCCAAGAGTGGGTTGAGAGTCTATCTTCTCAAATGGCTCACCTCCTTTCGGGATTATAGCATGAATGCTAGACTTTAGAGTTAGTGGAGGCGGCAAGGGTAGACCACTAAGTGTTACAAGTTGTGGAGGAGTAAGGTTGTTAGAGGTAGAGGGAGGAGGTGTTAAACGGGACAAGACCTCGGCAAGAGTTGCCATGCAATTGTCTTGTTTCCTTTGAAATTTTCAGTGTTCTTGAATGAAGGTTTGAAGATTATTCTCCTCATGAGGAAGATTGGAGTGAGTTCTATGGTGATGAAGGTTAGGTTGCTCCAAGTATGGTGATGGGTAAATTAATTGAAGAGAAAATGATGGTGGGAATGGCAAAGGGGCTTGAGAGCATAGTGGTTGTGTCTCATGTAGAGGATTTGGAGTATGAACATGTAGAAGGGAAAAGTTATATTGATGGTGTGGTCCACTAGGTATGAGAGGTTGATAGGCCTTAGGATCATAGGGTCCTTGCGAAGGTCCTTGTCGCCAAGAATTGCTTGCTCGTGACCCTTCCTCAATTTGGCCTCCCATACCTTGATGTGAACAGATGTTGGTATTATCATCCCCTATAACATGATAGCAACCAAACTCCAAGCGAAAAGGGTGATAGCTCATGGTGAAAAGAGAAGATAAGACTCAACAATATTAACGAAAGCAATAACAAATGAATATATACTCCAACTATATCTATTTACCTAGGACTAAACAAACAAACACGTGAGTTACTACTACTAGTTAGATAGAGGCGTCATCTACCAATTAGTGTCAAGTAACAAACAAAAATCAAGTATTCACACTATTTGCATATTCACAACAACCAAAACTATAACACACATTGCACTTAGGGTCCCCGTCAACGGCGCCAAAAACATGGTGGGGGGTTATCGCCGGTTAGGAATTTATCTTCAAAATAGGGATCACTTCGTTGGTAGCACAGTCCCAACCAAAAATCAACTCCCTATCAAAGTTTGGAAGGACAAAGGATGTCACAATTCAAAACCAATATAAATTCTGGGAGTTTTAATTCCCGGGTCGTCTCCTAAGGACCCAGTAACCAATGAGTGCACAATTTCAGTTGTGAAGGCAACAATAGATTTTTAATAAAGAGATAAGCAATAAAGAAATAAAAGAACTCAAAATTTCAAGTAATGAAATAATAAAGGAATTAAAGAACTAACTATGTAGTATGAACAAGTAAACAATGAAAGTGATTGATGTATGTGCGTGTGTATGATTTAAAGCATAAATGAGATCTTGGCTTGGGATGAGCTCAGGGTCCTTTCCGTATTGGAACCACAACTATGATAATTACAATGGATTAATCTCACTTATTTAACCCTCACATCGGAGAGTAAGTCATGCAAGCATAATTGTTCTTAATCCATAAATCCTAACTCACTTGCTAATTACCTTAGCAACAAATTAGCATTTATGGAAACAAGAACAATTAACAATGCAAGAATTATCACTAAATGTTGGACATTCCCATTCTAGAAACCCAATTACTCATTTTCTCCAAGTCAAGAGGTGGAAATTTAGCCCATAATCAAAATTAACATTTCCACAAACACGTGGTGGGCATATATGCAAATCATGGTAAAATTAAGAAAATGCTTGAAACTATGAGCAACAAATGATCAAAAGCAACAATAGTAACTCAACCAAGCATGTGATAATCTTCAATCATCAAAATCATCAACAAGAAATCAAAATTACAAATAGTATATATATTAACACTAAAACTTTAATTACAAGAGAGAGTATCAAAATTGTAACCAAAAAGAGTAGTAATTAAGAAATACTTACAATGGAGGCTAGCAAAGTCCAAGATCAAAAATGGAAATGGCACTTGAAAGTAAATCCCTAATATAAACCCTAATGGAGGTGAAAGAAAACTTAGAGAAAAACTACACTAAAGCCTCCGACTACTACTCCTAAAACTATTCTAATGATATGCTATGGTGTGGTCTTATTTCCCAATGTTTTTCCTTCCATTATGAGTTATTGGCTTCAAAATTGGGCATTCAATCCATCAAAAATGCGAGTCACGTGCAATTTTAATGAAGGCATGTCCGGGTACCTGTGCGTACAAATGTGTGCGCACGCACACTCAGTGAAAATCTCTGGTTGTGCACACACACAAAAGGCTGTGTGCACGCACACTTCGCGATGCGTTGGATGATTGTGTGATGCGCAAGATGCTGTGCGCGTGCATGCTTCGCTCTGCTTTGATACCTGTGCATACGAATGCAGGTCTATGCGTACGCACACATCGCTTTGCTTTTCTCCTTTGATTCTTCATGCTTCCTCCTCCTTGCATGCTCCTCTTCCATTCTCACCAAGCCATTCCAACCTTATACGTCTGAAATCACTCACAAACAACATGAAGGTATCGAATGGAAGGTAAACAGAATAAAATAGGCCAAATTAGGCACAAAGGAGCATGTTTTCATAATCAAGCACAATTTAGGAGGAAAACTCAAAAGCATTCTATTTAAGGGAATAAGTGTAGGTTCATATGATGAAATCCACTCAATTTCAACCAAAAATCATCATCAAATATAGATTCATCAAGGATCTTGGGCGGGTAGACCGTGGAACTTAGGCAGTAGATTAATCAATGAAGTCTTGAGCTCAAAATCTGCATTCAAGTTCGGATGACGTGCCTGAAATGGTTGAAGAGTAAAATTTGGAGCTCCTGCCTCCTTAAGAATGATTCTTCTAAGAGCTGCCATAGTCTCGGTACCTAAATCAATGGAAGAGGTGTTAATAGATTTATTGGGAGAGGAGTTAGATTCTTCCTCAAATGACGCTTCGGATTCAACCTAGGGTAAGATTCGTGAATTGGGAAAAACCCCTTCACCACCCTCGGAAGCTAACGGACGGTGACTTCGCCTAATAAGAAAAATGGTTCTTTCAATTTTAGGATCCAATGGGACAAAGCTCGGATCCAGTAATGAACGCGTCATTCAATAAAAGAAACATAGAGCTCATGGCAACAAAATATATTAAGCAAAATACTAATAAAGACTACTAATAATCAAAAAGCACACAAATAAAAAAAAAGCAATTATGCAATTTTGAATATATTTACACCAATCAATAACTTAGCACACATATCCAACTCCCCGGCAACGGCGCCAAAAATTGATAAGCGGATAAATGCCGGTCAAGAATTACCAAAAGTATTTTTCCAAATCAACGTTGCAAGTACAGTCTTAACCGACGAGATTTTCGCTATCGAATTTAAAATATGTAACAAATGAAATAAATAAATGGGAGTAAAATTCTGAGTCATTTTCCTAGGAGTTGACACAAGATGCGAATTGTTGGTTAGGATTCCCTGGATATTTTTGAAGTTGAGAATAAGAGAAATAATTAACTAGAAATTATAGCAATAAGTAATTATCAAGAGTAGTAAAATAATCAATATAAAAAGCCTTGGTTAGGGGTGAGAATCGGAAATTCTATCCTCATTGTCTTTTCCAAGTGTGATGGTAAAAGCTCATTGCTCTCACCTAGTTATTCTCTAGCAAGTGAAGGAAAGTCAAGTAAAACAATTAACCTTAACTCACAAGTCCTAGTCACTTCGTAGAGAAGAACTAGTGTTGGTGAGTTTCAAGATAATTAGCAATATTCATTTACCAATCGACACATGAATATGACAATTTAAGTGGCTACAATCACTCAACTCCAACCAAGCAAGGAAATCTACTCCATAATCATGGATGACATTTCCTCAAACACTTGGTAGGCGAAGATAAAAGACATGATAAAAATTGCTAAAATAAATCAATTCAAATTACCACACAGAATGATCAACACGAGCAAAACAAGTATTAACAATGGATATGAAAATTCTCAGTGCATTAACAAAATCCAAAGGTAACAATATCCAAACATGGATTCAAAATAACCAAATGGAAAAGAGTAATAAAGGAATTAGAGAAGAAAACTAGAAGGCAAATGACTCCAAATGAAGGAAACCACAGCTTCTCTCTAGATCCAAGTGAAGATAAACTAAGAAAATCAAAAATCCTAGAGAAAAGTAGGAGTTTCTCTCACTAGAATTCAAAACTAATAAAAACTAAGCTAAATTGTGAAGTGTGTTCAGTCTTAGCTCTATCTCAGCCTCTAGTTTGTGTTTTCGGGCTTGGAACTGGGTTCTAATCAGCCCAGAGATTGCCCCCAGTGAGTTTTGTTAATTGCAGCACGTGACGCTCGTCACGCATAGACGTAAGCCATGCGTACGCGTCAGTGGGCTTTGCACAAGGTCACACGTATGCATCAGTCACGCGTACGCGTCAGTGGTCAATGCTCCTAGTCACACGTATGCATCAATCACGCGTACGCGTCAATGGAAAATGGCTTCATCATGTGTACACGTCAGCCATGCACGCGCGTCGCCTCCAGCTTCTCAAATCTTTAAATTCTTGTGTTCCTTCCACTTTAGCATGCTTCCTCTTCATCCTCTATGCCGTTCCTACTCTATAAATCATGTAATCACTTAACACACATATCACACGGCATCGAATGATAATAACAGAGGATTAAAAACTAGCGATTTAAAAGCCTAAGAAGCATGTTTTCAATTATAGCACAAAATTAGGAAGAAAACTTAAAAACATGCAATTTACATGAAGAAGTGTGAGAATAGTTGGCAAAACCAACTTAATTCAATCTAAAATATATCATAAAATAGTGGTTTATCACATCTATTGACATATCAAACACGCCTGCCATCTTAATGCAATTATTGAGCTAACTCTGTTAACCCATTCTTATTTACCTATCTGCTCTCAAACACCCTCAGTTATGTCAACAATAAAATGACCTGACTTTAGTACCATTATATGTGAGAGGTTTAAAATTTGAAGTTTATTGAACATTGTTTTCTCACGGTATGTCATATTGGGTTTAGTCACAATTTCTACTGTGTTAAGCTAGTGATGACACTTGTCATCCAACTGAAGCGGCCACTTGTCAACCACATAAACCTCTACTTGTCAAACAAAGATTCACTCACTATATTTTTATTATATACTATTGTAAAACCCGGGCTACGCCCGGAGCAAATATTATTCTATTATAAAAATTTACGGATACTAATTGTTATTTTTAATTTAAAAAATTTTTTTGTATAAAAAATTAAAAATTTGTTGTACAATATATAAGATCATTCTATTTTCTGTTTTTAGAAACCAAAATAATCTGGTTAATTTTTTAGTTCATATTAGTGAATAAATATAAAAGATATTATGTTTATATATTTAAATAAATATTATTATACTCTGTTATTGTAATACAATTAAAAAAAAATTAAAATTTTAATAAAAAATAATTTATATTGTAATCATACAATGTACGAATATTAACTAAATGATATTTAATTATATTATTAGACCCCTAATATATGGTTTGCGTTACACAAATCTTATACTTAATTTACTTTATTATATTTATATATAGTTTGTATACAAAAACATTAATACATATATTTATTGAAAGAATTAATTTATTTAGTATAAAAAATTCTTTTTATCTCAATCTTTTTATTATATTGATTTTTAAACCGATAAATATTTTTAACTTACATTTTTTTACTTCTAATAATAAATAGACGAAAAAAAGTTAATGAATTCAACAACAGAAAAAATATAAATGAGAGAATTTACATTCATTTATGATTAATGTTTCACAAACATAATCATGCATGATACCAACTTCAATCAATTTGCACACATAAATTCTCAAAGGATATAAATTTTATAGAATTTTAATTATGTTGGAGTATTATTAATGAATGTTTTTAGCATAGCTAAATGATAATATTTTTTTGACAGTGATATAAAATTGAACAAAAAAAATACATAGTTTGTTCAATTCTTCACTTTTTGGTATTTCTTTGTTAGTTTCTTTATTTTTCTTTTTTTTTTATTTTCTTCTTTATTTGATGTGTCAGTATTCTTTATTTTTCTTTCTTCTTTCTTTTACATATACATATTTTTAAAAGTAAAAGATCTTTTATGTTGAGTTTTCACTTTTTCTTAAATCCTTAAAATATGTAACTGAATGAGTTTGTTTGATCCAAACTTGCCAGTATACATTTAAAATTTTATGCTTGAAAAAATGGTATAGTAAAATTTTCTAAAACTAACTATTGGCCAATTTTCCTTGCTATTAATATAGACTATAATACAATATAATTTTTTTCCATAATCTTTGGCATACGACTACTGAAACTCGTTAATTGATATTGTTATTTATAAATAAAGGTAGGAAAGCATATATAGATCTTATAAAATTAACGAATTAGTTTTCTCACCATTTCAATATCTTAGAGACATTCAATAAATATTATTTTTGTTACCTTAATCCAAATATGAGAAATAAGAATATAAAAATATTTAAAATGAAACTCAATAATTTAAGGACTTTTATCATCTTTTGTAGCAAAAGATCTGCCTTTTTTACAGATCAATAGAATGAGAAACTTAAATCCTTCACTTCCTATTTATATGTTCAATAGTTCTTTTTACAGATAATTATGATTCTGCTCTCAAAGAGGAATAGCGTCATGTTTGAAGTTTGGCTTCCCCTAAAAAAATAAATAAACAAAATAAGATCAAAGGCAAAACTCACTAATATAGAGCTTAATGAATATCACATTTGTAAAATATGATTAAATATACCAAATTGGGTCAACAATAAAAATATGTTAAAAATAAAAACGAAAGTGGATTATGATCTAGATACTAACTTAATTAGAACGGAGGTTCACTATACTAAAAAAATTATAAAAACTGATTTTGATATTACTTACTACAAAACTTTTTTACTGTAGACACTTCCAATCATATGTAATATGGGAGTACACACAAAAGATATATCAAAAGAAGTATTATGTCCTTCTTCCCTTGACCCACAAAATTCTTAAATACTAATCTTTAATTAAAAAGATTTTGGGAGCCAGTTTACAATGTACTCATGATAAAAGATTGATAACTTATAACTGATAAATATTTGGTTGATTACATTTAAAACTTTTTTTTCACTTTATTATTTGCCCAGCTCAGAATATCAGTATCAATAATCTCGGATCTCAAATTTTCAGAAGTTGAAAATGGTATAATCCTTGTCAGGCTATCAGTTGCCACAAAAAGCTGTTAAACATAAAGGAGGAGAAGAAGACTATTATCCCTAAAATATAGATGAACACGAATAAACAAAATAATAACAAAGTACACGTAGCACATCTAAACACCCTCCACCCCTCCTCCAGTCGGTGGCTATACTTCAGGTGGCAGATCAAAAAGAAAGAAGAAGCAGCAAAACTAATGCACTTATTCACCAAGATATTCAAGGATTGTAAAAAAAAAAAAAATTCAAGTAGCTTTTATAGATATCTCACCAAAAAAATTAAAAAATAAAATTAGTAAACCAAGTGTCATGCTTACAAATTAAATTTCAATTCTCGTTTATAAAGTAATAACTTTCATCCTTAATAAGTGTAACCTAAAGAATCAAGCAAAAAGAACAATGATGCTACCGTCACTAGAGTATTTTTACAACATCACTTACACGATACTATAGTATGTCAACGAATCGAATATGTTTCTTCGTTGAAGTTCCGAATCTAAAAAGAGGTAGCAAAGGTGTTCAACCGACTTTTCATATTCTCCTCCATCTAAATGAGAATGTCACATAGATATGAAGAACATTTAAGAAATCATAATTCAAACCAATAAATGATTATACATTATAAACGAATAACAATAAGAATATATATGATATACAACATGACATACATATATTTAGTGACTTTTGTTTTTTATGTTTTAAGAGATGCCTAAGCCTACTTAATTTTCTAATAATAGAAAACTACTGTTTATTTAAGACAATTTCAATTATTACTTTTTCAGTCTGAATTGCATAATTTCAGATGTGCTGAAAAATAACAAAAAAAATTCATCATACATTGGTCTTGTATGGACATATAAGTATGCTAAGAATGTTATCTTAGTTATTTTTTCTTTTTCTTTTTAATTTTAAAAAATCTATAAAAATTAATTAAATGGATCAGTAGAATTTCTTATATAGGAATATTTGTTTTAAGATGCTAAATTTACCTACCATGAATATTGAGCACTTACATGTACAAAAATGGTCCTCATCTATTTCTTTAGCATTACTTGCTTCAATTACCAATGCTTCAAGATTAGGAAAACCACCAAAAGCAGGAGATGGATGTATGCCTCTTGACATCTGAGAATTTTTGTCTCGCAAAATTGCTAAATGAACTAATACTCCCTTTCATACTTCAATCACAACTAATTAACAAAATCAATATTTATATCTCATTAGAGTCTCGAGAGAATTGAACATGTGATGAGCGGATAATTTATACGCTTTTTAGCATTGTTTTTAGGTAGTTTTTAGTAAGTTCAAGCTACTTTTAGGGATGTTTTCATTAGTTTTTATGTTAAATTTACATTTCTGGACTTTACTATGAGTTTGTGTATTTTTCTGTGATTTCAGGTAATTTCTGGCTGAAATTGAGGGACATGAGCAAAACTCTGATAAGGAGGCTGACAAAGGACTGCTGATGCTGTTGGAATCTGACCTCCTTGCACTCGAAATGGATTTTCTGGAGCTACAGAATTTCAAATGGCGCGCTCTTAATGGCGTTGGAAAGTAGACATCCAGAGCTTTCCAACAATATATAATAGTCCATACTTTATTCAGGAATTGACGACGTAAACTGGCGCTCAACGCCAGTTTCATGTTGCTGTCTGGAGTAAAACGCCAGAAACACGTCACGACCCGAAGTTGAACGCCCAAAACATGTTACAACTTGGCGTTCAACTCCAAGAGAAGCTTCAGCTCGTGGATAGATCAAGCTCAGTCCAAACATACACCAAGTGGGCCCCGGAAGTGGATTTATGCATCAATTACTTACTCATGTAAACCCTAGTAGCTAGTCTAGTATAAATAGGATAATTTACTATTGTATTAGACATCTTTGGTCTCAGTTTTGTTTTATTCTTCATCATAGGAAACTATTGATCACGTTATGGGGGCTGGCCATTCGGCCATGCCTGAACCTTTCACTTATGTATTTTCAACGGTGGAGTTTCTACACACCATAGATTAAGGGTGTGGAGCTCTGCTGTACCTCAAGTTTTAATGCAATTACTACTGTTTCTATTCAATTCTCTTTATTCCTATTCTAAGATATTCGTTGCACTTCAACTTGATGAATGTGATGATCCGTGACACTCATCATCATTCTCACCTATGAACGCGCGTGACTGACAACCACTTCCGTTCTACCTTAGGCCAGGCGCATATCTCTTGGATTCCTTAATCATAATCTTCGTGGTATAAGCTAGAATTGATGGCGGCATTCATGGGAATCCGGAAAGTCTAACCTTGTCTGTGGTATTCCGAGTAGGATTCCGGGATTGAATGACTGTGACGAGCTTCAAACTCCTGAAGGCTGGGCGTTAGTGACAGACGCAAAAGAATCAAGGGATTCTATTCCAACCTGATTGAGAACTGACAGATGATTAGCCGTGCTGTGACAGAGCATTTGGACCATTTTCACTGAGAGGATGGGAAGTAGCCGTTGACAACGGTGATGCCCTACATACAGCTTGCCATGGAAAAGAGTAAGAAGGATTGGATAAAAGCAGTAGGAAAGCAGAGATTCAAGAGGAGCACAGCATCTCCATACGCCTATCTGAAATCCCCATCATTGGATTACATGAGTAACTTTATCTTTATTTTATGTTTATTATTTATTATATATTTTTGAAAATCCATAATCAATTATTATCCGCCTGACTGAGATTTACAAGATGACCATAGCTTGCTTCATACTAACAATCTCTGTGGGATCAACCCTTACTCACGTAAGGTATTACTTGGATGACCCAGTACACTTGCTGGTTAAGTTGAACGGAGTTGTGTCCACACATAGCAAAGAGCCATAATAATGATTCCATACAATAACAAAGAATACTACATTGAGGTGATCACAATTTCGTCCACCAACATGCTTACCTAGTGTAGTGTAATAACTTTGCCTATTTCTCGTCAAGTAGTCCCTAAAGCTCTGCCAAATTAATATTGAGATTCAAGATATCTCTTTTGAGTAGGTTGATGGCATTAATCTCTAAACTGATCTTCAACCGTGCAGGTAGCTATGATTTTTATAAAGGCATGGCAACAGAAATGATTGGCAAAGTGAATGCATTCGAAAAACTTTTAACAAAAACATCTTACTTGAAAGTATGCCCAAAATAAAGGTCTTAGTTACCACTTACCAATAATCGAAAAGTACTCTCAAAATAAATCAGCTTGCACTACTTCTGAAGGGTAAGCTTCCCCTGAACCAAAAAAATGCACAACACTAAAACCGTGGAAAAAACCCAACAAAAGAAAAGGAATATTACAATATTGTTCAAAGATGGTTAAAATACTTTCACCTACCAGCATAAGTTTTCTCCAGAACTTTCAACTATGAATCAATCTTCATTTTGTGCTTGATCTTATTCTCACCCTTCATTGGCTTCTCCTTCCTCTCCTCTTCTTCCGAACCACTTTATCTTCCACTTGCCACCATCTTCTCTTTCCTTTGCCAGACACTCTTCTAACAGCAGCATTGTCCTATTACATTCTGTATCTTTTCTGCCAAAACATTACCACAATCACACACACAACAAAGGACACAAAGAAGCTTTGTCGTTGGCAATCCATTCAATCAGTTTTGTTGTTTATTTTTAATTTTGAAATATATGATTACAGGGCACAATTTGTGATTAAATCGCACAGAAGGAAATTGCATCAAGAAATTTTTTCTTCCCCTTATATATGTATATTCTCTCATCTGCTGTCGTATCATTGCATATCACCAACCTTACCGCTATACAAAAACTATTTTTGTAATTTAATTGGATTTTTGAAAATTTTAACTTTCAATTTAATCAAAAAATACTTGTATTAATAAAAAGTTAATTAAAAGACAAACTTAATATATTTGGTAAATCATTTTATATTATTTGAAAACTTTGAATGGATTGTTACAAATTAATCTAGCTATCTATAAACTTGCATTGATATCATTTTGTAGAATCAAACAGATGTCCAAAGAAGTACAAAAAAGAGAACAGAAAAAAATGAGAGAAACAAATCAGTCCTAATGTAAGATATATATAATTTCTTCATACAAAATCACATATAAAATCATATTCTCTCTATATAAATTCATTTCTTCAAAAATGCTAAATAGTATCCTATCATCATGCATCATCTCAAAAGCCAAAAAGATAGAGTTTAAAACAAATGGGAAAAACACTCAAAATATTCACAAAATTTGGTGGTAAATTCTAATGTTCAACTTAGTGGTCCATGTATTTTTGCAATCACAGTAGTCCATGTGTTTTGATATTTAATTTTAATTATATGTTTCAAAAGTTTTATCCTCCATGCTTGTAAATTAGCCACATAGATGTACTCTGTGTGCTAGACTCCATCATATGATTTACGTTTCATAAATCTATAATCCAAGATTTATGAAAAGATTGTTGTATTCCTATCTGAATTGGTATTTCTCGTTCCTCTCCCAGGACAGCATCTTTGCTACGCCAGCTTGATCATTTGACCGCCTCTTCTGACATAAATGTGTATTCTTGTAGCTTTGAGCTTTGTTTACTAAAGAGCCATGGGTAAACCAACTTATAACTGTAAAATAACATCTTGAAGCACATACAGTAAGAATACACATAGCTTGAATACACATTTCTGTGAATTATTATGTTAAAATAAAGTTGTTTGCTAAATTCAATTAGCTGGTAATTATCTATAACTAAACATATAAGTTAGAAAAATTATTCTTCGTCATATCTATTTCAAGATCAATGAGATTTTTTCTCTTCTCAAATATCATTTGTCAAGAAAAGTAGTGATTCTACTAACCACAAGCTATTGTCAGTCCAATCCAATGAACAATGTTGCTCGTTAATCAGATATGAGAAAATATATTTAATTTCTTATACTAATACTCCAGCTGTAATTATAAAAAAAATATATTTAATTTTGAAAACACATAGAAATAATCATAGCAGACTCTATAATTTTTTAAATGAATTTGATAAAACCTGTGGCACCATTCAAAAACATGGATCATAGGTTATGGGATATGTACTAAATGATTCAGACCAGTCATCTTTATAACTAATAAGCTTGAACTCAAGTTCTATACTGTAACAACCTAAATAAGAAAAACTATGGCATGGAACCTTGGAAACAAATTACGGTAGCTAAAGGAGGACAAATCCTTTATTTGGAATCCTTAGCCTTATTCTCCTATTTGCTGACCCTTGACATGAGCAGTCCTTTAGTAGCGATTGTGTCATTGCTGGATCCACCCATGGGAGTGCTGATTCATCTCACATGATAATAGCATTCTTTAGGATCTCTGCATAACAATCCTCTTCATCTACCTACATGTTACCACAACATCATAATCTCGGTCAATTCCATCACATTTTCCAACCACAGATCACCGCTTATCAACAATCAGCTTATATTTTTCCATTTAAATTTTCTCTAGTTTACATTTTTACTTTTAGAATCACATACCATAACATATCAAGTGATTTCACATATAGAAAAGAAATATTGAAAAAAGAAATTAACTGTCTCAATTTGCCTCCTAAAGGATAAGAGTTAGGTTTCCATCTTCAACAACCTTGAAAAAATAATAGAAAATGTTACTACTTACTACCAACTTGAACAAAACCTCAGCATTGAACATTAATTAAAATTAACAGATAAAATGAAACAAATAAGCTTAAATAAGTGAAAATATGATTTTAGGAAAAAATGAAAACCTTAAACACTGTCCATCTCTTTCTCAACTTTGGCCTGCATTTCGTGGAAGGCCCTAGCTTTCTTCTTCTCTGCTTCGGTGGGAAGATGGGTTAGTAAAGATAGGTAACAGAGTATTTGGTAGATGTAAACAATTATATAAGCTTTTAAAAGAAAAATAGTAAAAATAATTCACAAAAACTCACCTGAATGTATCTTCTTTGAGACTGAGGCATGATGAACACGGTTCAAAAAAGAGAAGGTAGATATGATGAAGAAGTGCCAACTGTGTAAGGTTAAGGCTAGTACTTTCTGCAAGTCGGACCAGGCTATAACCATTTTATATTTTCCAAAAGCCAAACAATAGAATTCAAGAAAAACATATTAAGCTAATAAATTGAAATAAGAAAAAACTAACAGTACTCATGAACTGCATTCCTCAATGATACCTACTAAACTCAATGTTGGGTATGAGTAGATCATATTTAATTTAGATTCCAACATGCTAGCATATGTAAGATGAATCTGATCAGAATATTATTTCTATATAGCCTTAGCAATTTTTTTATGATTTTTCTCGTCCTATTTTTTCTTTCTTTCTATATGTCAGTGAACATTCCATAAGGAAAAAATTTGCCTATTATATACTTACAACTAAAGCTGAATGAACTCAACGAATTGAACATTCCTAAAAAGAGAAAGTAATAAATAAGCCTATTGAACAATAAAAAATATGCCTTTGCCTATTTTTTATTATTGGATACTTTTTTCTTCAATGTCAATGGCATATTTTTCATTGTTGGATTATAGGCAAATTTTTTAATACACACTAAATGATTGGCTTTTGTTTATCTCCTAAAAAGAAAAAGTAATAAATAAAAAGAATAAAAACACGAAATCAGAGAACAACATTACCTTATCTTTGAGCATGTGAATTGTTAACAGAACCTGTGCTACAGCAATAACAGAGAGAATAATCTAAATTAGGCATAGGCATAGTCATCAAAATCAGATTAATAAAATTTTGAGTTAGTAATTCTAAAATCAACAATAACTAATTAAAACAAAATTAAGGCACCAAATTGTACATATGAAAAGGAATATATAGTATAACTAATCCAAGTTTGCAAAACTACTATATAGATATAGCAGTCCAGTTCTAAAAACTTTAAAAATAAAAAATTAGATGAAATAGCAAACAGGCCTTGAATCTCTTTTTCATTTCCTGAGCAAAACATTGGCATAAGTAGAAGACGAAATTTTTTTAATATAAGGGAAACCTGACCTGCTGAAATACTTGAAGAGTAAAGCTTCCAATTGCACGAAATACTTGAAGAGTAAAGCTTGGAAATGATTCCACAATGGCACCAAACGCCCTAACTAAAGCAAGGTACTTTATTAAAAAACAATCTATAACATATAAATGAATCAAAGCCTCACACACAACATTATATTTGGAGTACTCATATGCACAAATGACACTGCATCTATTCATAAAAATAATCATGGAAAAAGAAAAAAAACTCAAAAAAAAAAGAAGAAAAGACTTGAAATTGAACAAATGGATTCATTCACTTTTGTTTTTTTCCATAAGAATAAGCCCTAAATCATTGCATCACACATTTATTATTCACTTACCAGCAGAAGTTTTCTCCAAAACTTGCAATTCATAGTCTTCATTTTGCACTTGATCTTGTTCTCATCCTCCACTGACTTCTCCTTCCTCTTATCTTTTTTGAACCAACACTCTCCATACCCCGAAGATCAAAGCTTCCAATTGCATGAAATACTCGAAGCTAGAGACAAAGAACCACAGAAATCTCCCAAAATGAAAAAAAAACCACAAATAATGTTGTAATTTATTCCCTCAGCCAGAGAGTAGTAAAGATGGTGCGAGAATGAATCTGAATAACTAAATCTAATATATGATTTGATTAATCAGAAAATGAACGCTGGTGGACGAAATTGTGATCAATGTATTCTTTGAGTAGTACTTATATAGAAATTGAAATTGGCACGAGTGAAATCACAACTCCGTTCAACTAACCAGCAAGTGTACTGGGTCGTCCAAGTAATAACCTTACGTGAGTAAGGGTCGAATCCACAGAGATTGTTGGTATGAAGCAAGCTATGGTCACCTTGCAAATCTCAGTTAGGCGGATTGAACATTTGTAATAGTGATAATTGGATTGTTCTAATAAAAAGGAATAATAAAAGGGATAGAGATACTTATGCAGATTCATTGGTAGGAATTTCAGATAAGCGGAATGGAGATGCTGTAGAGCTCTCGGACGCCTGCTATCCCATTGCTTCTACTCAATCCTTCTTACTCCTCTCCATGGCAAGCTTTGTATAGGGGTTCACTATCAGCTGTGGCTACTTTCATTCCTCTCGGGGAAATAACCTGTACGGCTGTCACTCGCACAGCTAACCAGTCTGGAGGCATCACCCATGGTTGATAGCTACATCCCATCCTCGCAGTGAAAGCTAATGCACGCACTCTGTCACAGTACGGCCAATCACCGGTTGGTTCCCGCTCCTACTGGAATAGAATCCCTCTTTTGCGTTTGTCACTAACGCCCAGCAGGTTAAAGTTTGAAGCACGTCACAGTCATTCATGAACGGAATCCTACTCGGAATACCACAGACAAGGTGAGACTTTCCGGATTCCCAGGATCCTACTCGGAACACCACAGACAAGGTTGGACTTTCCGGATCCAGATAAATGCCGCCATCCATCTAACTTATACCACGAAGATTCTGTTGGGGAATCTAAGAGATAAACATTCAAGCCTTGTTACACGCAGAACGGAAGTGGTTGTCAATCACGCGCGTTCATAAGTGAGAATGATGATGAGAGTTATTAGCTCATCACATTCATCATGTTCTTGAGTACGAATGAATATCTTGGAATAAGAATAAGATAGAGAATTGAATAAAAGAAAATAGAACTTCATTAATCTTTGAGGTACAGCAGAGCTCCACACCCTTAATCTATGGTGTGCAGAAACTCCACCGTTGAAAATACATAAGTAAAAGAAGGTTCAGGCATGGCCGAATGGCCAGCCCCCTAAACGTGATCAATGATCTCCTAAGATGAAGAATAAAATAAAACTGAGATCAAAAGATGATTGATACATTAGTAAATCATCCTATTTATAATAAATTAGCTCCTAGGGTTTACATGAGTAAGTAATTGATGCATAAATCCACTTCCGGGGCCCACTTGGTGTGTGCTTGGGCTGAGCTTGATTTATCCACGAGCAGAGGCTCCTCTTGGAGTTGAATTTCGAGTTATGATGTGCTTTGGGCGTTCAACTCCGGATTATGACGTTTTTCTGGCGTTTAACTCCAGAAAGGAGCGTGTACTTGGCGTTCAACGCCAGTTTGCGTCGTCATTCTTCGAATAAAGTATGGACTATTATATATTGCTGGAAAGCCCTGGATGTCTACTTTCCAACGCCGTTGAGAGCGCGCCAATTGGAGTTCTGTAGCTCCAGAAAATCCATTTCGAGTGCAGGGAGGTCAGAATCCAACAGCATCAGCAGTCCTTTTGTCAGCCTTTTTCAGAGTTTTGCTCAAATCCCTCAATTTCAGTCAGAATTTACCTGAAATCACAGAAAAACACACAAACTCATAGTAAAGTCCAGAAATGTGAATTTAACATAAAAACTAAGGAAAACATCCCTAAAAGTAGCTCAAACTTACTAAAAACTATATAAAAACAATGCCAAAAAGCGTATAAATTATCCGCTCATCACAACACCAAACTTAAATTGTTGCTTGTCCCCAAGCAACTGAAAATCAAATAGGATAAAAAGAAGAGAATATACTATAAAGTCCAAAATATCAATGAATATTAATTTAATTACATGAGCGGGACTTGTAGCTTTTTGCTTCTGAACAGTTTTGGCATCTCACTTTTTCCTTTGAAGTTCAGAGTGATTGGTATCTTTAGGAACTTAGAATTTCAGATAGTGTTATTGACTTTCCTAGTTAAGCATGTTGATTCTTGAACACAGCTACTTTTGAGTCTTGGCCGTGGCCCTAAGCACTTTGTTTTCCAGTATTACCACCGGATACATAAATGCCACAGACACATAACTGGGTGAACCTTTTCAGATTGTGACTCAGCTTTGCTGAAGTCCCCAGTTAGTGGTGTCCAGAGCTCTTAAGCACACTCTTTTGCTTTGGATCACGACTTTAACCACTCAGTCTCAAGCTTTTCACTTGGACCTTCATGACACAAGCACATGGTTAGGGACAGCTTGATTTAGCCGCTTAGGCCTGGATTTAATTTCCTTGGGCCCTCCTATCCATTGATGCTCAAAGCCTTGGATCCTTTTTACCCTTGCCTTTTGGTTTTAAGGGCTATTGGCTTTTTCTACTGCTCCTTCTTTTTTTTTTTTTCTATTTTTTTCGCCACATTTTTTTTTTCTTTTTTTTTTTTCGCAAGCTTTCTTTTTCACTGCTTTTTCTTGCTTCAAGAATCAATTTCATGATTTTTCAGATCCTCAATTAACATTTCTCCTTGTTCATCATTCTTTCAAGAGCCAACAATTTTAACACTCATAAACAACAAGATCCCAAGACATATGCACTGTTCATTCATTCATTCAGAAAACAAAAGCATTGTCACCACATCAAAATAATTAAACTAAATTCAATAATAATTTCGAAAATTATGTACTTCTTGTTCTTTTGAATTAAAACATTTTTCTTTTAAGAGAGGTGAAGGACTAATGGATTTTATTCATAGCTTTAAGGCATGGTTACATACTAATGATCATGAAATAAAGACACAAAACATAGATAAACATAATAATTAAAAACCGAAAACAGAAAGAAATAAAGAACAAGGAATGAATCCACCTCTAGTGGCGTCTTCTTCTTGAAGGACCAATGATGTTCTTCAACTCTTCTATGTCCCTTCCTTGCCTTTGTTGCTCCTCCCTCATTGCTCTTTGATCTTCTCTTATTTCTTGAAGAGTGAGGGCGTGCTCATGGTGTTCCACCCTTAGTTGTTCCACATTATGGCTCAAATCTTCCAAGGAGGTATTAAGTTGCTCCCAGTAGTTGTTGGGAGGAAAGTGCATTTGAGGCATTTGTTGATGATGCACTTCCTCATGTTCTTCTTGAGGGCCGTGAGGAACTTCCCTTGTTTGCTCCATCCTTTTCTTGGTGATGGGCTTGTCTTCTTCTATGGAGGCATCTCCATCTATGATAACTCCGGCTGAATAACATAGATGGCATATGAGGTGAGGGAATGCTAGCCGTGCCATGTATGAAGGCTTGTCAGCTATTTTGTAGAGTTCATTGGCTATGACTTCATGAACCTCTACTTCTTCACCAATCATGATGCTATGAACCATGATGGCCCGATCCACAGTAACTTCAGATCGGTTGCTTGTGGGGATGATGGATCTTTGAATGAACTCCAACCATCCTCTAGCTACAGGCTTGAGGTCCAGTCTTCTTAGTTGGACTGGCTTGCCTTTGGAGTCAACTCTCCATTGGGCGCCTTCCACACAAATGTCCCTAAGGACTTGGTCCAACCTTTGATCAAAGTTGACCCTTCTAGTGTAGGGGTGTTCATCACCTTGCATCATAGGCAAATGAAATGCCAACCTCACATTCTCCGGACTAAAATCCAAGTATTTCCCCCTAACCATGGTGATATAGTTTTTCGGACTTGGGTTCATACCTTGGTTATGGTTTCTAGTGATCCATGCATTGGCATAGAACTCTTGAACCATTAAAATTCCAACTTGTTGTATGGGGTTGGCTATGACTTCCCAACCTCTTCTTTGAATTTCAAGTCGGATTTCCGGATACTCATTCTTCTTGAGTTTGAAAGGGACCTCATGGATCACTTTCTTCTTTGCCACAACATCATAGAAGTGGTCTTGGTGGCTCTTGGAGATGAATCTCTCCTTCTCCCATGACTCGGAAGTGGAAGCTTTTGCCTTTCCTTTTCCTTTTCTTGAGGAAACTCCGGCCTTGGGTGCCATTGATGGTGAATGAAAAATAAAAAGCTTAGGCTTTTTACCACACCAAACTTAAAATTTGCTTGTCCCCAAGCAAAAAGAAAAGAAGAGTAGAAGAAGAAGAAGAAAATATGGAGAGAGGGAGAAGAGAGGGTTCGGTTATGTGGGAGAATGTGGGTTTGTGTTGTGTGAAAATGTAAAAGAAAAGAAGGGTATTTATAGGGAGGGGGGAGGGTATAGGTTCGGCCATGTTGGGTGGGAAAGGGTGGGAAATTGAATTTGAAAGTAGTGGGGGTAGGTGGGGTGTATGGGGAAGAGGGGTTGATGTGAATGGTGAATGGGGTAATTGGGAAGAGGAATTGAGGTGATAGGTGAAGGTTTTTGGGAAGTGTGACATTGAGAATGAGATTTGGATTAGAAGAGTGTGATTAGGATTAAAAGGAATGTGGTAGGTGGGGATCCTGTGGGGTCCACAGATCCTGAGGTGAGGATCCTGTGGGGTCCACAGATCCTGAGGTGAAAATAAATACCATTCTTTCACCATATAGGCATGTAACATGCCTTGATGCATCATTCTGGCGTTCAAACGCCCATTGATGCTAGTTCTGGGCGTTAAACGCCCATGTTATGCACGTTTCTGGCGTTGAACGCCAGTTTCATGCTTGTTTCTGGCGTTCAGCGCCAGATTGTCCTCTGTGTGCGCATCCTGGCGTTAAACGCCAGGTTGTTGCTTGTTTTGGGCGTTCAACGCCAGAAAGATGCTCTGTTCTGGCGTTGAACGCCAGAAAGATGCTCCTTCTGGGCGTTGAACGCCAGCCCGTGCGCCTCCAGGGTGAAAAATTTTTTTCTTCTGTTTTTGACTCTGTTTTTAATTTTTTTGATTTTTTCGTGACTCCTCATGATCATGTACCTAATAAAACACAAAAATAACAAAGAAACAAAATAGAATTAGATAAATAAAATTGGGTTGCCTCCCAACAAGCGCTTCTTTAATGTCAATAGCTTGACAGTGGCTCTCATGGAGCCACATGGTGATCAGGTCAATTTAGTGTGTAGTGTTCCCAACACCAAACTTAGAGTTTGGATATGGGGTTTGAACACCAAACTTAGAGTTTGGTTGTGGCCTCACAACACCAAACTTAGAGTTTGACTGTGTGGGCTCTTCTTGACTCTGAACTGAGAGAAGCTCTTCATGCTTACTCTCTTTTGTCATAGAGGGATGGCCATGTGCTTGAAACACAAGGTAGTCCCCATTCAATTGAAGGACTAACTCACCTCTGTTGACATCTATCACAGCTCCTGCTGTGGCTAGGAAAGGTCTTCCTAGGATGATGCATTCATCATCTTCCTTCCTAGTATCTAGGATTATGAATCAGTAGGGATGTAAAGGCCTTCAACCTTTACTAGCACGTCCTCTACTAATCCATAAGCTTGTCTTATGGACTTATCTGCCAATTGTAATGAGAACAAGGCAGGCTGTACCTCAATGATTCCCAGCTTCTCCATCACAGAGAGTGGCATAAGATTTATTCCTGACCCCAGATCACATAGAGCCTTTTCAAAGCTCATGGTGCCAATGGTACAAGGTATTAAGAACTTGCCAGGATCTTGTTTCTTTTGAGGTAGAGTTTGCTGAATCCAAGTGTCTAGTTCACTAATGAGTAAGGGAGGTTTACTTTCCCAAGTCTCATTACCAAATAGTTTGGCATTCAGCTTCATGATAGCTCCTAAATATAGAGCAGCTTGCTCTCCAATCACATCTTCATCCTCTTCAGAGGATGAATATTCTTCAGAGCTCATGAATGGCAGAAGGAGATTTAATGGGATCTCTATGGTCTCTAGATGAGCCTCAGATTCCTCTGGATCCTTAATAGGAAACTCCTTCATGCTTGAAGGACGTCCCAGGAGGTCTTTCTCCTTAGGATTTTCGTCCTCCTCCTCCCTAGTGCATTCGGTCAATTTGATTAAATCAATGGCCTTGCACTCTCCTTTTGGATTCTCTTCTGTATTGCTTGGGAGAATACTGGGAGGAGTTTCAATAACTTTCTTACTCAGCTGGCCCACTTGTGCTTCCAGATTTCTAATGGAAGATCTGGTTTCATTCATGAAACTGAAAGTGGCCTTTGACAGATCAGAGACTATGTTGGCTAAATTAGAATTATTTTGTTCAGAGTTCTCTGTCTGTTGCTGAGAAGATGATGGATATGGCTTACTATTATTCAGCCTTGCACGTCCACCATTGTTAAAACCTTGTTGAGGTTTTTGTTGATCCTTCCATGAGAAATTTGGATGATTTCTCCATGTTGGGTTATAGGTGTTTCCATAAGGTTCACCTAAGTAATTAACCTCTGCCATGGCAGGGTTTTCAGGATCATAAGCTTCTTCAGAAGCTGCCTCTCTATTACTGTTGGATGCATGTTGCAATCCATTCAGATTCTGAGAGATCATGTTGACCTGTTGAGTCAACACTTTGTTCTGAGCCAATATGGCATTCAGAGCATCAATTTCAAGAACTCCTTTCTTCTGAGGTACCCCATTGTTCACGGAATTCCTCTCAGAAGTATACATGAACTGGTTGTTTGCAACCATGTCAATGAGTTCTTGAGCCTCTTCAGGCGTTTTCTTCAGGTGAATAGATCCACCTGCAAAGTGGTCCAATGACATTTTCGAAAATTCAGAGAGACCATAATAGAATATATCTAATATGGTCCATTCAGAAAACATGTCAGATGGACATCTCTTGGTCAGCTGCTTGTATCTTTCCCAAGCTTCATAGAGGGATTCACCATCTTTTTGTTTGAAGGTTTGAACATCCACTCTCAGCTTGCTCAGCTTTTGAGGAGGAAAGAACTTATCTAAGAATGCAGTGACAAGCTTATCCCATGAGTCCAGGCTATCCTTGGGTTGAGAATCCAACCATACTCTAGCTCTGTCTCTTACAGCAAAAGGGAAAAGCAAGAGTCTGTAGACTTCTGGATTAACTCCATTTGTCTTTACAGTGTCACAGATCTGCAAGAACTCAGTTAAAAACTGGTAAGGATCTTCAGATGGAAGTCCATAAAACTTGCAGTTTTGTTGCATTAATGCAACTAGTTGAGGCTTAAGCTCAAAGTTATTGGCTCCAATGGCAGGAATGGAGATGCTTCTTCCATCAAACTTGGATGTTGGCTTTGTGAAGTCACCAAGCATTCTCCTTGCATTATCATTATTATTTTCGGCCATCTCTTCCTCTTGTTCGAAATTTTCTAAAAGGTTGCTTCTGGATTGTTGTAATTTAGCTTCTTTTAATTTTCTCTTCAGAGTCCTTTCAGGTTCTGGATCAACTTCAACAAGAGTGCCTTTGTCCCTGTTCCTGCTCATATGAAAGAAAAGGGAACACAAAAAAAAGAAAGAAGGAATCCTCTATGTCACAGTATAGAGATTCCTTTATGTTAGTAGAAAAAGAAAGGGGTAGAAGAAGAGGAATGGATTCGGATTTTTGATGAAGAGGGGTGAAGAGAAGTGTTAGTAATTAAATAATTAAATAGAAGAGGAAGAGAGAAGAGAAATTTCGAAAATAATTTTGAAAAGGAGTTAGTGATTTTCGAAAATTAGAGATAAAATGTAATTAAAATTAAAATTTAAAACAATTAATTAATTAAAAAGAATTTTTGAAAAAGAGTGAGATATTTTCGAAAATAGAAGAGAGAAAAGTAGTTAGGTGATTTTGAAAAAGATAAGAAACAAACAAAAAGTTAGTTAGTTGATTGAAAAAGATTTGAAATCAAAATTTAAAAAGATAAGAAGATAAGAAGTTAGATAAGATATTTTGAAATCAAATTTTGAAAAATATAAAATTTTTGAAAAAGATAAGATAAAAGATAAAAAGATTTTTAAGAAAAAGATATTTTGAAAAAGATTTACTTTTTTAAAATTACTTGACTAACAAGAAACTACAAGATAAGATTCTAGAACTTAAAGATTGAACTTTTCTTAACAAGAAAGTAACAAACTTCAAATTTTTGAACCAATCACATTACTTGTTAGTTAATTTTCGAAAATTAGATATAAAAGATAAGAAAAAGATTTTGAAAATATTTTGAAAAAGATTTTTGAAATTTTCGAAAATAATAAAAAAAATTGAAAAAGATATGATTTTGAAAAAGATTTTGAAAAGATAAGATTTTTAAAATTGAAATTTTGACATGACTTGTAAGAAACAACTAATTTTGAAAAATTTTTGACCAAGTCAACCCAAAATTTCGAAATTTTGGAGGGAAATAAGGAAAAGATATTTTTTATTTTAAAAAAAATTTTTAAAGAAAAACACAAAAATGACCCAGAACATGAAAATTTTGGATCAAGACTCAAGATGCATGCAAGAATGCTATGAATGTCAAGATGAACACCAAGAACACTTTGAAGATCATGATGAACATCAAGAACATATTTTTGAAAAATTTTTGATGCAAAGAAAACATGCAAGACACCAAACTTAGAAATCTTTAATGCATGGAAAATATGAATGCAAAAATGCACATGAAAAACAATAAACACACAAAACAAGAAAATCATCAAGATCAAACAAGAGGACTTATCAAGAACAACTTGAAGATCATGAAGAACACTATGAATGCATGGATTTTCGAAAAAAATGCAAGAAAAATTTTAAAAGCATGCAATTGACACCAAACTTAAAAATTAACACAAGACTCAAACAAGAAACATAAAATATTTTTGGTTTTTATGATTTTCTAATTTTTTTGTATTTTTATTAATTTTTTTCGAAAATAATGTTAGGAAAAACGAAAAATAAAAGAAAAATTTTGAAAAAGATTTTTGAAAAGAAAATTACCTAATCTGAGCAACAAGATGAACCGTCAGTTGTCCATACTCGAACAATCCCCGGCAACGGCGCCAAAAACTTGGTGGACGAAATTGTGATCAATGTATTCTTTGAGTAGTACTTATATAGAAATTGAAATTGGCACGAGTGAAATCACAACTCCGTTCAACTAACCAGCAAGTGTACTGGGTCGTCCAAGTAATAACCTTACGTGAGTAAGGGTCGAATCCACAGAGATTGTTGGTATGAAGCAAGCTATGGTCACCTTGCAAATCTCAGTTAGGCGGATTGAACATTTGTAATAGTGATAATTGGATTGTTCTAATAAAAAGGAATAATAAAAGGGATAGAGATACTTATGCAGATTCATTGGTAGGAATTTCAGATAAGCGGAATGGAGATGCTGTAGAGCTCTCGGACGCCTGCTATCCCATTGCTTCTACTCAATCCTTCTTACTCCTCTCCATGGCAAGCTTTGTATAGGGGTTCACTATCAGCTGTGGCTACTTTCATTCCTCTCGGGGAAATAACCTGTACGGCTGTCACTCGCACAGCTAACCAGTCTGGAGGCATCACCCATGGTTGATAGCTACATCCCATCCTCGCAGTGAAAGCTAATGCACGCACTCTGTCACAGTACGGCCAATCACCGGTTGGTTCCCGCTCCTACTGGAATAGAATCCCTCTTTTGCGTTTGTCACTAACGCCCAGCAGGTTAAAGTTTGAAGCACGTCACAGTCATTCATGAACGGAATCCTACTCGGAATACCACAGACAAGGTGAGACTTTCCGGATTCCCAGGATCCTACTCGGAACACCACAGACAAGGTTGGACTTTCCGGATCCAGATAAATGCCGCCATCCATCTAACTTATACCACGAAGATTCTGTTGGGGAATCTAAGAGATAAACATTCAAGCCTTGTTACACGCAGAACGGAAGTGGTTGTCAATCACGCGCGTTCATAAGTGAGAATGATGATGAGAGTTATTAGCTCATCACATTCATCATGTTCTTGAGTACGAATGAATATCTTGGAATAAGAATAAGATAGAGAATTGAATAAAAGAAAATAGAACTTCATTAATCTTTGAGGTACAGCAGAGCTCCACACCCTTAATCTATGGTGTGCAGAAACTCCACCGTTGAAAATACATAAGTAAAAGAAGGTTCAGGCATGGCCGAATGGCCAGCCCCCTAAACGTGATCAATGATCTCCTAAGATGAAGAATAAAATAAAACTGAGATCAAAAGATGATTGATACATTAGTAAATCATCCTATTTATAATAAATTAGCTCCTAGGGTTTACATGAGTAAGTAATTGATGCATAAATCCACTTCCGGGGCCCACTTGGTGTGTGCTTGGGCTGAGCTTGATTTATCCACGAGCAGAGGCTCCTCTTGGAGTTGAATTTCGAGTTATGATGTGCTTTGGGCGTTCAACTCCGGATTATGACGTTTTCTGGCGTTTAACTCCAGAAAGGAGCGTGTACTTGGCGTTCAACGCCAGTTTGCGTCGTCATTCTTCGAATAAAGTATGGACTATTATATATTGCTGGAAAGCCCTGGATGTCTACTTTCCAACGCCGTTGAGAGCGCGCCAATTGGAGTTCTGTAGCTCCAGAAAATCCATTTCGAGTGCAGGGAGGTCAGAATCCAACAGCATCAGCAGTCCTTTTGTCAGCCTTTTTCAGAGTTTTGCTCAAATCCCTCAATTTCAGTCAGAATTTACCTGAAATCACAGAAAAACACACAAACTCATAGTAAAGTCCAGAAATGTGAATTTAACATAAAAACTAAGGAAAACATCCCTAAAAGTAGCTCAAACTTACTAAAAACTATACAAAAACAATGCCAAAAAGCGTATAAATTATCCGCTCATCAAACGCATTGAACAGGAGGTGATCAAATCAAATATTCACATTGAATAGTTAAAATGGATCTTTGAGATGGGACCTGATAGGTGTTGTGGAACTTGTAGAATACATTTCTGTCTCTTCTTCCCTTCTCTCTCGATCTGATCTCCTTATCTGTCACCGCCACCCTGTCGCCACCCTCTTTTCCTTCTTCAGTCGTATTTCTTTTCTTCACCTTCATGTTTTCTTCTCTATAACATTCTGTCTTTCTCTTTCTTCCTATCGTTCTGTCTTTCTCTCTCCCTCACACTGTGAACCATGATTTTGAATTTGAATTTTTTCAAAAACCACCGCCCAATGCTTTTCTTATTCACGGGCTCATGGAACTGGTGTTTTTAACTTTTTTTTATTTTGTTTTTCTCTGACACGTGTCGCTCAATGAAAGCAAACACTTGTCAAACAACCAACCAACTACTACTCTCCTATTATATATTAATAGACTAATAGATAACAAATAGGATTATGAGGCTTTATTAATAAAAAAAAACTAGTTTCTAAAGTAAAAAAAAAAACAAGAAAAGATAATATAAAGGAAAGGGAGGAACCTAGAAGAGATAAAAAATGAATTGATAAACAAAAAGAAAATGATTGAAAATAAAATAAAAATGATAAATTAAAATTAAACATAGTTAGATTGAAATTGAATGGAACGAAATGACTTTACCTTTTATGCAATTTCTTAATGTAATAAAAAAAGTCTAGGGAGCCAATTATAATATAAGATAAATAAGCCAATCCCCTTTTATTTCTGATTTTGAAATTCAAAAAATTAGGGTAATGGAGTTTTTTTTGTAATAAACCTGTTTTTCAACTAGTTGGCTAGAGTTGGCTTCATTCCTAGTTGGTTCCCTAATGGAACCGAAAAGTAATTCACTCAACGTCATTTGTCCACATCAAATTTGGGATAAATTGAAATTGAACAAAAGGGAATCTCTCTACCTTCTATTTAATTTCTTAATGCAACAAGAGAATGACACACTCAATTCCGTTTGTCTATACTATGGTTTTATCACAAAATCAAAAAGTAAATTTTTACGTCTCTAATTTTTTTTTGATGGCTACAATAATTTTTAGGAGGTATCTTATATTAGTTTTTTTTCCAAAGTTAGGTTAATTGCATTTCTTTGTAAGAAAGAGATACAAATTCCAAATCAGTACAATATGACAACTAAAGTACCAGTGGTGCACGGAATTACACTTCACACAACTGAACCAGCAAGTGCACTGGGTCGTCCAAGTAATACCTGAGTGAGTGAGGGTCGATCCCAAAAGGATTGTGATTTGAAGTAAGCTATGGTTATCTTGTAGATATTAGTTAGGAAGATAGAAAAGTTATTTGTTTGTTTAAAATGCATAAAAGGAAAATAAAGAAAACGTTACTCAATTGATGGTGAAAGCAATGATAAAAAGATGGTTAAGGCTTGGAGATGCTTTGTTCTTCTGGATCAATTCGATTTTACTGTCTACTCCAACTAGGAATGATTTCTTTTATGGCAGGCCGTATGTGATCAATGCCTTTCTTTAGAGGTCGCCAATTCTCCTCCAGAACTGAACCCTAGGGTTAGTGCAGATCTAGTCTGATTGAGGGTGAAGCTCCTGTAATCCATTCCCTTTAGTTATCCTACTTAAAACGCCACAGACAAGGTCGAATCTTCCGGATCAAAAAAAGTTACACCTTGGGTTCTAGCCTCTACCACAAAGACTCTAATCTCCCCATACCTCGGTTGAAATGGTGTCTCGAGAAGTCCCCAATGAAGTCGTGGATTAGCCGTCTAACAGATGTATAATCAAGCTAGTGGTTCATCATTGTCCGATGAAAGACTCACTCTGAACCCATGTAGAATGAGATAACCTTGTGCCGGTTCTGATGTGTGGAAAACGATCCAACACAAAACTCATCGGCAAGTGTACCGGGTCGCATCAAGTAATAAAACTCACGGGAGTGAGGTCGATCCCACAGGGATTGAAGGATTGAGCAATTTTAGTTTAGTGGTTGATTTAGTCAAGCGAATCAAGTTTTGGTTGAGTGATTTTGTATCCAACAGTAAGTAAATGACAGAAAATGTAAAGGGGGAGGGAAGAATTGCAGAAATTAACGAGAACTGAAAGTAAAAGAGCTGAATCTTAAAGAACAAGAAATTAAATGACTGAAACTTAAAGTGCAAGAAATGTAAATTGCAGTAACTTAAAGTGCAAGAAATATAAATTGCTTGAATGGAAAAGGGATTTGAGGACTGGGATTTCAGAATTCAAGCAAGGGAAATTAAATTGCAACAATTATCAAAGCAAGAGATGATTTGAGTTCTGTTAGATCTCAAACAGAAAGGGAAAGTAAATTGCAGCAGGGGTTCACAGAAGAACCAAAAGGAAAATGGGATCTCAGGACTCCAGAGACTAGAGAGCAAAGTCTAGATCTCAATTGCCTTCCCAGATCCAAATTCACAAAGCAATTAACAAGAAATTAAAGAGGAAGCAGTAAAGGAAATTGGATTCAACTCAATTATGCAGTGAGGTAATAAAAGAGATCTTAAATGGAGATTGAGACAGAAATTCCTCAATTCTTCACACTCAAGATCCAAACAAGAAAAATAAAAATGCTCAAGCAAGAACAAGGAAGAAGAGAGATCAATTCTCCTTCCCAATTCTCTCAAATCTCAATTCAAAGCTCTCACAGAAAATGAAGTTTCAAAATGTAAAAATTCAAAAATCAAAAGAAGGGGTCCTAATTACATCAAACTATCTCCTATTTATACACTTTCTATTCTTGGATTTTGGGATTTGGATGGGCTTTTGATTTGGGGAAGAAATGAATTTAATTGGATTTTTAATCCATTTTTTAGCCCATGAGAAAGTGGCTTCCAAGAGGCTGCCCTGCCCTTGTGGAGGGCAGAGCGGGAAATGGTGCATGCGGCCTCGTGCGTGTGATGGGCGTTCAAGATGCTGCAGGATGCTGCCTTGCCCTTGTGGAGGGCAGGGCAGAGTTGTCATGGTGCGCCAGGTGCTGCCCGTGCGTGCATGCTGCTGGCCGAGTGTTCAAGTCCTGGCCGTGCCAAGATGCTGCGCCATGCACCAAGAAATGCTGCCCTGCCCTTGTGGAGGGCAGGGCAATGTGCCAAAGGTGAAGTCCCACGTTCGAAACTCGGTGGAGGCACACGATGCTCCTTTTTCCTTGGTTTTCTTGGCACCAAAGTAACGCTTAGTTCCTTGCTTCCTCATGGTGCCGTGTTCGATTCTTGGAGATTGAAAGCAAGCCAATTTTTGCTTGTTTTCCTTGTGGTTGAGCGATACTTCTTTCCTCCTTGCTCTTGGGTTCGAAACCCATAGGAAGCACTAGGAAGCAATTTCCTTTGAATTATTTTCCATGAAAGCCCGATATTGCACTTGAGGAGGGCAGGGCAGAGTTTTTGCTTCCTTTGGTCCTTGGCATCAAATTGTGCTCCGCCCTTGTTGTGGGCAGGGCAATGTTGCTTTTCAAGGCTTAGTTCAATATGTTGCTCTCCTGGAGGGCAGTGTGCTCTTGTGGAGGGCAGTGGTTGCCTCCTCTTTCTATGTTGCACCACACTTCTCATTTCTTGGCCACACTTCTTTAAGCCACGTTTTTCTTCTTTTCTTCTTTTCTTCACCTACAAGAAACCAAAACAACCAATCAAAGTATCTCTAAACTCATAAGGTTTATAATTCATTAAAAATCAATTAATTTTAGCTCAAACCTCATGATTTAGCATCAATTTAATGGTGGTTGTTTGTTTTAAAGAAGTTATGCATTTTCATTCCAAATTACTTACTTAGGATGCAAGAAAGTGCATAAAGACTAGTAAAACAAGTGAAATTAGCTTGAAAAATGGGTATATGATGACCTATCATCACAACACCAAACTTAATTCTTGCTTGTCCCCAAGCAAGCATCAAAACTAAGAGAAGATGAAATGAACAAGAAAAGAAAACATATCCTTATTAGGCATATAGCAGAATTTGATTCATGGAGTTTTTATGCAGACAATGATAACTCAAGTTATTGTTTGCTGTTACATAATATACATTTTTCCTCAAAGGCTTACTAAACTTGCTGTTATAAGGTTTATTCTTTACTTGCTCCCTTGCTAACTTTTCTTTTCTCATGTTGCTTAACAAGCTTATTATTCTTTTGGAGGCTTGGTGTCTAATGTTGCAGTAGTAGCCTTTGGCTTTATTTTTACTTAACATCTTTCCACCACAGACACATGGCTCACTATTTCTTCCTAGGATCATTGATGCCCAGCATCTCTTTGGATAACTAAATGTTCTGTATCTAGGTTGCTCTTTATTGTGGACTTTCAATTGGCCATCCCAAATCAGTTGATCTAAGTGACCGGATTTTGAAATACCCCTCAGAATTTACTTATCCAAGCATATCCTAGTACAAGAACACCACAGGCATGTGTCCTAGGGTCCAAGCTATTGGTGTCCAGCCTTTATTCTTTGTTTTTCTTGCCACATTGGCTTTTTCTTCTTCCTTTTCTTTCTGTTTTATTTTTTTGTTCTCAAGGGCTTTTTCTTTACTGATAAGAACCTTTATAACAGCAAGCTAGCTCACACTTCAATGAAAATGACATTATGCAGCAATTATTTTATGAGTTATGCATTTAATCACACACATACACCACCATTAACTTCCATTCTAACTTATGCAACATTGGATATTTACTTTCCAATTCAAACAATTCTCTTTTATTCAAGCATATGGGAGACAAAACAAAATTCAGCTAGGTGATGGATGACAAGCATTATGCAGATTAGCATACTTAATCAAACAACTTCACTTGCAACTAGATAAACACTTTAGCAGGATATATAATGGTTCCCATGTTCAAAACAATACACAGCAGCAAGGATTAAGTTTAGATACAACCTTTGAAGTTGCAGCCCTTTGATTCTTCCTTCTGTTGTGTTTTCTTTGAGTTAAGATGCACAATATCTTCAATTGTTGACTCATGTCCTGCATAATTCTCAAAGTGCTTGCTTCTCAAGCCCTTAAGTGCATGGTTAGTATGCATAAATTGAGTGTGGCTCTTGGATTTATTTTGGTGTGTGAACACCAAACTTAATTACTTGCCACTGCCTCTGATGCAACAAGTTAACCATATGTGAAACCTTGTGTTCTTGCAAAAGGTTATGGGATTAAAGCTAGAAAGCAGTTAAATAGTTGAATAATTTTTCTGATTGCTTGGAGTTAGCATTGTGCAGGAAGTGAGAATGTTCTTTTAAATGAGATTTTTGGTGGAACACCAAACTTAGAATCCTTCATTCTTCCTTAAGTTGTTTTGGTCTGCAACACCAAACTTAGCTCCTTGCAATGCATACCAATTATTCAACATTTTTATTGAAAAAGCTATGAAAAGAAAACTACCTCAATTTGGGTTGCCTCCCAACAAGCGCTTCTTTATTGTCACTAGCTTGACATCTTCCATTCTGTTGATCATGAAAGTTGAAAATCACAGTGCCTTAGCTTGTCTTTCTTTACTGTGAACTTCCTTCCGGTTTCCTCTTTGATGACCTCTATGAATTCCTCTGGAAGGATCTTAGTCACAATATAGTGATCAGACAATTGTGGGGACACCTTCATGGTTTAAATGTTTATCATTACTCTATCCCCTAGTGAAAATTTTCCATTGGGGATTTTCTGCTTTTCTTTAATTCTATCCTCTGTCTCTCCCTGTAAGAATTCTTTGTTGTATTTTTCTTGGCTGGTACTTTCTTTGTCCAAGGTTTTCTTACTTTTCTCTATGATCCTTTTCCATCCTTCCTTCTTTGTAGCATCTTCGTTGTTAGTTGGTTTGTCTTCAGTGGCTCTGGGGAAAGTATTTACCTTTTTCTCACCCATTTCTGCAAAGTGCTTCGCCAGTTGAGCTATCTGCTCCTCAATTCTTCTAATTGACATCTCTTGGTTCTTTGTTATCTCCTCTTGGTGTTTCATCATTCTCTCTATTAAGATCTCCAAGTTAGTGATCCTCTGAGAGTCTTGTGAGATTGGTCGGTTGTGAGATGTTAAAGGTTAGAAGGGTGGGTGTTGTGGTGGCATGTAGTGGTTGTTGTTACCATAATGGTGTTTTTGCTGGTTTGTGAAGTTGGGGTTGTTGTAATTGAAGTCCGTTGGTTCGTGAATTTGGTACTCGGTCCTTCTCCAGTTGGAATGAGTCTGGAAGTGTATGTTTTGTGAGTATTGGCTTTGATTGGCATTGGTGGATGAGTGATGTTGGTTGTTTGTGGTCATGGATTTGCCCTGGTTGAAACTTCCTTGTTCTTGATGTCGGGACTCCCCCATTCTTAGATAAGAATGGGGCCTCCATGGTGGAAATTGGGCATTCACTGCAGCAGACTGCAGGCAATCAACTTTTCTATCTCTCAGCTCCATGTGTTGCTGTGTTTGATGGTGCATTTGTTTGTTCAGGTTCATGAATGCATTCATTCCTTTAAGATTCATCACTTCTTTTTCTGAAATTGCATTCTGTGGTTTCTCGAATGAGTGTTGGTTGTTGACACCTTTGTCATTGAAATTTGCAATTTCTTGGGCAGTTGTTGTTGCTTTGAGTAGGCCATCTGAGAAGTAGTCCACTGCTTTTCTTGTCTCTGGGGTTAGTCCTTCATAGAAAGCTCGGAAACCCACTTTATTAGTTGCTTTCTTGTATCTTTCCCATGCCTTGAAGAGTGGTTCTTCTTCTCCTTGTATGAATAGATGTTCCCCCTCTTTCAGCTTGATGATCTGTCGGGATGAGGAGAATTGGGCAAGAAATTTGGTGACCAAATCATCCCAACTAGTGATACTTCCTTGGGGGAAAGTTTCAAACCATTGTGCAGCTTCACCCCTTAATGAGAAAGGGAATAACAGGATCTTATAAGTGTCATGATCTAGACCATCAGTTTTGACAGCATCACAAGTCCTCAAAAAAGTGGATATGTGCTATTGAGGATCTTCCAATGGATTTCCTTCATAAGAACAATTGTTCTTGATTAGTGTAATAAGTGGTGGCTTCATGTCATGATACTCTTCGTCTGTAGAGACTTCTTTTCCTGTGGCACGTAAACAATCAGGAGGAACAAATAGCAGCACTCTTGAGAATTGAGTGCAGTTAGTTGAGATAAACTCTCAAACAGTTAGTGAGTTGATAGAGGCAAATTTTCAAACAGTTAGTGTGTTAGAAAAAAAATAAAGGAAAAGTGCTTGATCTAGATCTCCACTTCACTTAATCATTGTCAATCTATTTCAATCCCCGGCAACGGTGCCAAAAACTTGATGTGTGGAAAACGATCCAACACAAAACTCACCGGCAAGTGTACCGGGTCGCATCAAGTAATAAAACTCACGGGAGTGAGGTCGATCCCACAGGGATTGAAGGATTGAGCAATTTTAGTTTAGCGGTTGATTTAGTCAAGCGAATCAAGTTTTGGTTGAGTGATTTTGTATCCTACAGTAAGTAAATGACTGAAAATGTAAAGGGGGAGGGAAGAATTGCAGAAATTAACGAGAACTGAAAGTAAAAGAGCTGAATCTTAAAGAACAAGAAATTAAATGACTGAAACTTAAAGTGCAAGAAATGTAAATTGCAGTAACTTAAAGTGCAAGAAATATAAATTGCTTGAATGGAAAAGGAATTTGAGGACTAGGATTTCAGAATTCAAGCAAGGGAAATTAAATTGCAACAATTATCAAAGCAAGAGATGATTTGAGTTCTGTTAGATCTCAAACAGAAAAGGAAAGTAAATTGCAGCAGGGGTTCATAGAAGAACCAAAAGGAAAATGGGATCTCAGGACTCCAGAGACTAGATAGCAAAGTCTAGATCTCAATTGCCTTCCCAGATCCAAATTTACAAAGCAATTAACAAGAAATTAAAGAGGAAGCAGTAAAAGAAATTGGATTCAACTCAATTATGCAGTGAGGTAATCAAAGAGATCTTAAATGGAGATTGAGACAGAAATTCCTCAATTCTTCACACTCAAGATCCAAACGAGAAAAATAAAATGCTCAAGCAAGAACGAGGAAGAAGAGAGATCAATTCTCCTTCCCAATTCTCTCAAATCTCAGTTCAAAGCTCTCACAGAAAATGAAGTTTCAAAATGTAAAAATTCAAAAATCAAAAGAAGGAGTCCTAATTACATCAAACTATCTCCTATCTATACACTTTCTATTCTTGGATTTTGGGATTTGGATGGGCTTTTGATTTGGTGAAGAAATGAATTTAATTGGATTTTTAATCCATTTTTTAGCCCATGAGAAAGTGGCTTCCAGGAGGCTGCCCTGCCCTTGTGGAGGGCAGAGCGGGAAATGGTGCATGCGGCCTCATGCGTGTGATGGGCGTTCAAGATGCTGCTGGATGCTGCCCTGCCCTTGTGGAGGGCAGGGCAGAGTTGTCATGGTGCGCCAGGTGCTGCCCGAGCGTGCATGCTGCTGGCCGAGTGTTCAAGTCCTGGCCGTGCCAAGATGCTGCGCCATGCACCAAGAAATGCTGCCCTGCCCTTGTGGAGGGCAGGGCAATGTGCCAAAGGTGAAGTCCCATGTTCGAAACTCGGTGGAGGCACACGTTGCTCCTTTTTCCTTGGTTTTCTTGGAACCAAACTAACGCTTAGTTCCTTGCTTCCTCATGGTGCCGTGTTCGATTATTGGAGATTGAAAGCAAGCCAATTTTTGCTTGTTTTCCTTGTGGTTAAGCGCTACTTCTTTCATCCTTGCTATTGGGTTCGAAACCCATAGGAAGCACTAGGAAGCAATTTCCTTTGAATTATTTTCCATGAAAGCCCGATACTGCTCTTGAGGAGGGCAGGGCAGAGTTTTTGCTTCCTTTGGTCCTTGGCATCAAATTGTGCTCCGCCCTTGTTGTGGGCAGGGCAATGTTGCTTTTCAAGGCTTGGTTCAATATGTTGCTCTCCTGGAGGGCAGTGTGCTCTTGTGGAGGGCAGTGGTTGCCTCCTCCTTCTATGTTGCACCACACTTCTCATTTCTTGGCCACACTTCTTTAAGCCACGTTTTTCTTCTTTTCTTCTTTTCTTCACCTACAAGAAACCAAAACAACCAATCAAAGTATCTCTAAACTCATAAGGTTTATAATTCATTAAAAATCAATTAATTTTAGCTCAAACCTCATGATTTAGCATCAATTTAATGGTGGTTGTTTGATTTAAAGAAGTTATGCATTTTCATTCCAAATTACTTACTTAGGATGCAAGAAAGTGCATAAAGACTAGTAAAACAAGTGAAATTAGCTTGAAAAATGGGTATATGATGACCTGTCATCACAACACCAAACTTAATTCTTGCTTGTCCCCAAGCAAGCATCAAAACTAAGAGAAGATGAAATGAACAAGAAAAGAAAACATATCCTTATTAGGCATATAGCAGAATTTGACTCATGGAGTTTTTATGCAGACAATGATAACTCAAGATATTGTTTGCTGTTACATAATATACATTTTTCCTCAAAGGCTTACTAAACTTGCTGTTATAAGGTTTATTCTTTACTTGCTCCCTTGCTAACTTTTCTTTTCTCATGTTGCTTAACAAGCTTATTATTCTTTTGGAGGCTTGGTGTCTAATGTTGCAGTAGTAGCCTTTGGCTTTATTTTTACTTAACATCTTTCCACCACAGACACATGGCTCACTATTTCTTCCTAGGATCATTGATTCCCAGCATCTCTTTGGATAACTAAATGTTCTATATCTAGGTTGCTCTTTATTGTGGACTTTCAATTGGCCATCCCAAATCAGTTGATCTAAGTGACCGGGTTTTGAAATACCCCTCAGAATTTACTTATCCAAGCATATCCTAGTACAAGAACACCACAAGCATGTGTCCTAGGGTCTAAGCTATTGGTGTCCAGCCTTTATTCTTTGTTTTTCTTGCCACATTGGCTTTTTCTTCTTCCTTTTCTTTCTATTTTATTTTTTTTTGTTCTCAAGGGCTTTTTCTTTACTGATAAGAACCTTTATAACAGCAAGCTAGCTCACACTTCAATGAAAATGACATTATGCAGCAATTATTTTATGAGTTATGCATTTAATCAAACACATACACCACCATTAATTTCCATTCTAACTTATGCAACATTAGATATTTACTTTCCAATTCAAACAATTCTCTTTTATTCAAGCATATGGGAGACAAAACAAAATTCAGCTAGGTGATGGATGACAAGCATTATGCAGATTAGCATACTTAATCAAACAACTTCACTTGCAACTAGATAAACACTTTAGCAGGATATATAATGGTTCCCATGTTCAAAACAATACACAGCAGCAAGGATTAAGTTTAGATACAACATTTGAAGTTGCAGCCCTTTGATTCTTCCTTCTGTTGTGTTTTCTTTGAGTTAAGATGCACAACATCTTCAATTGTTGACTCATATCCTGCATAATTCTCAAAGTTGCTTGCTTCTCAAGCCCTTAAGTGCATGGTTAGTATGCATAAATTGAGTGTGGCTCTTGGATTTATTTTGGTGTGAGAACACCAAACTTAATTACTTGCCACTGCCTCTGATGCAACAAGTTAACCATATGTGAAACCTTGTGTTCTTGCTAAAGGTTATGGGATTAAAGCTAGAAAGCAGTTAAATAGTTGAATAATTTGTCTGATTGCTTGGAGCTAGCATTGTGCAGGAAGTGAGAATGTTCTTTTAAATGAGATTTTTGGTGGAACACCAAACTTAGAATCCTTCATTCTTCCTTAAGTTGTTTTGGTGTGCAACACCAAACTTAGCTCCTTGCAATGCATACCAATTATTCAACATTTTTTATTGAAAAAGCTATGAAAAGAAAACTACCTCAGGTTGGGTTGCCTCCCAACAAGCGCTTCTTTATTGTCACTAGCTTGACATCTTCCATTCTGCTGATCATGAAAGTTGAAAATCACAGTGCCTTAGCTTGTCTTTCTTCACTGTGAACTTCCTTCCGGTTTCCTCTTTGATGACCTCTATGAATTCTTGTGGAAGGATCTTAGTCACAATGTAATGATCAGACAACTGTGGGGACACCTTCATGGTTTGAATGTTTATCATTACTCTATCCCCTAGTGAAAATTTTCCAGTAGGGATTTTCTGCTTTTCTTTAATTCTATCCTCTGTCTCTCCCTGTAAGAATTCCTTGTTGTGTTTTTCTTGGCTGGTACTTTCTTTGTCCAAGGTTTTCTTACTTTCCTCTATGATCCTTTTCCATCCTTCCTTCTTTGTAGCATCTTCGTTGTTAGTTGGTTTGTCTTCAGTGGCTCTGGGGAAAGTATTTGCCTTCTTCTCACCCATTTCTGCAAAGTGCTTCGCCAGTTGAGCTATCTGCTCCTCAATTTTTCTGATTGACATCTCTTGGTTCTTTGTTATCTCCTCTTGGTATTTCATCATTCTCTCTATTAAGATCTCCAAGTTAGTTATCCTCTGAGAGTCTTGTGAGATTGGTCGGTTGTGAGATGTTAAAGGTTGGAAGGGTGGGTGTTGTGGTGGCATGTAGTGGTTGTTGTTACCATAATGGTGTTTTTGCTGGTTTGTAAAGTTGGGGTTGTTGTAATTGAAGTCCCTTGGTTCGTGAATTTGGTACTCGGTCCTTCTCCAGTTGGAATGAGTCTGGAAGTGTATGTTTTGTGAGTATTGGCTTTGATTGGCATTGGTGGATGAGTGATGTTGGTTGTTTGTGGTCATGGATTTGCCCTGGTTGAAACATCCTTGTTCTTGATGTCGGGACTCCCCCATTCTTAGATAAGAATAGGGCCTCCATGGTGGAAATTGGGCATTCACTGCAGCAGATTACAGGCAATTAACTTTTCTATCTCTCAGCTCCATGTGTTGCTGTGTTTGATGGTGCATTTGTTTGTTCAGGTTCATGAATGCATTCATTCCTTCAAGATTCATCACTTCTTTTTCTGAAATTGCATTCTGTGGTTTCTCGAATGAGTGTTGGTTGTTGACTCCTTTGTCATTGAAATTTGTAATTCCTTGGGCAGTTGTTGTTGCTTTGAGTAGGCCATCTGAGAAGTAGTCCACTGCTTTTCTTGTCTTTGGGGTTAGTCCTTGATAGAAAGCTCGGAAACCCACTTTATCAGTTGCTTTCTTGTATCTTTCCCATGCCTTGAAGAGTGGTTCTTCTTCTCCTTGTGTGAATAGATGTTCCCCCTCTTTCAGCTTGATCATCTGTCGGGATGAGGAGAATTGGGCCAGAAATTTGGTGACCAAATCATCCCAACTAGTGATACTTCCTTGGGGGAAAGTTTCAAACCATTGTGCAGCTTCACCCCTTAATGAGAAAGGGAATAACAGGATCTTATAAGTGTCATGATCTAGACCATTAGTTTTGACAGCATCATAAGTCCTCAGAAAAGTGGATATGTGCTGTTGAGGATCTTCCAATGGATTTCCTTCATAAGAACAATTGTTCTTGATTAGTGTAATGAGTGGTGGCTTCATGTCATGATACTCTTCGTCTGTAGAGACTTCTTTTCCTGTGGCACGCAAACAATCAGGAGGAACAAACAGCAGCACTCTTGAGAATTGAGTGCAGTTAGTTGAGATAAACTCTCAAACAGTTAGTGAGTTGATAGAGGCAAATTTTCAAACAGTTAGTGTGTTAGAAAAAAAATAAAGGAAAAGTGCTTGATCTAGATCTCCACTTCACTTAATCATTGTCAATCTATTTCAATCCCCGGCAACGGCGCCAAAAACTTGATGTGTGGAAAACGATCCAACACAAAACTCACCGGCAAGTGTACCGGGTCGCATCAAGTAATAAAACTCACGGGAGTGAGGTCGATCCCACAGGGATTAAAGGATTGAGCAATTTTAGTTTAGTGGTTGATTTAGTCAAGCGAATCAAGTTTTGGTTGAGTGATTTTGTATCCAACAGTAAGTAAATGACAGAAAATGTAAAGGGGGAGGGAAGAATTGCAGAAATTAACGAGAACTGAAAGTAAAAGAGCTGAATCTTAAAGAACAAGAAATTAAATGACTGAAAATTAAAGTGCAAGAAATGTAAATTGCAGTAACTTAAAGTGAAAGAAATATAAATTGCTTGAATGGAAAAGGGATTTGAGGACTGGGATTTCAGAATTCAAGCAAGGGAAATTAAATTGCAACAATTATCAAAGCAAGAGATGATTTGACTTCTGTTAGATCTCAAACAGAAAGGGAAAGTAAATTGCAGCAGGGGTTCACAGAAGAACCAAAAGGAAAATGGGATCTCAGGACTCCAGAGACTAGATAGCAAAGTCTAGATCTCAATTGCCTTCCCAGATCCAAATTCACAAAGCAATTAACAAGAAATTAAAGAGGAAGCAGTAAAGGAAATTGGATTCAACTCAATTATGCAGTGAGGTAATCAAAGAGATCTTAAATGGAGATTGAGATACAAATTCCTCAATTCTTCACACTCAAGATCCAAACAAGAAAAATAAAAATGCTCATGCAAGAACGAGGAAGAAGAGAGATCAATTCTCCTTCCCAATTCTCTCAAATCTCAGTTCAAAGCTCTCACAGAAAATGAAGTTTCAAAATGTAAAAATTCAAAAATCAAAAGAAGGGGTCCTAATTACATCAAACTATCTCCTATTTATACACTTTCTATTCTTGGATTTTGGGATTTGGATGGGCTTTTGATTTGGTGAAGAAACGAATTTAATTGGATTTTTAATACAATTTTTAGCCCATGAGAAAGTGGCTTCCAGGAGGCTGCCCTGCCCTTGTGGAGGGCAGAGCGGGAAATGGTGCATGCGGCCTCGTGCGTGTGATGGGCGTTCAAGATGCTGCAGGATGCTGCCCTGCCCTTGTGGAGGGCAAGGCAGAGTTGTCATGGTGCGCCAGGTGCTGCCCGTGCGTGCATGCTGCTGGCCGAGTGTTCAAGTCCTGGCCGTGCCAAGATGCTGCGCCATGCACCAAGAAATGCTGCCCTGCCCTTGTGGAGGGCAGGGTAATGTGCCAAAGGTGAAGTCCCACGTTCGAAACTCGGTGGAGGCACACGTTGCTCCTTTTTCCTTGGTTTTCTTGGCACCAAAGTAACGCTTAGTTCCTTGCTTCCTCATGGTGCCGTGTTCGATTCCTGGAGATTGAAAGCATGCCAATTTTTGCTTGTTTTCCTTGTGGTTGAGTGCTACTTCTTTCCTCCTTGCTCTTGGGTTCGAAACCCATAGGAAGCACTAGGAAGCAATTTCCTTTGAATTATTTTCCATGAAAGCCCGATATTGCTCTTGAGGAGGGCAGGGCAGAGTTTTTGCTTCCTTTGGTCCTTGGCATCAAATTGTGCTCCGCCCTTGTTGTGGGCAGGGCAATGTTTCTTTTCAAGGCTTGGTTCAATATGTTGCTCTCCTGGAGGGCAGTGTGCTCTTGTGGAGGGCAGTGGTTGCCTCCTCCTTCTATGTTGCACTACACTTCTCATTTCTTGGCCACACTTCTTTAAGCCACGTTTTTCTTCTTTTCTTCCTTTCTTCACCTACAAGAAACCAAAACAACCAATCAAAGTATCTCTAAACTCATAAGGTTTATAATTCATTAAAAATCAATTAATTTTAGCTCAAACCTCATGATTTAGCATCAATTTAATGGTGGTTGTTTGATTTAAAGAAGTTATGCATTTTCATTCCAAATTACTTACTTAGGATGCAAGAAAGTGCATAAAGACTAGTAAAACAAGTGAAATTAGCTTGAAAAATGGGTATATGATGACCTGTCATCAGGTTCAACGTATTCATAAGGATGAAGAACGAAGATACATCTTAGAGTAGAGAATCAAACACGGATTGAGATAGAACAGTAATACTTTCTTAATTCATAAATCTCAGCAGAGCTCTTCCCCTCAACCTAGGAGGTTTCAAAACTCTTACTGATAGAAAATATAATGATAAACGTGTAGAGTGTCAAAATTCCTTAACAAAGAGAAATGTTTTCCCTTAAATACTAAACTAATGACCAAAGATTACATAAAAAGGGTAAAACAGTCTTTTAGTGCGAAAATCCACTTTCAGTGCCTATTTGGTGAGTGTTTGGGTTGAGTCTTGAGTGTTTCCATGAGCTAGGGTGGCTCCTTGGCATTAACCGCCTGCTTGGGGATCTTTTTTGGGCGTTGGAACGCTGGCTACTCCCTTGTGGGCGTTGGACGCCAGAATCGGGCAGATGGTTGGCGTTGAATACCATCTTTGGGCCTTTAATTCTGAAATAAAGTATTGACTATTATACATTGACGGAAATCCCTAGATGTTAGCTTTCCATAGCTGTTGAGAATGCTCCATTTAGACTTCTCTACCTCTAGAAAAGCTTTTTCGAGTGCAAAGAGGTCAGATTTTGACAACATCTGCAGCACTTTCTCTGTCTCTGAATCAGACTTCTGCTCCAACTCCTCAATTTCAACCAGAAAATATCTGAATTTGCATAAAAACACCCAAACTCAAAGTAGAATCTAAAAATATGAATTTTTCACTAAAACCTATGAAAGCTTAATAAAACTTAAGCAAAACATACTAAAAACTATATGAAAATGATGGCAAAAATCATATATAATTAGATGAAGCTTAAACTATTGCTTGTCCCCAAGAAACTAAAAACAAAGTAAAAAAAAGAAGAGTAAGATACAATAAATCTCAGAGTTCTTAATGAAGCTCAGTTTCAATTAGATGAGCAGGACTTAGTAGCTGTTTACTACTGAATAGTTTTGGCATCTCACTATCCATTGAAACTCGAAAGCGTTAGCCTCTTTAGGAACTTAGAATCCAGATGATATTATTGACTCTCCTAGTTTAGTTCTTTTTTATTCTTGAACACAGCTTTTAAAGCCTTGGCCGTGACCCTAAGCACTTTGTTTTCCAGTATTACCACCGGATACATAAATGCTACAGACACTTAACTGGGTAAACCCTTTTGGATTGTGATTCAGCTTTGCTAGAATCCCCAAATGAACGTGTCCGGAGTTCTTAAGCATACTCTTTGGATCATTGGATCCTTACTCTTGCCTTTTGGTTTAAAGAGCTACTGGCTTTTTGCTCTTGCCTTTTGGTTTAAAGAGCTATTGGCTTTTTCTGCTTTTTATTTCTTTTTCTGCTTTGTCTCTTTATTTTTTTTCCGCATGCATATATATATATATATATATATATATATATATATATATATATATATATATATATTCATTATTATATTTTTTTTCTTTTATTACAACATGCTTTTTCTTTCTTATTTTACTTCTTTTTCTTGCTTCAAGAATCAATTTTTTTGGATTTTTCAGATTACCAATAATACTTTTCCTTTTTCATCATTCTTTCAAGAGCCAACATTCTTAATTCTAACTTCAAACATGCTTTATTTATTCATACATTCAGAAAACAAAAGCAATGCCACCACATCAAAATAATTGATTATTCTTATTATAAACTCAGCAACCTTGAACATGGGAGGCACTGGGCTCTTCAGGGGAGAGCTTCTGGTACTTTAACTCTTCTATCTCATGCCCTTGCTTCTCTTGTTCCTTGACCAGTTTACAAATCATGCTAATCTGATCTTTCTGCTCCTCTCTTAGTTGATCCAAGGTTGTTTGCAGGTGCATCATAGATGCTTTCAACTGATCCCAATATTCAATTGGAGGGATCTCTTGGGGAGGCTCAGGTGCCTTTCTTTTGGAATGATCTTCTGGTATCTTGGAGCTTTTCATCACCTACTTGGTGATTAGGCTTTCCACTTGAATAAATGTGTCTACATGAATCATGACTTTAGCCTCTTAGAATAGGCAAAAGATAAGATTTAGATAGGCCAGCCTAGCTTGAGTAGACATCCTGTTTGCAAACTTGTACATCTCACGGGGGATTATTTGGTGAACTTCTACCTCATTCCCCATCATGATGTAGTGAATCATCACAGCTCTTGAAATAGTGACTTCAGAGCGGTTACTAGTAAGGAGTATAGAACGCCCATTGAAGTCTAGCCATCCCCTAGCAATTGGCTTGAGGTCCATTCTTTTCAGCTGGTTTGGCATGCCTTTTGTATCCTTAATCCATTAAGTTCCAGGCAGGCATATGTCCTCTAGGACTTGATCCAGCTTTGGATTAGCTACCACCATTCTATTGTAGGAATCAGGGTCATCCTTTTGTAAGGGTAATTTAAAGATCTCTCTCACCTTATCCAGATGAAAATATATTATCTTCCCCCTGACCATAGTGCAAAAAGTATGGAATGTTGTTCCATCTTTCTTTTGCTTGTCTGTCATCCACAGATTTACATTGAATTTATGGATCATGTTGAATCCAATAGTGATCTCAGGATTGGCTAGAATCTCCCAGCCTCTCTTTCGAATTTGCTCCTGAATCTCTAGGTATTCATTTTCTCCTAATTTGAATATGACCTTAGGGATCACTAGCCTCTTACTCATTATTTTGTGATAATGTTCTTCATGTTGCTTGGTGTAGAATCTAACAGGTTTGAAGATAACTGTTGGGTTATCTTCTTTCTTGCTTCTTGGAGCGGTTTTGCCACTTCTTTGAGCCATGGTGTTCAAATTTTAATGAGAGAATAAGGCTCTTTCCATGACAAACTTAAAAAGTTTGCTTGTCTTCGAGAAAAAAGGAAGAAAGGAAGATGAAGAAGTTGAAGGAAAGGAGAAGAGTATTCGAATGAAGAGGGGGTGAAGAAGAGAGATGGGAACACGGACATATATAGGGACGGAGGAAGGGATTTTTAAAAATTAATTTCAAATAAAGATAAAGAAGATTTTAAAAAGATAGAGGAAGATAAGTTTATAAATTTGGATTAATCATCAAAGATATGAAAAAGATATAAAAGATAAGATAGAAAATAAGAAAAAAGTTTAAAGTTTAAAAGATTTGAAAAGAAGTTTAAAAGATTTGAAAATATTTTGAATTTGAAATTCATTTGAGTTTGAAATATTTGAAAAATACTTGATTTAAAAAGTCATGGAATTTCAAAATAAAATTTAAAATGATAGTTTGAATGGAGAAGAAGAGAAGATGAAGATAAGATAAGGTTTTGGAGAAGTTACCTTCCTGGCCATCTGTCTGGCATCAAACCCCCAAAATGGCTGGATTCTGGCATTTAATACTAGCGACACTCTTCCTAGGCATTGAACGCCCAGAATGGCACTCATTCTGGCGTTCAACGCCAAGTTTCCTTCCTTTATGGGCATTGAACGCCCAGCCAAGGCCTCCTGGCTGGCGTTCAACACTGGTCTGGCCTTCTCTTTTGGGCATTGAACGCCCAGCCAGTGCCACATGGCTGGCGTTCAACGCCAGAGGAGCTTCCCTCAGGGGCATTAAATGCCCATTCTTCACCCTTTTTTGGCGTTCAACGCCAGAGAGGTGCTTCCTCCAGGGTGTTGTGTTTTCTGTTCTGCATCATTCTGTCTCTGTTTGAACATTGTTCATGATCACTAACATAAAGAAAGCAAATTAACAAAAACTAATTATGAAAAAGACTAATTCAAATAGGAATAGTTAGAAAAATAGAAACTATTATGCTATTAATCATTGGGTTGTCTCCCAACAAGCGCTTCTTTAATGTCTTTAGCTGGACTTCACTGTACTTAACTTAGTAGCAGTGTTAACCCTCATGGCTCAATATCTCCTTCAAGGTAATGCTTGACTCTCTATCCATTGATAGTGAACCTGTTGTCTAGATCTTTACCTTGAAGTTCTATGTGTCCATAAGGTGATACACTAGTAATTACATATGGTCCCTTCCAACGGGATTTGAGTTTCCTAGGGAATAATTTGAGTCTCGAGTTGAAGATCTTTTACCTTCATGCCACATTTTTTCTTTCTCTTTATAGATCTTAGCATTTTCAAATGCAGCTAGGAAGAATTCATCCAACTTATTTATTTGGAGTAACCATTTTTCTCCTGTTCTTTTAGTATCAAGGTTGAGGAATCTAGTGGCCCAATAGGCCTTGTGTTCTAGTTCCACTGGAAAATGATAGGATTTCCCATACACCAGTTGATATGGTGAGGTTCCTATAGGGGTTTTGAAAGCTGTTATGTATGACCATAGAACATCATCAAGCTTTCTAGTCCAATCTTTTCTAGAGGCACTTACTGTCCTCTATAGGATTTACTTTAGTTCTCTATTTGAGAATTCAGCTTGCCCATTTGTTTGGAGGTGATATGGTATTGCCACTTTATGGCAAACTCCATAACGACTTAAGACAGAATCAAGCTGTCTCTTGCAGAAATGAGTACCTTCATCACTAATCAGTGTCCGAGGGACACCAAATCTGCTGAAGATGTTCTTTTGGAGGAACTTCATCATTACTCTAGTGTCATTAGTGGGTGATGCTATTTTTTTAACCCATTTAGACACATAGTCTACTGCCACAAGGATGTAGGTGTTTGAATATGAAGGTGGAAAGGGTCTCATGAAGTCTATGCCCCATACATCAAACAGCTCAATCTCTAGGATCCTTTGCTGAGGCATGTCGTGACCATGAGGGAGATTGCCAGCTCTTTGGCAACTGCCATAGTTACGGACAAACTCTCTAGAGTCCTTAAAGAGCGTGGGCCAGCAGAATCCACTTTGGAGAACCTTTGTGGCTGTTTGCTCACCTCTAAAGTGTCCTCCATAGTCTAATCCATAGCAACGCCATAGGATTCTCTGTGCCTCTTCTTCAGATACACAGCGTCGGATTATTCCATCCGAGCATCTTTTAAAGAGATATGGTTCATCCCACAATTAGTACTTTGCATCATGCAGGAGTTTCCGGGCTTGCTGCCTGTTGTACTCGTTGATAATGAATCTTATAGCCTTGTAATTTGCAATCTCTACAAACCAAGGTGCTGTCCGGATGGCATAGAGTTGCTCATCTGGAAAGGTTTTGGATATGTCAGTAGAGGAAGGAAAAGTTCCTACCACAAGTTCAATTCGAGACAAGTGGTCAGCCACTTGATTTTTTGTACCCTTTCTGTCTCTAATTTCTATATCAAACTCTTGTAGGAGTAATACCCATCTTATGAGTCTGGGCTTAGAATCCTACTTAGTGAGTAGATACCTCAGAGTAACGTGGTCAGTGTAGATAATGACCTTGGATCCTACAAATTAGGATCTAAACTCGTCAATGGCATAAACCACTGCAAGTAACTCCTTTTATGTGGTGGTATAGTTCTTCTGTGCATCATTCAAAACATGACTTGCATAATAAATATCGTGCAGAAGCTTGTCATGTCTCTGCCCCAAAACTATGCCAATGGCTTGGTCACTAGCATCACATATCAGTTCAAATGGTAAGTCCCACTTGGATGTAGAGATTACAGGCACAGTGATAAGCTTAGCTTTCAGAGTCTCAAAGGCCTGCAGACACTCTAGGTCAAAGACGAATGGAATGTCAATGGTTAACAAGTTGCATAGAGGTTTTGCGATTTTAGAAAAATCTTTTATAAACCTTCTGTAGAATCCTACGTGTTTAAGGAAACTTCGGATTCCTTTGACATTTGTGGGTGGTGGTAATCGCTCAATTACCTCCACCTTAGCTTGATCCACTTCTATTCCCTTGCTTGAAATTTGGTGCCCAAAAACAATGCCTTCAGTCACCATGAAGTGGTATTTTTCCCAGTTCCGAACTAGGTTTATCCCTTGGCATCTCTTCAGAACTAGGGCCAAATGGTCAAGGCAGGAGTTAAATGAGTCTCTAAAGACAGAGAAGTCATCCATGAACACTTCAAGGAACTTCTCTACCATATCAGAGAAGATGAAGAGCATACATCTCTGAAAGGTGGCAGGTGTATTGCACAGGCCAAATGGCATTCGCCTATAGGCAAACATGCCATATAGGCAGGTAAATGCTATCTTCTCTTGATCTTGTGGATCAACTGCAATTTGATTGTACCTGGAATATCCATCCAAGAAGAAATAAAAAGCATGCCCTGTTAGTCTCTCTAGCATTTGATCAATAAATGGCAAAGAAAAATGATCCTTTCTGGTGGCATTATTGAGCCTTCTATAGTCAATGCATATACGCCACCCTATAACTGTCCTTGTAAGAATCAGTTCATTCTTTGCATTATGAACTACTGTCATGCCTCCCTTTTTGGGAATAACTTGGACAGAGCTCACCCAACGGCTATCAAAGATGGGATAAAAAATCCCATCCTCCCAGAGCTTAGTGACTTTCTTCTGCACTACTTCCTTCATAGCTGGATTCAGTCGCTTTTGTGGTTGCACTACTTCCCCTTTCTGAACATCAATGAGGGTTCTTCCTATAGCTAAGAAGGGTCTTCCTAGGATAAGAGATGCACTTTTGTGCCCATCCATATCCAACACCACAAAGTCAGTGGGAAAAGCAAAGGGTCCAACCCTAACAATCATATCTTCAACTACGCCTGATGGGAACTTAATAGAACCATCAGCAAGTTGAAGGCATATCCAGATTTGTTTGACTTCATGAGTCAAGCAGATTAATGAAGCAGGTATTAGGTTGATGCTTGCTCCAAGATCGCATAGGGCTGTCCTTGTGCAAGCATTCCCTAGAGTGCATGGTATCATAAAGCTCCCAGGATCCTTAAGTTTCTCTGGTAAGCTGTTTTGAATTACTACACTGCATTCTTCAGGGAGGAGGACTGTTTCAGTCTCTCTCCAATCCTTCTTATGACTTAAGATGTCCTTCATGAACTTAGCATAAGAAGGTATTTGTTCAAGAGTGATGAGCGGATAATTTATACGCTTTTTGGCATTGTTTTTAGTATGTTTTTAGTATATTTTAGTTAGTTTTTATTATATTTTTATTAGTTTTTAGTTAAAATTTACCTTTCTGGACTTTACTATGAGTTTGTGTGTTTTTCTGTGATTTCAGGTATTTTCTGGCTGAAATTGAGGGTCCTGAGCAAAAATCTGATTCAGAGGCTGAAAAGGACTACAGATGCTATTGGATTCTGACCTCCCTGCACTCGAAGCAAATTTTCTGGAGCTACAGAAGCCCAATTGGCGCTCTCGCAACGGCGTTGGAAAGTAGACATCCTGGGCTTTTCAGCAATGTATAATAGTTCATACTTTGCCCGAGATTTGATGGCCCAAACCGGCGTTGCAAATCAGCTTTAGAATTTCCAGCGTTTAACGCCGGAACTGGCATAAAAATTGGAGTTAAACGCCCAAACTGGCATAAAAGCTGGCATTTAACTCCAGAAAAAGTCTCTACACATGAAAGCTTCAATGCTCAGCCCAAGCACACACTAAGTGGACCCCGGAAGTGGATTTTTACGTCATTTACTCATTTATGTATACCCTAGGTTACTAGTTCACTATTAATAGGATATTTGGACATTGTATCTACACCTCATGACACTTTACACGTTTTACATTGTACCTTCTACGGTATGAGTCTCTAAACCCCATTGTTGGGGGTGAGGAGCTCTGCTGTGTCTTGATGGATTAATGCAATTACTACTGTTTTTCATTCAATCACGCTTGCTTCTATTCTAAGATATCACTTGTTCCTAAATTTGATGAATGTGATGATCCATGACACTCATCATCATTCTCACCTATGAACGTGTGCCTGACAACCACCTCCGTTCTACCTTTGATTGAGTAGATATCTCTTGGATTCCTTAATCAGAATCTTCGTGGTATAAGCTAGAATTGATGGCGGCATTCAAGAGAATCCGTAAGGTCTAAACCTTGTCTGTGGTATTCTGAGTAGGATTCAAGGATTGAATGGCTGTGACGAGCTTCAAACTCCTGAAGGCTGGGCGTTAGTGACAGACGCAAAAGAATCATTGGATTCTATTCCAACCTGATTGAGAACCGACAGATGATTAGCCGTGCTGTGACAGAGCGCGTTGAACATTTTCACTAAGAGGATGGGAGGTAGCCATTGACAACAGTGAAACCCTACATACAGCTTGCCATGGAAGGAGTCTTGCGTGCATGAAGAAGAAGACAGTAGGAAAGCAGAGATTCAGAAGATAGAGCATCTCCAAAACCTCAACTTGTTCTCCATTACTGCAAAACAAGTACTTATTTCATGTTCTTTTACTTTTCACAATTAAACCTGATAATTATTGATATCCTGACTAAGAGTTACAAGATAACCATAGCTTGGTTCAAGCCGACAATCTCCGTAGGATCGACCCTTACTCACGTAAGGTATTACTTGGACGACCCAGTGCACTTGCTGGTTAGTTGTGCGGAATTGCAAAAGTGTGATTGCAATTTCGTGCACCAAGTTTTTGGCGCCGTTGCCGGGGATTGTTCGAGTTTGGACAACTGACGGTCTATCTTTTTGCTTAGATTAGGACTGTTTTATTTTTGTTGGTTTAGAGTCTTTTATTTGAGTTTAGTTTCATATTTTAAGTTTGGTGTCAATTGCATGCTTTTGTTTTCCTTTTAATTTTTCGAATTTGCATGTTCTTAGTCCTTTCTTGTTCTTTAAAAAATTCTAAGTTTGGTGTCTTCTTTGTGTTTTTCCTTTAAAATTTTTGAAAATTAGTGTTTGATTTTCTAAAAATTTTAAGTTTGGTGTCATTTTGTTGTTTTTCTCTTTCCTCATTTCAAAAATCAAATCTTTTTCAAAATAATTTTCAATCATATATTTTCAATTGCTAATTCCAAAATCTTTTTAATTAACTAATTGATTTAGTTTTCAATTTGCTTTGATCTTATTTTCTTTTAGTTTTCGAAATTTGATTTTTTTATTTGTTTTATTTTATTATTTTCGGTCAAAAAAATTACTTTACTTGTGAATTCATATCATATTCTCTTTCTCCATCATGGACCTAAGTAGAATTGAACAGTCCAGAAGGACTCTGGGGTCATATGCTAACCCCATTACAGCTGCATATGGGAGTAGCATATGTATACCTCCCATTAAAGCAAGCAGCTTTGAGCTAAATCCTCAACTCATTATCATGGTGCAGCAAAATTGCCAGTATTCCGGTCTTCCACAGGAAGAACCTACTGAGTTTCTGGCACAATTCTTACAACTTGCTGACACAGTACGTGATAAAGAGGTGGATCAGGATGTCTACAGATTATTACTGTTTCCATTTGCTGTAAAAGATCAAGCTAAGAGGTGGTTGAATAACCAACCTACAGCAAGCATAAAGACATGGAAACAGTTATCAGACAAATTTCTGAATTAATTTTACCCTCCAAAAAGGATGACACAGCTAAGGTTGGACATCCAAGGCTTTAAACAAGAGGATAATGAATCCCTTTATAATGCCTGGGAGAGGTATAGAGGTATGCTAAGAAAATGCCCCTCTGAAATGTTTTCAGAGTGGGTACAGTTAGACATCTTCTACTATGGGCTTACAGAAAAAGCTCAGATGTCTCTAGACCACTCAGCTGGTGGATCTATACATATGAGGAAGACGATTGAGGAGGCTTAAGAGCTTATAGATACTATTGCTAGAAATCAACATTTGTACTCTAGCAATGAATTCTCCACAAAAGAAGAAGTTATGGCAGTAGCCACTGATCCTAATCCTCAAGAACAGATGATTGAGCTTAATCAGTAATTACACCTGATGACAAAACAGTTAGCAGAATTTAAAGAGATGCTTCAAGAAACTAAAATTGCTTACAAGAACATAGAATCACAGTTGAATCAGGCAAAACAGCAGCTATCTAAACAGATAACAGAAGAATGCCAAGCAGTTCAACTGAGGAGTGGGAAGACATTGAATAACACTGCTCAAAGTAGCAAAAAGCCAATAAAGGAACAATTGACAGAGGATAGCCAAACCACTATCTAAAATCCCTCTGAGGACAGTAAGAGCCCAGAGAGGAATACTCTTGGCGTTCAAACGCCAGAAAAGGGGGGAAGCTGGCGTTAAACGCCCATTCCCTGCCCAGTTCTGGCGTTCAAACGCCAGAAAAGGGGGAAAAGTTGGCGTTAAACGCCCATTTTTCACCTAATCCTGGCGTTCAAACGCCAATGGGGAATCAGACACCTAAGAGTGCTGATAGTAACCCCTCTAAAAAGGCTTCTCCAACCACTTCTGTAAGGAATAAACCTGCAGCAACTAAGGTTGAAGAATATAAAGCCAAGATGCCTTACCCTCAGAAACTCCGCCAAGCGGAGCAGGATAAGCAATTTGCCCGCTTTGCAGACTATCTAAGGACTCTTGAAATAAAGATTCCGTTTGCAGAGGCACTTGAGCAAATACCTTCTTATGCTAAGTTCATGAAAGAAATCTTAAGTCATAAGAAGGATTGGAGAGAAACTGAAAAATTATTTCTCACTGAAGAATGCAGTGCAGTCATCCTGAAAAGCTTACTAGAAAAGCTTCAAGATCCAGGAAGCTTTATGATACCATGCACATTAGAAGGTGCTTGCACCAAGACAGCCCTGTGTGACCTTGGAGAAAGCATCAATCTAATACCTGCATCCACTATCAGAAAGCTTGGGTTGACTGAAGAAGTCAAACCAACCCGGATATGCCTCCAACTTGCTGATGGCTCCATTAAATATCCATCAGGCATAATTGAGGACATGATTGTCAAGGTTGGGCCATTCGCCTTTCCAACTGACTTTGTAGTGCTGGAAATGGAGGAGCACAAGAGTGCAACTCTCATTCTAGGAAGACCTTTCCTAGCAACTGGACGAACTCTCATTGATGTACAAAAAGGGGAAGTAACCTGAGAGTCAATGAGGATGAGTTCAAGTTGAATGCTGTAAAAGCTATGCAGCATCCAGACACACCAAATGACTGTATGGGCGCTGACATTATTGACTCTTTGGTGGAAGAGATCAATATGACTGAAAGTCTAGAATCAGAGCTAGAGGACATCTTCAAGGATGTTCAGCCTGATCAGGAAGAACCAGAGGAAACAAAAGAATTTTTGAAAATTTCTCAGGAGGAGGATAAGCCTCCCAAACCTGAGCTCAAACCACTACCACCATCCCTGAAGTATGCATTTCTGGGAGAGGGTGGCACTTTTCCAGTGATTATAAGCTCTGCTTTAAATCCACAGAAAGAGGAAGCACTGATTCAAGTGCTAAGGACACACAAGACAGCTCTTGGGTGGTCCATAAGTGATCTTAAGGGCATTAGCCCAGCAAGATGCATGCATAAGATCCTATTGGAGGATAATGCCAAACCAGTGGTTCAACCACAAAGGCGGCTAAATCCAGCCATGAAGGAGGTGGTGCAGAAAGAGGTCACTAAATTACTAGAGGCTGGGATTATTTATCCTATTTCTGATAGCCCCTGGGTGAGCCCTGTCCAAGTTGTCCCCAAGAAGGGAGGCATGACAGTAGTTCATAATGAAAAAAATGAACTGGTTCCTACAAGAACAGTCACAGGGTGGCGTATGTGTATTGACTACAGAAGGCTCAATACAGCCACCAGAAAGGATCATTTTCCTTTACCATTCATAGACCAAATGCTAGAAAGACTAGCTGGTCATGATTATTACTGCTTTTTGGATGGCTATTCAGGTTACAACCAAATTGCAGTAGATCCTCAAGACCAAGAGAAAACAGCATTTACTTGCCCTTCTAGCGTGTTTGCCTACAGGAGGATGCCTTTTGGTCTGTGTAATGCTCCTGCAACCTTTCAGAGATGCATGCTATCCATCTTCTCTGATATGGTGGAGAAATTCCTGGAAGTTTTCATGGATGACTTCTCAGTATATGGAGACTCATTCAGCTCCTGTCTTAACCACCTAGCACTTGTCCTGAAAAGGTGCCAAGAGACTAACCTGGTTTTAAACTGGGAGAAATGTCACTTTATGGTGACTGAAGGAATTGTCCTTGGGCACAAAATTTCAAGCAAGGGAATAGAGGTAGATAAGGCAAAGGTAGAGGTAATTGAAAAATTACCACCACCTGCCAATGTTAAGGCAATCAGAAGCTTTCTGGGGCATGCAGGATTCTACAGAAGGTTTATAAAAGATTTTTCGAAAATTGCTAAACCTCTGAGCAACCTGCTAGCTGCCGACACACCATTTATGTTTGACACACAGTGTCTGCAGGCATTTGAGACCCTGAAAGCTAAGCTGGTCACGGCACCAGTCATCTCTGCACCAGACTGGACATTGTCATTCGAACTAATGTGTGATGCCAGTGACCATGCCATTGGTGCAGTGTTGGGACAGAGGTATAACAAGCTTCTGCACGTCATTTATTATACCAGCCATGTTCTAAATGATGCACAGAAGAATTACACAACCACAGAAGAAGAGTTACTTGTAGTGGTCTATGCCATTGACAAGTTTAGATCCTATCTAGTGGGATCAAAGGTGATTGTGTACACTGACCATGCTGCTCTTAAGTACTTACTCACAAAGCAGGATTCAAAACCCAGGCTCATAAGATGGGTGTTGCTTCTGCAAGAGTTTGATATAGAAATAAGAGACAGAAAAGGGACAGAGAACCAAGTAGCTGATCATCTGTCCCGAATAGAACCAGTAGCTGGGGCATCCCTCCCTTCTACTGAGATCTTTGAGACTTTCCCAGATGAGCAACTCTTTGCCATTCAGGAAGCTCCATGGTTTACAGATATTGCAAATTACAAAGCTGTGAGGTTCATACCCCAGGAGTACAGCAGGGTGCAAAGAAAGAAATTAATTTCAGATGCCAAGTACTACCTATGGGATGAGCCATATCTCTTTAAGAGATGTGCAGACGGAATGATCTGCAGATGTGTACCCAGAGAGGAAGCACAAAGGATCCTATGGCACTGCCATGGATCACAGTATGGGGGACATTTTGGAAGTGAGCGAACAGCCACTAAGGTCCTCCAATGTGGCTTCTACTGGCCTACTCTCTATAGAGATGCTCGAGAGTTTGTGCGTAACTGTGACAGCTGCCAAAGAGCTGGTAACTTGCCTCACGGATACGCCATGCCTCAACAAAGGATCTTAGAGATTGAATTGTTTGATGTATGGGGGATTGACTTCATGGGTCCGTTCCCACCATCATACTTAAACACTTACATTCTGGTGGCAGTGGACTATGTATCTAAGTGGGTAGAAGCAATTGCTACACCCACTAATGATACTAAGACCGTGCTGAAATTCCTCCAAAAACACATCTTCAGCAGATTTGGTGTTCCCAGAGTCCTAATCAGTGATGGGGGTACTCATTTCTGCAATAAACAGCTCTACTCTGCTATGGTCCGATATGGAATTAGCCACAAAGTGGCAACCCCGTATCATCCACAGACAAATGGGCAAGCTGAAGTCTCTAACAGAGAGCTAAAAAGAATCCTAGAACAGACTGTAATTGCCCGTAGAAAGGATTGGGCAAAGAGCTTGGATGATGCTCTGTGAGCATACAAAACAGCATTCAATACTCTAATAGGAACCTCCCCATACCAACTTGTGTATGGCAAGGCCTGTCATCTGCCCGTGGAACTAGAACATAAAGCCTACTGGGCAACCAGATTCCTAAACCTGGATGCTAAGTTAGCTGGTGAAAAAAGATTGCTCCAGCTAAATGAGCTAGATGAATTTAGACTCAGTGCCTTTGAAAATGCAAAAATCTATAAGGAAAAGGCAAAGAAGTGGCATGACAAGAAGTTGTCATCCAGAGTCTTTGAGCCAGGACAAAAAGTTCTGCTCTTCAACTCTAGGCTCAGACTGTTCCCAGGAAAACTTAAATCCCGCTGGAGGAGTCCGTATGTGATTACCGGAGTATCACCATATGGATATGTTGAGCTTCAGGATACTGATTCTGACAAAAAGTTCATTGTTAATGGACAGAGGATCAAGCATTATCTTGAAAGCAATTTTGAGCAAGAATGCTCAAAACTGAGGCTTGAATGATCCTCAGTGAAGGTCCGGCTAAAGACAATAAAGAAGCGCTTGCTGGGAGGCAACCCAGTCATTAGCAGGTTATCTGTTTTATTTAATCAAATTTTGATATATATTCTCAAAGGGCAAATATCAAAATTGAAGGAATTCACAGAGTTACAGAAGGATTCAGTGCAAAAAGCAGAGAAAAAGAGCTTGCTGGCGAAAAAATGCCAGTAAAGGGTACTTTGGGCGTTAAACGCCAGAATGGGCACCATTCTGGGCGTTTAACGCCAGTAAAGGTGCCATTTTGGGCGTTAAACGCCAGAATGGGCACCATTCTGGGCGTTTAACGCCAGGTGTGCAGCATCCTGGGCGTTTAGCAAAACGCCCAGTGACGAAGGGAATTCTGGCGTTTAACGCCAGCCAGGGTACTTAGCTGGGCGTAAAAGCCCACAATGGCCAGCATTTGGGCGTTAAACACCAGAATGGATACCATTCTGGGCGTTTAACGCCAGAAAGGTGGGGACAGAGATTTCGCTTTCTAATCAAAATTTTTTCAAACTTTCCTGTTTTGATCCATAATTTTCTACATAAACACATTTCAAACTTTCATCATTCACCTTCAAATTTTCAAAAATTAAAATCATTCTTCAAATCTCTCTCAAATCCTTCCCAAATCTTCTTCAAAAACTCAAATATTTCTCAAATTCTTTCCATATCTTATCAAATCTCCTTCAAAATTTTCGAAATCTCTCCCCCTCCCTTATAAATACACGTTCGGCCACCCCTTTCTCCCCACCATTCGAATTTGCTCTCCTCCTCTCTCCCCCCTTTCCTTTCTTTTGCTTGAGGGCAAGCAAACCTCTAAGTTTGGTGTGCTTTTCCGTGATCACTAAGCCAAGATTTATCAAGATCATGGCTCCTAAGGGAAAACAAACCAATTTAAGAGGCAAGAAAGAGAATAATCCAAAGAGTCTTTGGAATCAAGAGAAGTTCTTAACCAAAGAACATGAAGACCATTATCACAAAATAATGAGTCTGAGGTCAGTGATCCCGGAAGTCAAATTCAATCTAAAAGAAGATGAATATCCGGGGATCCAAGAGCAAATTCGAAACAGAGGATGGGAAGTTCTAACCAATCCTGAGATAAAGGTTGGAAGAAATATGGTTTAGGAATTCTACTCAAATCTATGGCTGACAGATAAGTAGAGAATGACTGGAACTGCTTTCCATACTTACAGAACCATGGTCAGAGGGAAAGTTATCTACTTCCATCTGGACAAAATAAGAGAGGTCTTCAAATTGCCTCAACTGCAAGTTGATCCTGAATCCTTTAATAGGAGAATAGTGAGAGCAGATAAGGGGTTGGATCAAGTTCTAGAGGACATTTGCCTCCCTGGAACTAAGTGGATAACCAATTCAAAAGGTGTCCCAAACCAACTCAAGAGGGGAGACCTCAAACCAATTGCAAGAGGCTGGCTAGACTTTATTGGGCGTTCCATATTTTCCACTAGCAACCGTTCTGAGGTCACTATCAAGAGAGCAGTGATGATTCATTGCATTATGCTTGGAAGAGAAGTGGAGGTTCATCATCTGATTGCTTGTGAGATCTACACAATTGCAAACAAAAATTCCACTGAAGCTAAATTGGCTTACCCAAGCTTGATCTCCTTACTCTGTAAAGAGGCTGGGGTGAAGATGGGAGTAGATGAATTCATACCAATTGAACATCCAATCACCAAGAAGTCAATGGAAGGACAAATGCAAGACAACTCTATCAAAAAGAGGGCGCAGGAGTTCCTCCCTGAATTTCCTGAAATTGACTACTGGGCTACCCTAGAAGCATCTATCACCAAGTTGCAAGAAATTATGGAACAACTTAAGGAAGAACAGCAGAATCAGAACTGCATGCTCTGCAAATTGCTGAAGGAACAAGAGAAGCAGGGGCGTGAACTTCAAGAGTTGAAACGCCAAAAGTTCTCCCCTCAAGTTGAGGGAGCATCCACTTCTCAAAATCAAGGTTGTTGAGTCCTAACTCTGTGATAACCTCTATCATTAGGAGCCTATTTAAATTTTTGTTTTCTATTACTATTAGTCTTATCTTATATCTATTTTTGAGTCTTGTTCTTAATTCATGATTAATAAAATTTAAAGTTCATGTCTTAAAGCTATGAATGTCCTATGAATCCATCATCTCTCTTAAATGAAAAATGCTTTAATCACAAAAGAACAAGAAGTACAGGATTTCGAATTCATCTTTGAAACTAGTTAAATTAGTTTGATGTGATGACAATACTTTTTGTTTTCTGAATGAATGCTTGAACAGTGATATGTCTTTTGAATTTGTTGTTTTAAGAATGTTAAAATTGTTGGCTCTTGAAAGAATGATGGAAAAGGAGAACTGTTATTGAGGATCTGAAAAATCATCAAATTGATTCTTGAAGCAAGAAAAAGTAGTGAATACAAAAAAAAAAAACAAAAAAAAAAAGTTGTGATCCAAGGCAAAAAGAGTGTGCTAAAGAACCCTGGACACCTCTAATTAGGGACTCTAGCAAAGCTGAGTCACAATCTGAAAAGGTTCACCCAAGTATGTGTCTGTGGCATGTATGTATCCGGTGGTAATACTGGAAGACAGAGTGCTTTGGACCACAGCCAAGACTCATAAAGTAGCTATGTTCAAGAATCATCATACTTAACTAGGAGAATCAATAACACTATCGGAGTTCTGAGTTCCTATGGATGCCAATCATTCTAAACTTCAAAGGATAAAGTGAGATGCCAAAACTGTTCAGAAGCAAAAAGCTACTAGTCCCGCTCATCTAATTAGAGCTAAGTTTCTTTGATATTTTGGAGTCTATAGTATATTCTCTTCTTTTTATTCTATTTTGATTTTTAGTTGCTTGGGGACAAGCAACAATTTAAGTTTGGTGTTGTGATGAGCAGATAATTTATACGCTTTTTGGCATTGTTTTTAGTATGGTTTTAGTATATTTTAGTTAGTTTTTATTATATTTTTATTAGTTTTTAGTTAAAATTCACTTTTCTGGACTTTACTATGAGTTTGTGTGTTTTTCTGTGATTTCAGGTATTTTCTGGCTGAAATTGAGGGTCCTGAGCAAAAATCTGATTCAGAGGCTGAAAAGGACTGCAGATGCTGTTGGATTCTGACCTCCCTGCACTCGAAGTGGATTTTCTGGAGCTACAGAAGCCCAATTGGCACGCTCTCAATGGAGTTGGAAAGTAGACATCCTGGGCTTTCCATCAATGTATAATAGTTCATACTTTGCCCGAGATTTGATGGCCCAAACCGGCGTTGCAAATCAGCTTCAGAATTCCCAGCGTTTAACGCCGGAACTGGCATAAAAATTGGAGTTAAACGCCCAAACTGGCATAAAAGCTGGCGTTTAACTCCAGAAAAAGTCTCTACACATAAAAGCTTCAATGCTCAGCCCAAGCACACACTAAGTGGACCCCGGAAGTGGATTTTTACGTCATTTACTCATTTATGTATACCCTAGGTTACTAGTTCACTATTAATAGGATCTTTGGACATTGTATCTACACCTAATGATAGTTTACACATTTTACATTGTACCTTCTATGGCATGCGTCTCTAAACCCCATTGTTGGGGGTGAGGAGCTCTGCTGTGTCTTGATGGATTAATGCAATTACTATTGTTTTTCATTCAATCACGCTTGCTTCTATTCTAAGATATCACTTGTTCCTAAACTTGATGAATGTGATGATCCGTGACACTCATCATCATTCTCACCTATGAACGTATGCCTAACAACCACCTCCGTTCTACCTTAGATTGAGCAGATATCTCTTGGATTCCTTAATTAGAATCTTCGTGGTATAAGCTAGAATTGATGGCTGCATTCAAGAGAATCCGGAAGGTCTAAACCTTGTCTGTGGTATTCTGAGTAGGATTCAAGGATTGAATGGCTGTGACGAGCTTCAAACTCCTGAAGGCTGGGCGTTAGTAACAGACGCAAAAGAATCATTGGATTCTATTCCAACCTGATTGAGAACCGACAGATGATTAGCTGTGCTGTGACAGAGCGCGTTGAACATTTTCACTGAGAGGATGGGAGGTAGCCATTGACAACGGTGAAACCCTACATACAGCTTGCCATGGAAGGAGTCTTGCGTGCATGAAGAAGAAGACAGTAGGAAAGTAGAGATTCAGAAGATAGTGCATCTCCAAAACCTCAACTTGTTCTCCATTACTGCAAAACAAGTACTTATTTCATGTTCTTTTACTTTTCACAATTAAACCTGATAATTATTGATATCCTGACTAAGAGTTACAAGATAACCATAGCTTGCTTCAAGCCGACAATCTCCGTGGGATCGACCCTTACTCACGTAAGGTATTACTTGGACGACCCAGTGCACTTGCTAGTTAGTTGTGCGGAATCGCAAAAGTGTGATTGCAATTTCGTGCACCAAAGAGCCTCTGCAAAAGGGATCATGATCTCTCATATTCTGAGATAATCCACAAAGCAGGTATACTGTTTATCTCTTTCTACTCGATAAAGTTTCTGAGGGAATGGCCTCTTGGCATTATGCTCATCAATCTTGGTTGATGGAGGCTGAGTGCATTGTGTATTAGAAGGGGGTTATTAGCTTACTTATGAGGGGTGTGATCAGTATGTGATTGACCACCTTTGTTTGGGCGTTCAACGCCCTTGTTGCTGCCCCCTTTCTGGCGTTCAATGCCAGGGACATCATCCCCTTTTGGGAATTCAACGCCAAGGTTACTGCCCTCATTTGGGCGTTCAACGCCAGGGATGAATACCACCTTCTTAGCGTTGAACGCCAATGACATTCTTCTTTGGACGTTTAACACCCTCAGAGATGTCTTGGTCAACAGTCTGATGTTCCTCTGTTAGCTTTTCTTCCTTTGATCTCTTATTGTACTGAGGTTGGGTGTCTAAGGATTTCTCACTCCTAGTTGAATAGCCTGGCATTCCTCCATTATCTGCTTAGATAACTGCTGCCTTGTTTGACTCAGCTGGGCTTCTACATTCCTGTTAGAAGCCTGAATTTTTTGCAAAGTCTCTTGCAATTCCAATAGTTTCTGGGCAAGGGCGTCTAGTTGCTGAGTCAATGGGCCATCCTGTTCTGGAGGGTTAGGTTCAGTAGATATTGCCTTAACCTCTCCTTTTATAGAAGTCTCGGCAGCTGAGTACACATGCTTATTAGTGGCAACTGTCTCAATAAGCTCGTGAGCCTCTTCAATGGTATTTCTCATATGTATGGAACCACCAGCAGAGTGGTCCAGAGACATTTTAGCCATTTTTGAAAGTCCATAGTAAAAGATGTCTAGGTGTACCCATTCGAAAAATATTTCAGTAGGACATTTTCTTAGCATCTTTCTATACCTCCCTTAGGCATCATGAAGAGATTCATTGCTCTCTTGTTTAAATCCTTGGATGTCCAACCTTAGCTGAGTTAGCTTTCTTGGAGGGAAGAATTGATTTAAAAACCTGTCTACTAGCTGTTTCCATGTTTTTAGGCAAGATTTAGGCTGGTTATCTAACCACCTCTTCGCTTGGTCCTTTATAGCAAAAGGAAAGAGCAATACTCTGTAGACATCTTGGTCTAGTCCCTCATAGTGTACTATGTCAACAATCTATAAGAAATCTTCCAGGAACTTCGTAAGTTCTTCCTGTGAAAGTCCAGAGTACTGGCAGTTTTACTGCACCAGAGTAATGAGTTGAGGGTTTAGCTCAAAGTTACTTACTCTGACGGGAGGGGGGGTATGCTAATACTTCTTCTATAGAAGTGAGTAGTAGAGGTTGCATAGGACCCCAAAGTTCTTCTAAACTCTTCATTCCCATTTGGGTTCATGATGAATAAAGGTAGGAGAAGTAGAAGAATTAGGGATAAAGATGTAAATTAAAATTAAAATATTTTTGTTTTTATTTTACTTGTTAATTTAATTCGAAATTGAAGGCTAATTAACTAAAAAGAATTGAAAATTAATTGATTATTTTCGAAAAAGAGGAGAGAGAAATAGAAGTAGGATCTTCGAAAATAGAAGAGAGAGGAATTAGTTAGGAAGTTTTGAAAAAGAAGAAAGAGAAAACAAGTAACTAATTAAGAAAGATTTGAAATTAAGATAAGATTTGAAAAAGATTTAAATTTGAAATTTGAATTTTGAATTTTGAATTTTGAATTTTAAAATTTGAATTTTGAATTTTAAAATTTGAATTTTGAAAATTGAATTTGAATTTGAATGAAGATAAGATAAGATTTTAACAAATATTTTAAAATTAAAAGTTAAAAGAAGATAAGCTAGGTAAGAAAGATAAGATAAGGAAGTTAAGAACAGATAATTTTTAAATTAAAAAGATTTGAAATCAGAATAAAAAAGATAAGTTTTTAATTAAAAAATATTTAAAATTTAAATTTAAAAGAAAGATAAGATAGTTAAGAATCAAATTTTAAAAGAAAAGATTTTAAAGATTTTAAAAGATATGATTTTAAAATTTAAATCTTGACTTGACTAACAAGAAAACACCTAATTTAAAAATTTTAAATTTAAATGTGCAAGATTTTCAAAAATTAATGCAAGATAAGAAAAGATATTTAATTTTTTTGTATTTTAGAATTTAATGAAGAAAGAGAAAAACAACAAAAAGACACCAAACTTAAAATTTTTAGATCTAAGACACTTAGAATTCGAAAATTGCAAAGAAAAACACAAAGAGACACCAAACTAAAAAATTTTAAGATCAAAACAAGAAGAAAAAACAAGAACACTTCGAAGATCAAGAAGAACACCAAAAACAAAGCTCAAAGAATTAAAAGAAAATAAGAACATGCAAAGGACACCAAACTTAAAAATTTTGAAAATCAAGGACAATGCTTTTGAAAATTTTAAAGAAAAGATTCAAGAAGACACCAAACTTAAAGATTGACACAAGACTCAAACAAAAGACGCTAATTTTTTGAAAATTTTGGGAAAAAGACTCAAGAAATTCGAAAAAGGCTCAAAGAACAAGAACAAAGACTCAAACATAAGATAAAGAACGATAAAGAAAAGTAAAGGTTTTTGAAAAAGTTTGGATTTTTTTTCGAGAAAAAGGAAAATAAAAGACTCAAACAAAATTCAAAACAATACCTAATCTAAGTAACAAGATAATCCGTTAGTTGTCCAAACTCAAACAATCTCCGGCAACGGCGCCAAAAACTTGGTGCACGGAATTACACTTCACACAACTAAACCAACAAGTGCACTAGGTCGTTCAAGTAATACCAGAGTGAGTCAGGGTCGATCCCACGAGGATTGTGATTTGAAGCAAGCTATGGATATCTTGTAGATCTTAGTCGGGCGAATAGAAAAGTTGTTTGTTTGTTTAAAGCGCATAAAAGGAAAATAAAGAAAATGTTACTCAATTGATGGTGAAAGCAATGATAAGAAGATGGTTAAGGCTTGGAGATGCTTTGTTCTTCTGGATCAATTCGGTTTTACTGTCTACTCCAACTGTGAATGATTTCTTCTATGGCAGGCTGTATGTGATCAATGCCTTTCTTGAGAGGTCGCCAATTCTCCTCCAGAGCTGAACACCAGGGTTAGTACAGATCCAATCTGATTGATGGTGAAGCTCCTGCAGTCCATTCCCCTTAGTGATCCTACTCAAAACACCACAGACAAGGACGAATCTTCCGGATCAGAGAATGTTGCGCCTTTGGTTCTAGCCTCTACCACAAAGACTCGAATCTCCCTATACCTCGACTGAACTGGTGTCTCGAGAAGTCCCCAATGAAGTTGTGGATTAGCCGTCTAAGAGGTGTATAATCAAGCTAGTGGTTCATCATTTTCCGATGAAAGACTCACTCTGAACCCATGTAGAATGAGATAACCTTGTGCCGGTTAAACGCATTCATAAGGATGAAAAATGAAGATACATCTTAGAGTAGAGAATCAAACACGAATTGAGATAAAACAGTAATACTTTATTAATTCAGAAACTCAGCAAAGCTCCTCCTCTCAACCTAGGAGGTTTAGAAACTCATACTGATAGAAAACACAATGATAAATGTGTAGAGTGTCAAAAGTTCTTAACAAATTTTTTCTTAAATACTAAACTAATAACTAAAGATTACACAAGGGTAAAACAGTCTTTTAGTGCGAAAATCCACTTTCAGGGTCCACTTGGTGAGTGTTTGGGTTGAGTCTTGAGTGTTTCCACGAGCTAGGGTGGCTCCTTGGCGTTGAACGCCTGCTTGGGGTTCCTTTTTGGGCATTGTAACGCTGGCTACTCCCTTGTGGGCGTTGGATGCTAGAATAGGGCAGATGGCTGGTGTTGAACGCCAGTTTTGGGCCTTTAATTCTGAAGCAAAGTATAGACTATTATACATTGCTGGAAAGCCCTAGATTTTAAATTTCCATATCTGTTGAGAACGCTCCATTTGGACTTTGGTAGCTCCTGAAAAAGCTCTTTCGAGTGCAAAGAGGTCAGATCCTAACAGCATCTGCAGCACTTTCTCTGTCTCTGAATCAGACTTCTGCTCCAACTCTTTAATTTCAGCCAGAAAATACCTGAATTTGCATAAAAACACCCAAACTCAAAGTAGAATCCAAAAATGTAAATTTTGCACTAAAACCTATAAAAATTTAATAAAACTTAAACAAAACATACTAAAAACTATATAAAAATAATGCTAAAAATCATATAAAATATCTGTTCATCAACCAGCATTGGGGTTCTCCAAAAAAAGAACAAACATCACATAGCATAAAGAGATCACTAAAGAAAATAACGAGAAGGTTAACTAGAAGTGAAAGTTCAGTAGGTGAGCGAGCTTTATCAACTATTCAGTACTTGGTAGGTCTTCAAAGAAAACTCCAAGATTTACTTTTCTACTTTTCAATCACCTCAAAGTTGTGCGACTTTCAATTTCCCCAACAAAGTAATGCAAAAGGCTCTAAGGAGGAGCCATCACCGTGGGCCTAGTTGATCATTGATTGCCACCATGATCAGGGACGGATCAACTGTTATGGGTGTGAGGGCAAGCGTCTCCACTACAATTTGAAATTTTATTAAGTAGTATATAATAATAATATTTATTTGCTCCCGTTAAATTATTAAATTTGACTTCACAATAATTCTTTATTCAACTTTCGACACTTGATAATCAATTTAAGAATTTCATATTAGATGTTCATTATAATGACCAATTTACAAATTCAAATAAGATTGGCGTTCTTTCTTAAAAATCAACTCCAAAGAATATTATTTATCCATTTGTGTTTTTCTTTTAAAATTAGCTTTAGTTTTTTTCATTATAACTTCACTAATTGAATAAACTTTTTCAACTATAAATATCATCAAGTGCTAATTGTATGAAAGTTGAGTTTTAAATGATTATTTAACGACATATAAAACATAAAAAATTAAATTTTAAATTATACGTTATTATTTAAATTACTATTTTAGTATTTTAATTTGTAATTAGATATTTTGAAACTTAATCATATTTTACAATAACAAAATATAATTATAACAACAATAATGCTATATATATATATATATATATATATATATATATATAAAATAATCGCTTGTATAGAATAAATCTTAAAATACAAATTTTGAAATACAAAATACACATTAAAAATAAGTTAAACAAATATTTATACATAAATTTATAGTAGATAATTTGATAGTTAATTTTTTATATAAATATAATATTTTTATTATAAAAATTATTATCATGTTATATATATTTTTCTCCTACTATCAAAATTTTCTAGATCTATCACTAACTAAGATTCAAAATTCAGGTACCCATTATGAACAGTTGAGCTATCAAAAGGCGAAGAACACCAAAAATCCGGTGTTAGACCGTACCTTTGAAGACAAGGGATAATTGATTCATCTTCTGATCGACATTGTGGGAATAGTGCTGGAGTTGTCGGAAAGCGGTGGTGGAGGGTGTTCATCACTGGTATTTCTCATGTATAGCTTTCCAAAAGAAAATTCCTTCATCGGGTTTTTAATTTTTCAAACTGCTTTCCAGATGCTTGGATTTTTTCATTACAGGAGGTGGTTGTTCAAAGGAAGGATGATGGAAACCATATGCCACACGATACCTAAGGCTACGTCATAGATTGCGGCTGTTTATAGTCTATTGAAGCTTGTCTCTGCTATTTTCGTTCAGTTGGATAGAGAGGATGCAGCTACTAATTTCCAGGGAAAAGACATTATCAATTAGCTCAGAATTCTAGCTTTTGTCTCTAGTAAATAGATCCTTCATCCAATATACATCTGTGACTAAATTGTTGTTGAACATTATCTAAAAAGAGTAAGAAGGGGAGAGCCAAAGGTCCTGCCAAATTTTAACATTTTAATCAAAATCAATCTCATATTAAGTTAGAAAACTCTAAATTAACATAAAATCCAAACTGTTAGCTAAATAAATAAAATTAAAATTAAATTAAATATTTTAATATTTAAAATATAAATTAATAATTATTAAATAATACTTCTATTTTTCACATTGCAAACATCTAAAATACACATCACAGATAGTCAATATTAAGAAATTTACCTAAAGTATTTTAAGTATCGAAATAATTTTGCAGTACCTTCCTTAATATGAACAAACCCTTACGTTGACATGTTCTCAAATAACTTCATAGAAGATAAGAAATTTTTCAAACACCTATAAGTCCAAAATTATTCATACAAAATAGAAAAATTATATGATCAAGATCTACTTATCGAATAAAAAATATAAGAAAAGTTCAACAGTGATTATCAAAGGAATAGACATGATATAATCACCTTACATGTCAATTATTGAGGATTGAAGGCAATTTCGTTTATAAAAAAATAAAAAAAAATTAAAGATTATATTTTAAAAAAAGTATTTTAAGCAAGTCACTAAGATATATATTATGTCAATCTGTAAAATTTTCAATTTTTTTGGGATTGATATATCCATGGCACTGTTATAAAATAAAAAATGAGATAAATTATTCGGATTTTTTTATTATAAAATTAAAAAAATATTTTCTAAAAAAATAGTATTTTAATTTCTGATATTCAATTTTTTCTTTTTTTTTTTTTGGTATTTAGATCAAGTTCGTTGTACCCCTGACGAACCTTGTTATTTTCATAAGGTTCGCTGCACCTTCCGGCAAACTTCAAGAGTTATATAAACTTCGTCGCACCTCCCGCGACAAACCTTGAGCCAAATCCTCCATATATACCCATATATACCCAGACTGGTTGAGAATGAAACGTAATACTAGTAGCTCATTCTTCTCTTTGATATTGATATTCTAATTTACTCTATATAATGTCTAAAATTTTGTTATTATCCATTCATTATGATGGTGAAATAGTATATGACGAAAAAGGTTCTATCGTATTTAAGTCTGCTCAACCAATAATTACATACATGGCACCTGAAGTAAATAGTCTAACAGCGCTTAAGAATTTGATATTGCATTCCATTGGCCAACAACACATGAAAATAGTGAAAAAGATTTACTATAGATATCCGTCCAAAGTAGATAACGCTTTGTTTTACAAAATGTATATCATAGATTATAGTTGTGATTGTTATTTTTGTATTATTTTTATTAGAGTTTAAGTTTTGAGAATATTTTATGTTTTTGAATTAGTTATTGGTACGTGATGACGAAGACATATGTCTAATAAGGGTGTTACACAACCGTTAGACAAATATCTATCTGTTGGAATTATTTATTTTCCTAGTTAAGATCGGTGGATGAGGATCATCTGCGGATACTATTGATGATATCCCTTTAAGTGAAGTAGTTAGAAGAAATATTAGAAGGACGATGGTTGACCTAAATATGTCACCTGAAGGTAGTCAAAAGGGGTCAAACGTAGAATATTCTAATGATGGTATAATGCAATCTGATGTTGAAAGTCATGAGGGTTCTACTATCAGGGACCCGATGATGGATCTCTATCAAGTTAATCTCGATAACGGTGAAGATGCTGAGGCTAAACCAACAAAAATTCCTGATGAGGGTGAGGAGAAGGAAGAGATGAATTACTACGGTGACACATAAATCACACTGACACAACCTGCCATATCTCGATCATATGACCGGCTGGATCACTTTTCCACTTTGAATCTCGAGGCAAGGACTTCAAATTATTTATTTAATCATGGAGGCCCCGAAGAGGATCCCACCAATGAGTTTGAGATTGGACGATTATTTGAAAACAACGAGGAACTCATCTTGGCAGTTAAGACGTACATCATTAGGAGGACTATGGAGTATAAAATATTAAAGAGTGACCAGTTAAAGTATGTTGTATAGTGTACCCAGTTTGGGTCCAATTCTCGATGGAACATACACATATCTTATCGCCGAAAGAAGGAAAAATGGGAGATTAGAAGATACAATGGTACTCACACTTGCATGCAAACATCGGTAGGCCAAGACCATCGAAGGTTAAATTCGAAGGTGATTGCTCAGCACATATTCACAATGGTCAAAGCAGTTCCAACTATCAGCATAAAGATTCTGCAAGAAGGTGTAGAGAATCACTTCGATTACAAGGCGTCCTATAGAAAAGTTTGGCTTGTAAAGTAGAAAGTCATTGTTATGATATATGGAGATTGGAAGGAGTCATACAACAGGCTTCTCCTTTAGTTATTCGCTATGCAGATGTTCTCCGTTAGTCACCACTTATATATTATAACATCTTGGGTTATTTAAACGGCACAATGTAACACCCTAATTAACATAAGCCTTACCTCATACCGTAAAGTAAAGGATAACTAAGTTCCATAACAGTTCTAAGGCTTATACGATAATATATATATATATATATATATATATATATATATATATATGAAGGAATAATAATACAAGAAGCCTGATGAAGAATTACAGCTCAAAAACATAAACAAAAAATGTGAATCGTTCACACGATAACTAAAAGCGTAAAGGATAAGAAACAGGTACAAGATAACAGAATATATGTAGATATATAAGCATAATAGTCATAGAGTACTAGTCATAGCCCATGGAGTTTAGACCGACTAGATATTGATTGACATAACAACGTTTTATAAAGGTACAAACATAAACAAGCTGTCTCTCAAGTGTAGCCTCTAAGCCATCAAAGTAATAAAGACACAAAAGTGAGATTACTACAACAAAATATCCAAAATAAACCCAAAAGATGATAAAGATTCTCTACCTTATCACCATCTCATATCTCATCGAGGTGGGTCACGACCTGCATCTAAAAAACAGCAACATAATATAGTATGGGAACGGGAGATTTTCAGCATGGTAACAGTGTCCAAAATGTAAGATATAAGGTTCTGGGACACCAAAAGCAATCTTAGAGCTTCACATCAAACTTGAGATTCAAACTTAAAGCAATACTAAATTTAAAATCTTAACTTAAAACCATAATGAACAAGGGTAATCTAGCTTAGAAAATTTCTAACTAAATCAGCACCATGATCCCATACCCTGCACTATCCTAACCTCCACGCATCCCTATGGCCACCACCTACTGAACCTCTTCAACGTCAGTGCCAGACACAAAAAGTTACAAACAAATAATTCACACGTAATAAGACATATACAGCAAGAACATTAGGAAGCATATATACATGTTATACAATTAGGCAAACAATGCAAGTAGGCAAAGCAATGCAAACATATAAGAAATGCACATGATAAATGCCTGTCCTATTTGGCTGTGATATCACATTGTCGGCTCAACTACCAACCCGACACATTCCCATAGGAATGTCGCTTTCGGTTACGTTTTAAAATAGAAATCCCCTGGGATATAGTGCCCGACTCAATTTTTCTGAGATATAGTGCTCAGCCACTCTTATAACCAAAAGTATGTAAGCGGGACTTCTACCACAGCCCTCACACCTCAGCATAGCGGGACGAACCACTACCCTTAAGCCTACATATCATTAATAGTACTCAAAAGAAATGATCATTTCCAAAAATAGTTTAATGATTCATGGTAAAATTTTTCAGCTCATTCTGAGTGTCATCAAGCTCGGCATTCATGCCTCAATATTCTCAATCTCAAAACAAGATCATCATCACATCATGTGTCCTCCATTCAATATCAAATAAACTTTCCACCAACTCACTTAAACTAACTCATCCACAATTCATACCACGCCTAAGCCTCCGTCTTCTAAAATTTAAGTAACTTAAGCCCTCTAACTCTTTCTCATTAGTCTCAAGTGTTAATTACTAGTTAGCAATCTTAAAGAGTAGTTAAAGGAGTTTGGAAGACTATAGAATCCATGAAAAGTGAAGAAAAATAATTGTTTAGTAAAACAGGGCATCTGCGTACACATAATGGTGCCACGTACACGCGGATGTTAAAATTTCCCATGTCGTGTACGCACGCATGTGTTGCGTACGCGAGGAGGCAAGTTAGAAACGATCACCCGCGTATCATGCCATGGGGCTTGATGAGCGGATAATTTATACGCTTTTTGGCACTGTTTTTAGTATGTTTTTAGTAAATTTTAGTTAGTTTTTAGTATGTTTTTATTAGTTTTTATTTAAAATTCACTTTTTTGGGCTTTATTATGAGTTTGTGTGTTTTTCTGTGATTTCAGGTAATTTCTGGCTGAAATTGAGAGACCTGAGCAAAAATCTGATTCAGAGGCTGAAAAAGGACTGTAGATGCTGTTGGATTCTGACCTCCCTTCACTCGAAGTGGATTTTCTGGAGCTACAAAAGCCCAATTGGCGAGCTTTCAATTGCGTTGGAAAGTAGACATCCTGGGCTTTCTAGAAATGTATAATAGTTCATACTTTGCCCGAGATTTGATGGCCCAAATCGGCGTTGCAAATCAGCTTCAGAATTCCCGGCGTTTAACGCCGGAACTGGCACAAAAATTGGAGTTAAACGCCCAAACTGGCACAAAAGCTGGTGTTTAACTCCAGGAAAAGTCTCTACACATGAAAGCTTCAATGCTTAGCCCAAGCACACACCAAGTGGACCCCGGAAGTGGATTTTTACGTCATTTACTGATTTCTGTATATCCTAGGTTACTAGTTCACTATTAATAGGACCTTTTTGACATTATATCTTTACCTCATGACACTTTACACGTTTCTTATTGTATCTTCTACGGCATGAGTCTCTAAACCCCTTGGTTGGGGGTGAGGAGCTCTGCTGTGTCTTGATGGATTATTGCAATTACTACTGTTTTTCATTCAATCATGCTTGCTTCTATTCAAAGATATCACTTGTTCCTAAACCTGATGAATGTGATGATCCGTGACACTCATCATCATTCTCACCTATGAACGTGTGCCTGACAACCACCTCCGTTCTACCTTAGATTGAGTAGATATCTCTTGGATTCCTTAATCAGAATCTTCGTGGTATAAGCTAGAATTGATGGCGGCATACAAGAGAATCCGGAAGGTCTAAACCTTGTCTGTGGTATTCTGAGTAGGATTCAAGGATTGAATAACTGTGACGAGCTTCAAACTCCTGAAAGCTGGGCGTTAGTGACAGATGCAAAAGAATCACTGGATTCTATTCCGACCTGATTGAGAACCGACAGATGAATAGTCGTGCTGTGACAGAGCGCGTTGAACATTTTCACTGAGAGGATGGGAGGTAGCCATTGACAACGGTGAAACCCTACATACAGCTTGCCATGGAAGGAGCCTTGTGTGCTTGAAGAAGAAGACAGTAGGAAAGTAGAGATTCAGAAGATAGAGCATCTCTAAAACCTCAGCCTGTTCTCCATTACTGCAAAACAAGTATTTATTTCATGTTCTTCTACTTTTCACAATTAAACCTGAGAATTATTGATATCCTGACTAAGAGTTACAAGATAACCATAGCTTGCTTCAAGCCGACAATCTCCGTGGGATCGACCCTTACTCACGTAAGGTATTACTTGGACGACCCAGTGCACTTGCTGGTTAGTTGTGCGGGATTGCAAAAGTGTGATTGCAATTTCGTGCAGCAAGTTTTTGGCGCCGTTGCCGGGGATTGTTCGAGTTTGGACAACTGACGATTTATCTTGTTGCTTAGATTAGGACTGTTTTATTTTTGTTGGTTTAGAGTCTTTTATTTGAGTTTAGTTTCATATTTTAAGTTTGGTGTCAATTGCATGCTTTTGTTTTCTTTTATTTTTTCAAATTTGCATGTTCTTAGTCCTTTCTTGATCTTTAAAAATTCTAAGTTTGGTGTCTTCTTTGTGTTTTCCTTTAAATTTTCGAAAATTTGTTCTTGGTGTTCATCTTGATCTTGAAAGTGTTCTTGGTGTTCATCTTGACATTCAAAGTTTTCTTGTTTGTTCTCTTTGTTTTGATCTAAAATTTTTAAGTTTAGTGTCGTTTTGTTGTTTTTCTCTTTCCTCATTAAAATTTAAAAATAAAAAAATATCCTTTCCTTATTTTACTCATAATTTTCAAAATTTTGCATTAAATTAGTCAAAGATTTTCAAAATCATATCTTTTTTTTAGTCAAGTCAAAATTCTAATTTCAAAAATTGATCTTTTCAAATCTTTTTCAAAAATCAAATCTTTTTAATTTCTTCAATCATATCTTCTCAATCATATCTTTTTAATTGCTAATTCCAAAATTTTTTTAATTAATTAATTAATTTAGTTTTCAATTTGCTTTGATTTTATTTTCTTTTAGTTTTCAAAATTTTCTTTTATTTTCTCTTCTATTTTATTTTATTATTTTCGGTCATTCCTAATTAAAAAAAAATAAAAAATATATTTTATACTTTACTTGTGAATCCATATCATTTTCCTTTCTCCATCATGGACCTAAATGGAATTGAGCAGTGCAGAAGGACTCTGGGGTCATATGCTAACCCCATTACAGCTGCGTATGGAAGTAGCATCTGTATTCCTCCCATTAAAGCAAGCAGCTTTGAGCTAAATCCTCAACTCATTATTATGGTGCAGCAAAATTGCCAGTATTCCGGTCTTCCACAGGAAGAACCTACTGAGTTTCTGGCACAGTTCCTACAAATTACGGACACAGTACGTGATAAAGAGGTGGATCATGACGTCTACAGATTATTACTGTTTCCATTTGCTGTAAAAGATCAAGCTAAGAGGTGGTTGAATAACCAACCCACAGCAAGCATAAAAACATGGAGACAATTATCAGACAAATTCCTGAATCAATTTTACCCTCCAAAAAGGATGACACAGCTAAGGCTGGACATCCAAGGCTTTAAACAAGAGGATAATGAATCTCTTTATAATTCCTGGGAGAGGTACAGAGGTATGCTAAGAAAATGCCCCTCTGAAATATTTTTAGAGTGGGTACAGTTAGACATCTTCTACTATGGGCTTACAGAAAAAGCTCAGATGTCTCTAGACCACTTAGCTGGTGGATCTATACATATGAGGAAGACGATTGAAGAGGCTTAAGAGCTCATAGATACTGTTGCTAGAAATCAACAACTATACTCAAGCAGTGAGTCCTCTACAAAAGAAGAAGCTATGGCAGTAACTATTGATCCTAATCCTCAAGAACAGATTGTTGAGCTTAATCAGCAATTACTCCTGATGACAAAACAGTTAGCAAAATTTAAAGAGATGCTCCAAGAAACCAAAATTGCTAACAAGAATATAGAATCACAGTTGAATCAGACAAAATAGCAGTTATCTAAACAGATAACAGAAGAATGCCAAGCAGTTCAACTGAGGAGTAGGAAGACATTGAATAACACTGCTCAAAGTAGCAAAAAGCCAAGAAAGGAACAACTGACAGAGGATAACCAAACCACTGCCCAAAATCCCTCTGAGGACAGTAAGAGTCCAGAGAGGAATACTCCTGGCGTTCAAATGCCAGAAAGGGGGGAAAAGTTGGCGTTAAACGCCCATTCCTTGCCCAGTTCTGGCGTTCAAACGCCAGAAAGGGGGGAAAAGTTGGCGTTAAACGCCCATTTCTCACCCAGTCCTGGCGCTCAAACGCCAATGAGGAATCAGACACCTGAGAGTGCTGATAGTAACCCCTCTAAAAAGGCTTCTCCAACCACCTCTGTAGGGAATAAACCTGCAGCAACTAAGCTTGAAGAATATAAAGCCAAGATGCCTTATCCTCAGAAACTCCGCCAAGCGGAATAGGATAAACAAGTTGCCCACTTTGCAGACTATCTAAGGACTCTTGAAATAAAGATTCCGTTTGCAGAGGCACTTGAGCAAATACCTTCTTATGCTAAGTTCATGAAAGAAATCTTAAGTCATAAGAAGGATTGGAGAGAAACTGAAAAAGTTTTTCTCACTGAAGAATACAGTACAGTCATTCTGAAAAGCTTACCAGAGAAGCTTAAAGACCCTGGAAGCTTTATGATACCATGCACATTAGAGGGTACTTGTACCAAGAAAGCTCTATGTGATCTTAGGGCAAGTATCAACCTAATACCTGCATCCACTATCAGAAAGCTTGGCTTGACTGAAGAAGTCAAACCAACCCGAATATGCCTCTAACTTGCTGATGGCTCCATTAAATATCCATCAGGCATAATTGAGGACATGATTGTCAAGGTTGGGCCATTTGCCTTTCCCACTGACTTTGTAGTGCTGGAAATGGAGGAGCACAAGAGTGCAACTCTCATTCTAGGAAGACCTTTCCTAGCAACTGGACGAACCCTCATTGATGTCCAAAAAGGGGAATTAACCCTGAGAGTCAATGAGGATGAGTTCAAGTTAAATGTTGTCAAAGCTATGTAGCATCCAGACACATCAAATGACTGCATGAGCGCTGATATTATTGACTCTTTGGTGGAGGAGGTCAATATGACTGAAAGCCTCGAATCAGAGCTAGAGGACATCTTTAAAGATGTTCAGCCTAATCTGGAGGAACTAAAGGAAATAAAAGAAATTCTGAAAATTCCTCAAGAAGAAGATAAGCCTCCTAAACCAGAGCTCAAGCCACTACCACCATCCCTGAAATATGCATTTCTGGGAGAAGGTGACACTTTTCCAGTGATCATAAGCTCTGCTTTAAATCCACAGGAAGAGAAAGCATTAATTCAAGTGCTAAGGACACACAAGACAGCTCTTGGGTGGTCCATAAGTGATCTTAAGGGCATTAGCACAGCAAGATGCATGCACAAGATCCTTTTGGAGGATGATGCTAAGCCAATGGTTCAACCACAAAGGCGGCTAAATCCAGCCATGAAGGAGGTGGTGCAGAAAGAGGTCACTAAGTTACTAGAGGCTGGGATTATTTATCCTATTTCTGATAGCCCCTGGGTGAGCCCTGTCCACGTTGTCCCCAAGAAGGGAGGCATGACAGTGGCTCATAATGAAAAGAATGAACTGGTTCCTACAAGAACTGTTACAGGGTGGCGTATGTGTATTGACTACAGAAGGCTCAATACAGCCACCAGGAAGGATCATTTTCCTTTACCATTCATAGACCAGATGCTAGAGAGACTGGCAAGTCATGAATATTACTGCTTTTTAGATGGCTATTCAGGTTACAACCAAATTGCAGTAGATTCTTAGGACCAAGAGAAAATAGTATTTACATGTCCTTCTAGAGTATTTGCCTACAGAAGGATGCCTTTTGGTCTGTGCAATGCACCTGCAACCTTTCACAGGTGCATGCTCTCTATCTTCTCAGATATGGTAGAGAAATTTTTAGAAGTCTTCATTGATGACTTTTCAGTATTTGGAGACTCATTCAGCTCCTGCCTTAACTATCTAGCACTTGTTCTGAAAAGATGCCAAGAGACCAACCTAGTTTTAAACTGGGAAAAATGTCACTTTATGGTGACTGAAGGGATTGTCCTTGGGCATAAAATTTCAAACAAGGGAATAGAGGTGGATCAAGCTAAAGTTGAAGTAATTGAAAAATTACCACCACCTACCAATGTTAAGGCAATCAGAAACTTTCTGGGGCATGCAGGATTCTACAGAAGGTTTATAAAGGATTTTTCAAAAATTGCAAAACCTCTGAGTAATCTGCTAGCTGTAGACACGCCATTTATCTTTGATAAGGAGTGTCTGCAGGTGTTTGACCTTCTGAAGGCTAAGCTGGTCACAGCACCAGTTATCTCTGCACCAGACTGGACACTGCCATTCGAGCTAATGTGTGATGCCAGTGACCATGCCATTGGTGCAGTATTAGGACAAAGGTATAACAAGCTTCTGCACGTCATTTATTATAGTAGCCGTATTCTAAATGATGCATAGAAGAACTACACAACCACAGAAAAGGAGTTACTTGCAGTGGTTTATGCCATTGACAAGTTCAGATCTTATTTAATAGGATCAAAAGTGATTGTATACACTTACCATGCTGCTCTTAAATATCTACTCACAAAGCAGGATTCAAAACCCAGGCTCATAAGATGGGTGTTGCTTCTGCAAGAGTTTGATATAGAAATAAGAGACAGAAAAGGGACAGAGAATCAAGTAGCTGATCACCTGTCCCGGATAGAACCAGTAGCAGGAGCATCCCTCCCTCCTACTGAGATCTCTGAAACCTTTCTGGATGAGCAAATGTTTGCTATTCAGGAAGCTCCGTGGCTTGCAGACAGTGCAAACTATAAGACTCAAGGTTCTCCTTCTGTAACCATGGAGAGGAAGCATGAAGAGCTTCTCTCAAAACAGAGTCAACCAGAGCCCCCACATTCAAACTCTAAGTTTAGTGTTGGGAGGTTCCATCATGGCTCTGAGTATCTGTGAGGCTCCTTGAGAGCCCACTGTCAAGCTACTGACATTAAAGAAGCGCTTGTTGGGAGGCAACCCAATGTTATATTTATCTATTTTCCTTTAATTTACATTTTCTGTAGGTTGATGATCATGGCAAGTCACAAAATCAATTGAAAAAGCAAAAACAGAATGAAAAATAGAAAGAAAAACATCACACCCTGGAGGAAAATTTGCTGGCATTTAAACGCCAGTGAATACATCAAATGGGCGTTTAACGCCCAGTCTGGCACCATTCTGGGCGTTTAACGCCAGAAAGGGGCACCAGACTGGCGTTTAACGCCAGGAATGGGCAACAGCCCGGCGTTTAACGCCAGAATTGGCAGAAGGAGCATTTTTGCTCACTACTTTGTGCAGGGATGAATTATCCTTGACACCTCAGGATATGTAGACCTCACAGGAACCCCACCTACCCTATCCCTCTCTCCACCCCTATATAAACCCATCTTTACCCCATCATTTTCACACATCATACACACTACTTCTCCATCTCCTCCATTTTCTTCTTCTTCTACTCCTTTCTTTCTTCTTTTGCTCGAGGACGAGAAAACCTTCTAAGTTTGGTGTGGTAAAAGCATTGCTTTTTGTTTTTCCATAACCATTTATGGCATCTAAGGCCGGAGAAACCTCAAGAAAGAGGAAAGGAAAGGCAAAAGCTTCCACCTCCGAGTCATGGGAGATGGAGAGATTCATCTCAAAAGCTTATCACTAAGAAAAGGATGGAGCAAACAAGAGCTTGAGCAAATTCCTCATCATGAAATCCCTGAGATGCCTCAAGGGATGCACTTCCCTCCACAAAACTATTGGGAGCAAATCAACACCTCCCTAGGAGAATTGAGTTCCAACATGGGACAACTAAGGGTGGAGCACCAAGAACATTCCATCCTCCTCCATGAAATTAAAGAAGATCAAAGAATCATGAGAGAGGAGCAACAAAGGCAAGGAAGAGACATTGAGGAGCTCAAGCACTCCATAAGATCTTCAAGAGGAAGAACAAGCCGCCATCACTAAGGTGGACCCGTTCTTTAATCTCCTTGTTCTTTATTTTCTGTTTTTCGAATTTTTATGCTTATGTTTATCTATGTTTGTGTCTTATTACATGATCATTAGTATCTTAGTGTCTATGTCTTAAAGCTGTGAATGTCCTATGAATCCATCACCTTTCTTAAATGAAAAATGTTTTTATTACAAAAGAACAAGAAGTACAGGATTTCGAATTTATCTCTAAAACTAGTTGAATTAGTTTGATATGGTGACAATACTTTTTGTTTTCTGAATGAATGCTTGAACAGTGCATATGTCTTTTGAATTTGTTGATTAAAGAATGTTAAACTTGTTGGCTCTTGAAAGAATGATGGAAAAGGAGAAATGTTATTAAGGATCTGAAAAATCATCAAATTGATTCTTGAAGCAAGAAAAAGCAGTGAATTCAAAAAAAATAAATAAATAAAAATATTAAAAAATTAAAAAAATAAATATAAAAAAAATAAATATAAAAAGCGATCCAAGGCAAAAAGAGTGTGCTTAAGAACCCTGGACACCTCTAATTGGGGACTCTAGCAAAGCTGAGTCACAATCTAAAAAGGTTCACCCAGTTATGTGTCTGTGGCATGTATGTATCCGGTGGTAATACTGGAAGACAGAGTGCTTTGGGCCACAGCCAAGACTCATAAAGTAGCTATGTTCAAGAATCATCTTACTTAACTAGGCGAATCAATAACACTATCTGAATTCTGAGTTCCTGTAGATGCCAATCATTCTAAACTTCAAAGGATAAAGTGAGATGCCAAAACTGTTCAGAGGCAAAAAGCTACTAGTCCCGCTCATCTAATTGGAGCTAAGTTTCATTGATATTTTGGAGTCTATAGTATGTTCTCTTCTTTTTATCCTATTTAATTTTCAGTTGCTTAGGGACAAGCAACAATTTAAGTTTGGTGTTGTGATGAGCGGATAATTTATACGCTTTTTGGCACTGTTTTTAGCATGTTTTTAGTACATTTTAGTTAGTTTTTAGTATGTTTTTATTAGTTTCTATTTAAAATTCACTTTTTTGGGCTTTACTATGAGTTTGTGTGTTTTTTTGTGATTTCAGGTAATTTCTGGCTGAAATTGAGGGACCTGAGCAAAAATCTGATTCAGAGGCTGAAAAAGGACTGCAGATGTTGTTGGATTCTGACCTCCCTGCACGCAAAGTGGATTTTCTGGAGCTACAGAAGCCTAATTGGAGCGCTCTCAATTGCGTTGGAAAGTAGACATCCTGGGCTTTCCAGCTATGTATAATAATCCATACTTTGCCCGAGATTTGATGGCCTAAACCGGCGTTGCAAATCAGCTTCAGAATTCCCGGCGTTTAATGCCGGAACTGGCACAAAAATTGGAGTTAAACGCCCAAACTGGCACAAAAGCTGGCGTTTAGCTCCAGGAAAAGTCTCTACACATGAAAGCTTCAATGCTCAGCGCAAGCACACACCAAGTGGACCCCAGAAGTGGATTTTTACGTCATTTACTCATTTCTGTATATCCTAGATTACTAGTTCACTATTAATAGGACCTTTTTGACATTGTATCTTTACCACATGACACTTTACACGTTTCTTATTGTATCTTCTACGGCATGAGTCTCTAAACCCCATGGTTGGGGGTGAGGAGCTCTGCTGTGTCTTGATGGATTAATGCAATTACTACTGTTTTTCATTCAATCATGCTTGCTTCTATTCTAAGATATCACTTGTTCCTAAACCTGATGAATGTGATGATCCATGACACTCATCATCATTCTCACCTATGAACGTGTGCCTGACAACCACCTCCGTTCTACCTTAGATTGAGTAGATATCTCTTGGATTCCTTAATCAGAATCTTCGTGGTATAAGCTAGAATTGATGGCGGCATTCAAGAGAATCCGGAAGGTCTAAACCTTGTCTGTGGTATTCTGAGTAGGATTCAAGGATTGAATGACTGTGACAAGCTTCAAACTCCTGAAGGCTGGGCGTTAGTGACAGACGCAAAAGAATCACTAGATTCTATTCCGACCTGATTGAGAACCGACAGATGAATAGCCGTGCTGTGACAGAGCGCGTTGAACATTTTCACTGAGAGGATGGGAGGTAGCCATTGACAACGGTGAAACCCTACATACAGCTTGCCATGGATGGAGCCTTGTGTGCTTGAAGAAGAAGACAGTAGAAAAGCAGAGATTCAGAAGATAGAGCATCTCCAAAACTTCAGCCTGTTCTAAACCTGAGAATTATTGATATCCTGACTAAGAGTTACAAGATAACCATAGCTTGCTTCAAGCCGACAATCTCCGTGGGATCGACCCTTACTCACGTAAGGTATTACTTGGACGACCCAGTGCACTTGCTGGTTAGTTGTGCGGGATTGCAAAAGTGTGATTGCAATTTCGTACACCAGGGCTGCGTACGCATGCTTGAGTTTTTTCCCATTCCGCATACGCATGCATGTGCCACGTACGCGATAAGGTTTGGCAGAGACGCATGTCTGTGTACGAAGGTGTCCGTGTACACATGCACTCCCAGACTTGTAAAATTTTGTGAAGTTGTAGAAATCAGATTTTTATACCGAACTTCCGATGATCATAACTTCCTCTACAAAATTCCATTTGCTTCAAACTTTAAAGATCTTTGAATCATCTTGAATTTGAAGTAATTTCCAACCAATTTTAAAATAGAGGCTCAAGTTATGATCCGTCAAAGTTTACCAAAAACAAATTTTTACCAAAAATGACAATTCTCTAGTTTTCCTTAACTTCCAAAACCAAAATAATGACTAGAATTCACTACCCACACAAAAATGATGAATCCGTTCTTTTGGCAAGTGCACCAAAATTATCGTCAAGTAATAACCCATAGTAGAGTGGGATCATATCCACAGACACTGGTAGATTTGAGCAATTTTAATCAATTGGTGAATTAGTCAAGCTAAACAGAAAAGATTGTAATTACAGAATTATAAATGGGCAGAAATATAAATGGCTAAAACGTAAAGAAAAGCAGTAAAGTGCAAAAATAGAAATGGCAAGAATGTAAAGGGTAGAAGATTAAATGACTTAATTGTAAACGAGAATGGGGATTTGTAGAATATAGAAGAAAGCTATAAAGAATGGGGAAGATAAGGATAGGGAGATTCATTGAAATCAGGAGATGTTGCCTCTTTGGATTAGATCCAGCTTATATCCTCTTCAATCATGCAACTCATTGACCTCTTGGCAATCATGATTGATTGAGTCCCAATCTCTTGGTGACTCAATTTCTCAAATCTTGATCAATAGCCAATTCCTTGGTCTAATTGCTCATGAAGAGAGATATGCTTGGTCCCTGATTATACCACACATCATCATAGGTCCAAGTAGAGGGAGAATTATATGTCACTATATCTAAACACCAAAACCCAGATCCTACTCAAGTGTGAGAAGGGATTTCTAGCATGGTTTCATGTTTCCTTTTCCAAGGTTCCCATGAAACCCATTTTGTATTCAATCTCTTTTCCAAGATAATTGAACACTAAGCATGAAGAACGAAATTCCTTCTAGTAAATCAAAGAGAAGATGAGGAGAAGAAGAAATTCACTATCATTAATCCATCAAGTACAACAGAGCTGTCTCTCTCAATGAGAGGGAATTTAGCTACTCATAGCTCAAAAAAAAAGTACTCAAGATAGAGAAGATGATGAAGTGAAAAGTAAATCTAAAAGCTCTATTCTACAACTTAGCTTCCTAACTTCTTAACCCCCTTCTCAGTACTTTTTGGGGTTATTTATACTATTCTTAGCTCTAAAAATAAAGGAAATACAAAAGTGAAAAGAAAAATACAATTTGGAGGGAAAAGAAGCCCAATAAATGTGATCTCCCAGCAGGCGTATGGCTAGCGCTTCAGTGGCGTGCCACGCCCTCCTTCATTAGCATCCCTGGCGTGCCACGCCTTCAAGCCCAAGTGGAACGCCCAGGGTCTTTTAATCACTCATGTAGCCTGGCGTGCCCCACCTTCGAGCCCAAGTGGCATGCCCAGGCCTTTTTAAAACCTTGGATAGCCTGGCGTGCCACGCCTTCGAGCCCAAGTGGCACACCTAGGCCTTCTCCCTCTTCTTCTTGCTTCTGGAAAGTTGAATAAGAGTGGCACACCCAGGTTCTGGCGTTACACGCCCATACTGTGTGCTTGATCCATCTCTCTGGAAAGTTGAACTAGCGTGGCACGCCCAGGGTCTGGCGTGGCACACCCATTTGTGTGCTTGGCTCCTTCACTGGCGTGCCACACCCAGCATTTAAGTGGCACACCCAGTTCGTATCTTGGTTGATTGCTGATGATGGCGTGCCATGCCTGAGACTCAAGTGGCACGCCTGGGTGGAGAATGGTAGATGGCATGCCACGCCTTTGATACTGATGAGCGGATAATTTATACGCTTTTTAGCATTATTTTTAGGTAGTTTTTAGTAGGATTTAGCTACTTTTAGGGATGTTTTCATTAGTTTTTATGCTAAATTCATATTTCTGGACTTTACTATGAGTTTGTGTGTTTTTCTGTGATTTCAGGTAATTTCTGGCTGAAATTGAGGGACCTGAGCAAAACTCTGATAAAAGGCTGACAAAGGACTGCTGATGCTGTTGGATTTTGACCTTCCTGCACTCGAAATGGATTTTCTGGAGATATAGAACTCCAAATGGCGCGATCTCAACGGCTTTGGAAAGTAGACATCCAGAACTTTCCAGCAATATATAATAGTCCACACTTTATTCGCGATTAGATGACGTAAACTGGCGCTCAACTCCAGTTCTATGCTGCATTCTGGAGTCAAACGCCAGAAACACGTCACGAACCAGAGTTGAACGCCAAAAGCACGTTACAACTTGGCGTTCAACTCCAAGATAAGCCTCAGCTCGTGTAAAGATCAAGCTCAGCCCAAACATACACCAAGTGGGCCCCGGAAGTAGATTTATGCATCAATTACTTACTTCTATAAACCCTAGTAGATAATTTAGTATAAATAGAACTTTTTACTAGTGTATTATGCGTCTTTGACCATTACGTCTTGGATTGTATTTTTAGATCTTTTGATCATGTTTGGGGGCTGGCCATTCGGCCATGCCTGAACCTTCATCACTTATGTATTTTCAACGGTGGAGTTTCTACGCACCATAGATTAAGGGTGTGAAGCTCTGCTGTACCTCGAGTTTCAATGCAATTACTACTATTTTCTATTCAATTCATTTTATTCCTGTTCTAAGATATTCGTTGCACTTCAACATGATGAATGTGATGATCTGTGACACTCATCATTATTCTCACCTATGAACGCGTGACTGACAACCACTTCCGTTCTACCTTAGACCGGGCGCATATCTCTTGGATTCCTTAATCAGAATCTTTGTGGTATAAGCTACAATTGATGGCGGCATTCATGGGAATCCGGAAAGTCTAACCTTGTCTGTGGTATTCCGAGTAGGATTCCGGGATTGAATGACTGTGACGAGCTTTGAACTCGCGATTGTTGGGCGTGATGACAAACGCAAAAGAATCAAGGGATTCTATTCCAACATGATCGAGAACCGACAGATGATTAGACGTGCTGTGACAGAGCTTTTGGACCTTTTTCACTGAGAGGATGGGATGTAGCCATTGATAACGGTGATACCCTACATACAGCTTGCCATGGAAAGGAATAAGAAGGATTGAAGGAAGGCAGTAGGAAAGCAGAGATCCAACAGGGTCAAGCATCTCCAGACACTTATCTGAAATTCCCACCATTGAATTACATGAGTAACTCTATCTTTATTTTCTGCTTATTTATTATTAATATTCGAAAACTCCATAACATTTACTATCTGCCTAACTGAGATTTACAAGATGACTATAGCTTGCTTCATGCCAACAATCTCCGTGGGATCGACCCTTACTCACGTAAGGTATTACTTGGACGACCCAGTGCACTTGCTGGTTAGTTGTGCGGAGTTGTGACTAAGTGTGATTCACGTTGAGAGTGCTACCAAGTTTTTGGCGCCATTGTTAATGATCACAATTTTGTGGACCAAGTTTTTGGCGCCGTTGTCGGGGATTGTTCGAGTTTGGACAACTAACGGTTCGTCTTGTTGCTCAGATTAGGTGATTTTTCTTTTATTGCGTTTTCAAAAAGTTTTCAAAAATATTTTTCAAAATTTTCCCTTTGTTTTCGAAAAATTATTCTAAATTTTTAAGAATGAATTCTAGTGTTTCATGAAGCATGTTGAAGCTTGGCTGGCTATAAAGCCATGTCTAACTCAATTGGATTGAAGCTTCCAAACCATCAGCATAGAGGCAAGTTAATTGGAATATCAACTGTTATATGCCTGATTTATATCTTCTAAAGCTGGCTGGCTATTAAGCCATGCCCAACCCTTGGATTGGAGCTTTAGGCTAACATTGAAAGATTCCGAGAATTCTTATTAAAAATTTTGAATTTCTTATTTTTTTTCCTATAATTTTTTTCGAAAATAATAAAACAAAAATCCAAAAAATTATAAAATTATAAAAATAAAAAAATATTTTGTATTTCTTGTTAGAGTCTTGAGTCATTTTGTAAGTTTGGTGTCAATTGTATATTCATATTGTTCTTGCATTTTTTTGAAAAATTCATGCATTCATGGTGTTCTTCATGATCTTCAAGTTATTCTTGGTAAGTCTTCTTGTTTGATCTTGATGTTTTCTTGTTTTATGTCTTTTATTATTTTTCATATGCATTTTTACATTCATAGTGTCCATGCATTAAAGATTTTTAAGTTTGGTGTCTTGCATGTTTTCTTTGCATCAAAAATTTTTCAAAAATATGTTCTTGATGTTCATCATGATCTTCAAAGTGTTCTTGGTGTTCATCTTGACATTCATAGTATTCTTGCATGCATTATGTGTTTTGATCCAAAATCTTCATGTTTTGGGTCATTTTTATGTTTATCTCTCTCATCATTAAAAATTCAAAAAATAAAAAATATATCTTTTCCTTTTTTCTCTCAAAATTTCAAAAATTTGGGTTGACTTAGTCAAAAATTTTTAAAATTAGTTGTTTCTTGTAAGTCAAGTCAAATTTTCAAATTTTAAAAATCTTATCTTTTTAAAACTTTTTCAAAAATTAAATCTTTTTCATTTTTCTTATTAATTTTCGAAAATTCTTTAAAATATTTTTCAAAAATCTTTTTCTTAATTTTATCTTTATTTTCAAAAATTATGCTAACAATTAATATGATTGATTCAAAAATTTGAAGTTTGTTACTTTCTTGTTAAGAAAGGTTCAATCTTTAAATTCTAGAATCTTATCTTTTAGTTTCTTGTTAATTAGGTAATTAATTTTAATTTTAAAAATTAAATCGTTTCTAACCATATCTTTTTAATCATATCTTTTATATTATATCTTTTTAAAAATTTAACTTTTTCAAAAATTTGATTTCAAAATATCTTATCTAACTTCTTATCTTCTTATCTTTTCAAATTTGATTTTAATATCTTTTTCAACTAACTAATTAACTTTTTGTTTGTTTCTTATCTTTTTCAAAACCACCTAACTACTTTTCTCTCTCTAATTTTCGAAAATATCTCATCCCTTTTTCAAAATTCTTTTTAAATTAACTAATTGTTTTAAATTTTAATTTTAATTCTATCTCACCTTTAATTTTCGAAAATCATTAACTGCTTTTCAAAATTAATTTTCGAATTCTCTCTCTCTCATCTTCCTCTATTTACTTATTTATTCACTAACACTTCTCTTCATCTCAAATCACTACCTCTATCCTTACTCTTGTGTTTGGATTCTCTATTCTTCTTATTCCCTTTCTTTTTCTACTAACAATAAGGAACCTCTTTACTGTGACATAGAGGATTCCTCTTCTTTTTCTATTCTCTTCTCTTTCATATGAGCAGGAACAAGGAAAAAGGCATTCTTGTTGAAGCTGATCCAGAACCTGAAAGGACTCTGAAGAGGAAACTAAGAGAAGCTAAATTACAACAATCCAGAGACAACCTTACTGAAATTTTCGAACAAGAGAAGGAGATGGCAGTCGAACCTAATAACAATAATGCAAGGAGGATGCTTGATGATTACACTACACCTACTTCTAAGTTTGATGGAAGAAGCATCTCAATCCCTGCCATTGGAGCAAACAATTTTGAGCTGAAACCTTAACTAGTTGCTCTAATACAACAAAACTGCAAGTTTCATAGACTTCCATCAGAAGATCCCTATTAGTTTTTAACTGAGTTCTTGCAGATCTGTGAGACTGTAAAGACGAATGGAGTAGATCCTGAAGTCTACAGGCTCATGCTTTTCCCTTTTACTGTAAGAGACAGAGCTAGAACATGGTTGGATTCACAACCTAAGGATAGCCTAGACTCTTGGGATAAGCTGGTCACGGCCTTCTTGGCTAAATTCTTTCCTCCTCAAAAGCTGAGCAAGCTTAGATTGGATGTTTAGACATTCAAACAAAAGGATGGTGAATCCCTCTATGAAGCTTGGAAAGATACAAGCAGATAACCAAAAGGTGTCCTTCTGACATACTTTCAGAATGGACCATTCTGGATATATTCTATTATGGTCTGTCTGAGTTCTCTAAGATGTCACTGGACCATTCTGCAGGTGAGTCCATTCACCTAAAGAAAACGCCTGCAGAAGCTCAAGAACTTATTGACATGGTTGCAAATAACCAGTTCATGTACACTTCTGAGAGGAATTCCGTGAATAATGGGACGCCTCAAAGGAAGGGAATTCTTGAGATTGATGCTCTGAATGCCATATTGGCTCAGAAAAAAATGTTGACTCAACAAGTTAACATGATTTCCCAAAGTCTGAATGGATGGCAAAATGCATCCAACAGTACTAAAGAGGAATCTTCTGAAGAAGAAGCTTATGATCCTGATAACCCTGCAATAGCAGAGGTAAATTACTTAGGTGAACCTTATGGAAACACCTACAACTCATCATGGAGAAATCATCCAAATTTCTCATGGAAGGATCAACAAAAGCCGCAATAAGGCTTTAATAATGGTGGAAGAAACAGGTTTAGCAATGGCAAGCCTTTTCCATTATCTTCTCAGCAACAGACAGAAAATTCTGAGCAAAGCACTTCTAATTTAGCTAATCTAGTCTCTGATCTATCTAAGGCCACTTTAAGTTTCATGAGTGAAACAAGATCCTCCATTAGAAATTTGGAGGCACAAGTGGGCCAGCTGAGTAAGAAAGTTACTGAAACCCCTCCTAGTACTCTCCGAAGCAATATAGAAGAGAATCCAAAGAGAGAGTGCAAGGCCATTGATATACTAAACATGGCCAAATGCAAGAAGGAGGGAGAGGATGCGAATCTCAATAAGGAAGATCTCATAGGACATCTTTCAAGAAGGAAGGAGTTCCCTATTGAGGATCCAAAGGAATCTGAGTCTCATATAGAGACCATAGAGATTCCATTAAATCTCCTTCTGTCATTCATGAGCTCTGAAGACTATTCTTCCTCTGAAGAGGATGAAGATGTAACTGGAGAGCAAGTTGCTCAATATCTAGGAGCTATCATGAAACTGAATGCCAAGTTATTTGGTAATGAGACTTGGGAAGGTGAACCTCCCTTGCTCATTAGTGAACTAGATACATGGGTTCAGCAAACTTTACCTCAAAAGAGACAAGATCCTGGCAAATTCGTAATACCATGTACCATAGGCACCATGACCTTTGAGAAAGCTCTGTGTGACCTAGGGTCAGGCATAAATCTTATGCCACTCTCTGTAATGGAGAAACTGGGGATCATTGAGGTACAACCTGCCTTATTCTCATTACAATTGGCAGACAAGTCAGTAAGACAAGCTTATGGATTAGTAGAGGACGTGTTAGTAAAGGTTAAAGGCCTTTACATTCCTGCTGATTTCATAATCTTAGACACTAGGAAGGAGGAGGATGAATGCATCATCCTTGGAAGACCTTTCCTAGCCACAGCAGAAGCTGTGATAGATGTTAACAGAGGAGAATTAGTCCTTCAATTGAATGGGGACTACCTTGTGTTTAAGGCACACGGTTATTCTTCTATAGCAAGGGAGAGTAAGCATGCAGAGCTTCTCTCAGTACAGAGTCAAACAGAGCCCCCACAGTCAAACTCTAAGTTTGACCTGATCACCTGTGAGGCTCTATGAGAGCCCACTGTCAAGCTATTGACATTAAAGAAGTGCTTATTGGGAGGCAACCCAATTTTTATTTATCTAATTTTATTTTTTATTTTATCATTCTTTTATGTTTTATTAGGTACATGATCATGTGGAATCACAAAAAAAATATTAAAATTAAAAACAGAATCAAAAACAGCAGAAGAAAAATCACACCCTAATGGAAGGACTTAATGGCGTTTAAACGCCAGTAAGGAGCATCTGTCTTGCGTTCAACACCAAAATAGAGCATGAATCTGGCATTGAACGCCAGAAACAAGCAACACCCTGGCGTTCAAACGCCAGGAATGCACCCTGAGGAGAGCTGGCGCTGAACGCCAGAAATAAGCATGGATTTGGCGTTCAACGCCAGAAACATGCTACACATGGGCTTTGAACGCCCAGAACATGCATCACTTCGGCGTTTAAACGCCAAAATTGCATGCAAAGACATTTTACATGCCTAATTGGTACAGAGATATAAATCCTTAACACCTCAGGATCTGTGGACCCCACAGGATCATCTCAGGATCTGTGGACCCTACAGGATCCCCACCTACCATATTCTCCCATCTTCTCAACATTCATCCTCTCTTTCCAATAAACACTCTTCCCCAAAACCCTTTACCAATCACCTCGATCTCTCTTCCCAACTATCCCCTTCACCATTCACATCCATCCACTCTTCCCTATAAACCCCACCTACCTTCAAAATTTAAATTTCTTTCCCACCCAAACCCACCCTAAATGGCTGAACCTCCTCCCTCTCCTCTCCCTATATAAACCCCTCCATTCTCCTTAATTTTCACACGACACAAACCCCTCTTCTACACCTTGGCCGAATACACCTCCCCTACGATCTCCTCTATATTTTCTCTTCTTCTTCTTCTTTTCTTTCTTCTCTAGCTTGAGGGCGAGCAATATTTTAAGTTTGCTGTGGTAAAAGCATAAGCTTTTTGTTTTTCCATTACCATTGATGGCACCTAAGGTCGGAGAAACCTCTAGAAAAGGGAAAGGGAAGACAAAAGCTTCCACCTCCGAGTCATGGAAGATGGAAAGATTCATCTCCAAAGCCCATCAAGACCACTTCTATGATGTTGTGGCCAAGAAGAAGGTGATCCCTGAGGTCCCTTTCAAGCTCAAGAAAAATGAGTTTTCGGAGATCCGACATGAGATTCAAAGAAGGAGTTGGGAAGTTCTGACCAACCCCATTCAACAAGTTTGAATCTTGATGATTCAAGAGTTCTATGCCAATGCATGGATCACTAGGAACCATGATCAAAGTATGAACCCGAATCCAAAGAACTATCTTACAATAGTTCGGGGAAAATACTTAAATTTTAGTCCGAAAAATATGAGGTTGGCATTCAACTTGCCCATGATGCAAGGAGATGCATACCCCTACACAAGAAGGGTCAACTTTGATCAAAGGTTGGACCAAGTCCTTAGGGACATATGTGTTGAAGGAGCTCAATGGAAAAGAGACTCCAAAGGCAAGCCGGTTCAACTAAGAAGACTGGACCTCAAGCCTGTGTCTAGAGGATGGTTGGAGTTCATCCAACGCTCCATCATCCCCACTAGCAACCAATCTGAAGTTACTGTGGATCTGGCCATCATGATCCATAGCATCACGATTGGAGAGGAAGTAGAAATTCATGAAGTTATCTCCCTTGAATTCTAAAAAATAGCCGAAAAGCCCTCTACCTTGGCAAGGCTAGCTTTTCCTCATTTTATTTGCCATCTATGTTACTCAGCTGGAGTCATCATAGAAGGAGACATCCCTATTGAGGAGGACAAGCCCATCACTAAGAAAAGGATGGAGCAAACAAGAGAGCCCACTCATGGAACCCAAGAGACGCATGAGGAAGCTCATCACCAAGAAATCCTGGAGATGCCTCAAGGGATGCACTTTTCTCCCAACAACTATTGGGAACAACTCAACACTTCTCTTGAAGATTTGAGTTACAATATGGATCAATTAAGGGTGGAACATCAAGAGCACTCCATCATTCTCCATGAAATTAGAGAAGATCAAAGTGCAATGAGGGAGGAGTAACAAAGGCAAGGAAGAGACATAGAAGAACATAAGGACATCATTGGTTCTTCAAGAAGAAAGTGCCACCATCACTAAGGTGGATTCATTCCTTGTTCTTATTTTTCTGTTTTTTTCGGTTTTTATGCTTATTATGTCATTTATATTTGTGTCTCTATTACATGATCATTAGTATTTAGTAACTAGCTATGTCTTAAGGCTATAAATAATTCCATGAATCCTTCACCTCTCTTAAATGAAAAATGTTTCTAATTCAAAAGAACAAGAAATACATGAATTTCAAAATTATCCTTGAATTTAGTTTAATTATATTGATGTGGTGACAATATATTTTGTCTTCTGAATGAAAGCTTGAACAGTGCATAATTTTTTATCTTGTTGTTTATGAATGTTAAAATTGTTGGCTCTTGAAAGAATGATGAACAAAGAGAAATGCTATTGATAATCTGAAAAATCATGAAAATTGATTCTTGAAGCAAGAAAAAGCAGTGAAAAAGCAAAAGCTTGCGAAAAAAAAGTGGCGAAAAAAAATTTTTAGAAAGAAAAAGAAAAAAGCAAGCAGAAAAAAAGCCAATAGCCCTTAAAACCAAAAGGCAAGGGTAAATAGGATCCAAGGATTTGAGCATCAATCGATAGGAGGGCCCAAGGAAATAAAATCGAGGCCTAAGCGGCTAAATCAAGCTGTCCCTAACCATGTGCTTGTGGCATGCAGGTCCAAGTGAAAAGCTTGAGACTGAGTGGTTAAAGTCGTGATCCAAAACAAAAAGAGTGTGCTTAAGAGCTCTGGACACCTCTAACTGGGGACTCTAGCAAAGCTGAGTCACAATCTAAAAAGGTTCACCCAGTTATGTGTCTGTGGCATTTATGTATCCGGTGGTAATACTGGATAACAAATTGCTTAGGGCCACGGCCAAGACTCATAAAAGTAACTGTGTTCAAGAATCAACATACTTAACTAGGAGAATCAATAACACTATCTGAAATTCTAAGTTCCTATAGATGCCAATCATTCTAAACTTCAAAGGAAAAAGTGAGATGCCAAAACTGCTCAGAGGCAAAAAGCTACAAGTCCCGCTCATCTAATTAGAATTAATATTCATTGATATTTTGGGATTTATAGTATATTCTCTTCTTTTTATCCTAATTTATTTTCAGTTTCTTGGGGACAAGTAACAATTTAAGTTTGGTGTTGTGATGAGCAGATAATATATACGCTTTTTGGCATTATTTTTAGGTAGTTTTTAGTAGGATCTAGCTACTTTTAGGGATTTTTTCATTAGTTTTTATGCTAAATTCACATTTCTAGACTTTACTATGAGTTTGTGTGTTTTTCTGTGATTTCAGGTAATTTCTGGCTGAAATTGAGGGACTTGAGCAAAACTCTGATAAAAGGCTGACAAAGGACTGCTGATGCTGTTGGATTCTGACCTCCCTGCACTCGAAACGGATTTTCTAGAGCTACAAAACTCCAATTGGCGTGCTCTCAACGATGTTAGAAATTAGACATCTAGAGCTTTCCATCAATATATAATAGTCCATACTTTATTCCTAATTAGATGACGTAAACTGGCGCTCAACGCCAGTTCCATGCTGCATTCTGGAGTCAAATGCCAGAAACACGTCACGAACCAGAGTTGAACACCAAAAACACGTTACAACTTGGCGTTCAACTCCAAGATAAGCCTCATCTCGTGTAAAGATCAAGCTAAGCCCAAACATACACCAGTGGGCCCCGGAAGTGGATTTATGCATCAATTACTTACTTCTATAAACCCTAGTAGCTAGTTTAGTATAAATAGAACTTTTTACTAGTGTATTATATGTCTTTGACCATTACGTCTTGGATTGTATTTTTTGAACTTTTGATCATGTTTGGGAGCTGGCCATTCGGCCATGCCTGAACCTTGATCACTTATGTATTTTCAACGGTGGAGTTTCTACACACCATAGATTAAGGGTGTGGAGCCCTGCTGTACCTCGAGTTTCAATGCAATTACTAGCATTTGTTATCCAATTCGATTTATTCCTGTTCTAAGATATTCGTTGCACTTCAACTTGATGAATGTGATGATCCGTGACACTCATCATCATTCTCACCTATGAACGCGCGTGATTGACAACCACTTCCGTTTTACCTTAGGCCGGGCGCATATCTCTTGGATTCCTTGATCAGAATCTTCGTGGTATAAGCTAGAATTGATGGCGGCATTCATGGGAATCCGGAAAGTCTAACCTTGTCTATGGTATTCCGAGTAGGATATCGAGATTGAATGACTGTGACGAGCTTCAAACTCCTGAAGGCTGGGCGTTAGTGACAGACGCAAAAGAATCACGGGATTTCATTCCAACCTGATTGAGAACCGACAGATGATTAGCCATGCTGTGACAGAGCATTTGGACCATTTTCACAGAGAGGATGGGATGTATCCATTGACAACAGTGATGCCCTACATACAGCTTTCTATAGAAAGGAGTGATGAAGAACTAGAAGGAAGAAGTAGGAAAGCAGAGATTCAGAAGGAACACAGCATCTCCATACACCTATCTGAAATTCCCACCATTGAATTACATGAGTAACTTTATCTTTATTTTCTGTTTATTTTATTATCTTTATTTAAACCAATAATCTCTTAATCCAGTTAAATCCGCCTGACTGGGATTTACAAGATGACCATAGCTTGCTTCATACCAACAATCTCTGTGGGATCGACCCTTACTCACATAAGGTATTACTTGAACGACCCAGTACACTTGTTGGTTAGTTGTGCAGAGTTGTGACAAAGTGTGATTCACGTTTGAGAGCACCAAGCCTTTGGAGCCATTATTGATGATCACAATTTCGTCCACCAAGTTTTTGGCACCGTTGCCGGGGATTGTTCGAGTATGGACAACTGACGGTTCATCTTGTTCCTCAGATTAGGTAATTTTCTTTTTATTTTTTTTTCAAAAAGTTTTCAAAAATATTTTTCAAAATTTTTCCCTTTGTTTTCGAAAAATTTTCAAAATTTTTCAACATTTCTCATCTGTTTTCGAAAATTATTCTAAATTTTTAAGAATGAATTCTAGAGTTTCACAACTAACATGTTGATGCCTGGTTGGCTGTAAAGCCATAGTCAAACTCCTTTGGAATTGGTCTTCAACTAATCACCACAATGCATGTAATTCCATCCTAAAGCTGAGTGGCTATTAAGCCATGTCGAACCCTTTGATTGGAGCTTTGGGCTAACATTGAAAGATTCCTGGAATTCTTCTTAAAGATTTTGAATTTCTTATTTTCTTTTTCCATATGTTTTTCGAAAAAAAAGAAAATACAAAAAAAATAAAAAATCAGAAAAATAAAAAATATTTTGTGCTTCTTGTTTGAGTCTTGAGTCAATTTTTAAGTTTGGTATCAATTGCATGCTTTAAAAATTTATGCATTAATTTTTCGAAAATTTCCATGCATTCATAGTGTTATTCATGATCTTCAAGTTGTTGTTGGTAAGTCTTCTTGTTTGATCCTGATGATTTTTTTGTTGTGTGTTTTTGTTATTTTTCATATGCATTTTTTGTTTGTTAGAGTCCATGCATTAAAAATTTCTAAGTTTGGTGTCTTGCATGTGTTCTTTGCATCGAAAATTTTTCAAAAATATGTTCTTGATGTTCATCATGATCTTCAAAGTGTTCTTGGTGTTCATCTTGACATTCATAGTGTTCTTGCATGCATCATGTGTTTTGATCCAAAATTTTCATGTTTTGGGTAATGTTTGTTATTTTTCTCTCTCCTCATTAAAAATTCAAAAATAAAAAAAATATCTTTTCCTTATTTATCTCCTAATTTTCGAAAATTTGAGTTGACTTAGTCAAAAATTTTAAAATTAGTTGTTTCTCATAAGTCAAGTAAAATTTTCAATTTTAAAAATCCTATCTTTTCAAAAAAATTTTCAAAAATCAAATCTTTTTCATTTTTATCTTATTAATTTCGAAAATTTTAAAATTATTTTCAAAATCTTTTTCTTAATTTTATTTCAAATTTTCGAAATTACACTAACAATTAATGTGATTGATTCAAAAATTTAAAGTTTGTTACTTTCTTGTTAAGAAATGTTCAATCTTTAAATTCTAGAATCATATCTTTTAGTTTCTTGTTAGTTAAGTAATTAATTTTAATTTTAAAAATTAAAGCTTTTTCAATCCTATCTTTTTATCATATCTTCTTATCTTATCTTTTTATCATATCTTTTTCAAAAATTTTATTTTATCCAAAAATTTAATTTCAAAAATATCTTCTTATCTTATTATCTTTTCAAAATTAATTTTCAAATCTTTTTCAATCAACTAACTAACTTCTTGTTTGTTTCTTATCTTTTTGAAAACAACTTAACTACCTCTCCCTCTCTAATTTTCGAAAATATCTGCTCCTTTTTCAAATTTCTTTTTAATTAATTAATTTTTTCAACTTTTAATTTTAATTTTATTTCTTATCCTAATTTTCGAAATTCATTAACTCCATTTCAAAAATTATTTTCGAAAATTTCTATCTCTCATCTTATTCTATTTATTTATTTATTTACTAATACTTCTCTTCACCTCTTTATCTCAATTCACTGCCCCTACCTCTACTCTTTATCCAGACTATTCATTCTCTTTTCTTTATTCCCTTTCTTCTTCTACTAACAATACCGAACCTCTTTACTGTGACATAGAGGATTCCTCTTTCTTTTTTTATTCTCTTCTTTCCTATATGAGCAGGAATAAGGAAAAAGACATCTTTGTTGAAGCTGATCCAGAACCTGAAAGGACTCTGAAGAGGAAACTAAGAGAAGCTAAATTACAACAATCTAGAGGCAACCTTTTCTGAAATTTTTGAACAAGAGAAGAAGATGGTAGCCGAACCCAACAACAATAATGCAAGGAGGATGCTTGGTGATTTTACTAAACCCACGTCCAAGTTTGATGGAAGAAGCATCTCAATTCCTGCCAATGGAGCAAACAATTTTGAGCTGAAACCTCAATTAGTTGCTCTAATACAACAGAACTGCAAGTTTCATGGACTTCCATCTGAAGATCCTTACCAGTTTTTAACTGAGTTCTTGCAGATCTGTGAGACTGTTAAGACAAATGGAGTAGATCCTGAAGTCTACAGGCTCATGCTTTTCCCTTTTGCTGTAAGAGACAGAGCTAGAACATGGTTGGACTCACAACCTAAAGATAGCCTGGACTCCTGGGATAAGCTGGTCACGGCCTTCTTGGATAAATTCTTTCCTCCTCAAAAGTTGAGCAAGTTTAGAGTGGATGTTCAGACCTTCAAGCAAAAAGATGGTGAATCCCTCTATGAAGCTTGGGAAAGATACAAGCAGATGACCAAAAAGTGTCCTTCTGACATGTTTTCAGAATGGACCATATTAGATATATTCTATTATGGTCTATCTGAGTTTTCCAAAATGTCATTGGACTATTCTGCAGGTGGATCCATTCACTTAAAGAAAACGCCTGCAGAAGCTCAAGAACTTATTGACATGGTTGCAAATAACCAATTCATGTACACTTCTGAGAGGAATTCCGTGAATAATGCGACGCCTCAGAGGAAGGGAGTTCTTGAAATTGATGCTCTGAATGCCATATTGGCTCAGAACAAAGTGTTGACTCAGCAAGTCAACATGATTTCTCAAAGTTTGAATGGATGGAAAAATGCATCCAACAGTACTAAAGAGGCAGCTTCTGAAGAAGCTTATGATCCTGAGAACCCTGCAATAGCAGAGGTAAATTACATGGGTGAACCTTATGGAAACACCTATAATTCATCATGGAGAAATCATCCAAATTTCTCGTGGAAGGATCAACAAAAGCCTCAACAAGGCTTTAATAATGGTAGAAGAAACAGGCTAAGCAATAACAAGCCTTTTCCATCATATTCTCAGCAACAAATAGAGAATTCTGAGCAGAGCCCCTCTAATTTAGCAAATTTAGTCTCTAATCTGTCTAAGGCCACTTTAAGTTTCATGAGTGAAACAAGGTCCTCCATCAGAAATTTGGAGGCACAAGTGGGCCAGCTGAGTAAGAAAGTCATTGAAACTCTTCCCAGTATTCTCCCAAGCAATACAGAAGAAAATCCAAAAGGAGAGTGCAAGGCCATTGATGTAATCAATATGGCCGAATGCACAAGGGAGGAAAGGACGAAAATCCTAGTGAGGAAGACCTCCTGGGACGTCCTCTGAGCAAGAAGGAGTCCCCTATTGAGGACCTAAAGGAATCTGAGGCTCATATAGAGACCATAGAGATTCCATTAAACCTCCTTCTGCCATTCATGAGCTCTGAAGACTATTCTTCCTCTGAAGAGGATGAAGATGTAACTGGAGAGCAAGTTGCTCAATATTTAGGAGCTATCATGAAGCTGAATGCCAAGTTGTTTGGTAATGAGACTTGGGAAGGTGAACCTCTCTTGCTCATTAGTGAACTAAATACATGGGTTTAGCAAACATTACCTCAAAAGAGACAAGATCCTGGCAAATTCTTAATACCTTATACCATAGGCACCATGACCTTTAACAAGGCTCTATGTGACCTGGGGTCAAGCATAAATCTTATGCCTCTCTCTGTAATGGAGAAGCTGGGGATCATTGAGGTACAGCCTGCCTTATTCCCATTACAATTGGCAGACAAGTCAGTAAGACAAGCTTATGGGTTAGTAGAGGATGTGTTGGTAAAGGTTAAAGGCCTTTACATTCCTGCTGATTTCATAATCTTAGACACTAGGAAGGAGGAGGATGAATGCATCATCCTTGGAAGACCTTTCCTAGCCACAGCAGAAGCTGTGATAGATGTTAATAGAGGAGGATTAGTCCTTCAATTGAATGGGGACTACCTTGTGTTTAAGGCACACGGCTATCCTTCTGTAACAAGCGAGAGTAAGTATGCAGAGCTTCTCTCAGTACAGAGTCAAACAGAGCCCCCACAATCAAACTCTAAGTTTGGTGTTGGGTGGCCACAACCAAACTCTAAGTTTGGTGTTGAATCCCCACAACCAAACTCTAAGTTTGGTGTTGGAACTATACAACATTGACCTGATCACCTGTGAGGCTCCATGAGTGCCCACCGTCAAGCTATTGACATTAAAAGAGCGCTTGTTGGGAGGCAACCTAATTTTTATTTATCTAATTTTATTTTTATTTAATTGCTATTTTGTGTTTTAGTAGGTTCATGATCATGTGGAGTCATGAAAAAAATATTAAAATTAAAAACAACAGAAGAAAAATCACACCCTGGAGGAAGGACTTACTGGCGTTTAGGAGCATCTGGTTGGCGTTCAACGCCAAAACAGAGCATGGATCTGGCGCTGAACGCCAGAAACAAGCAACATCCTGGCGTTTGAACGCCAGGAATGCACCCTAGGGAGATCTGGCACTGAACGCCAGAAACAAGCATGGAACTGGCGTTCAACGCCAGAAACATGCTGCACATGGGCGTTGAACGCCCAGAACATGCATCACCTCGGCGTTTAAATGCCAGAATTGTATGCAACGGCATTTTACATGCCTAATTGGTGAAGGGATGTAAATCTTTGACACCTCAGGATCTGTGGACCCCACAGGATCATCTCAGGATCTGTGGACCCCACAGGATCCCCACCTACCTCAACACACCTTCTCCTTTCTTCACCAATCACCTCAATCCCTCTTCCCCATCATCTCTTCACCATTCACATCCATCCATCCTTCCCACCCAAACCCACCCTACATGGCCGAAACACAAACATCTCTCCCTCTCCCCCATATCTTCTTCTCCTTCTTCTATTCTTTCTTCTTTTGCTCCAGGGCGAGCAACATTCTAAGTTTGGTGTGGTAAAAGCATAGCTTTTTTGCTTTTCTTGCTTTTCCATAACCATTGATGGCACCTAAGGCCAGAGAAACCTCAAAAAAAAAGAGAAAAGAAAGAGAAGAGAAAAGAGAAGACAAAAGCTTCCACCTCTGAGTCATGGGAAATGGAGAGATTCATCTCAAGGGTCCATAGCTCAGTAGAAGAGCATTTGACTACACATCAAGAGAGCATGAGGAATTCCCTCATCAAGAAATCCTTGAGATACCTCAGGGGATACATGTTCCTTCACATAATTATTGGAAGCAACTAAGGATAAGAACACCAAAATCACTAGGGATCATGCAACAGAAGCAAGGAAGAGACATAAAGGAGCTCAAAAAGCACCATTAGACCTTCAAAAGGCGCCACCCTCACTAAGGTGGACTCATTCCTTAACTTCCTTGTTCTTATCTCTTTGTTTTTCGTTTTTATCTATGTTTTGTGTCTCTACTTCATGATCATTAGTATGTAGTAACTATGTCTTAAAGTTATGAATAATTCCATTAATCATTCACCTCTCTTAAATGAAAAATGTTTTAATTCAAAAGAACAAGAAGTACATGAATTTCGAATTCATCCTTGAATTTAGTTTAATTATATTGATGTGGTGACAATAATTTTTGTTTTCTGAATGAATGCTTGAACAGTGCATATTTTTTATCTTGTTGTTTATGAATGTTAAAATTGTTGGCTCTTGAAAGAATGATGAACAAGAGAAATGTTATTGATGATCTGAAAAATCATAAATTTGATTCTTGAAGCAAGAAAAAGCAGTGAAAAAGCAAAAGCTTGTGCGAAAAAAAATGGTGAAAAAAATAGAAAGAAAAAGAAAAAGCAAGCAGAAAAAGCCAATAGCCCTTAAAACCAAAAGGCAAGGGTAAAAAGGATCCAAGGCTTTGAGCATCAATGGATAGGAGGGCCCAAGGAAATAAAATCCAGGCTTAAGCGGCTAAATCAAGCTATCCCTAACCATGTGCTTGTGTCATGAAGGCCTAAGTGAAAAGCTTGAGGCTGAGTGGTTAAAGTCGTGATCCAAAGCAAAAAGAGTGTGCTTAAGAGCTCTGGACACCTCTAACTGGGGACTCTAGTGATAAACCCCATTTTTAGGGTTTATCTTGTATTGAATTTAGGGTATTTTGATAACCTTTTCTCGCATTTAACCTATGAATTGGCATGGTTTTGTAATCTCTCCCGTATTTGTGCTTAAATGTAAAAAACATGCTTTTTAAGCCTTATTTTGATGAATTCTAGTTCCTCTTTGATTCCATAAGATGCCTTGATATGTTTGCTAGTGATCTCAAAATGAAATAGGTTAGGCATGGATCAAGGGAGCAAGGAAGAAAGCATGCAAGTGGAGAGAAGCACAAAAAAAGCCAAAGAATTGATCTAGGCCATACACGCGCACGCGCACAAGGCGCTCGCGCGCACATTGCGAAACAAGCCAGGGACGCGCACGCGTACCGTGCACGCACGTGTCGATGACAGCACATGACTTCATTAATGCAACACGTGCCTGGCGATTTGAGAGGGTTTCTGAACCCATTTTTGGCGCCAATTGCTAAGGGGAAGGCATCAATCAATTAGTCAATCAATTAATCAAGCATATAGAATATACTTAGGATTAGTTTAGAGTTTAGAGAGAGAAGCTCTCACTTCTCTCTAGAATTAGGATTATGTTTAGTTCTTAGATCTAGGTTTTGATTCATTTTCTCTCCTACTTCTACTCTCCAATTCATTGTTATTACATTCATCACTCTTCTACTTCTTTGTTGTAATTTCCTTTATATTACTCTTATACTTTGTTGTAGATCTACTATTGCTACTTCCATTTTCTTTCAATTCAATAAAAGGTAATTCATAATAATTGTTCTTCATTGCTTTTCTATTGTTGATCTCTTGTTTTTGTAGTTGTAGATTCCTTTAATTCTTGCATTTAATAATGTTTACTTGTGTTGCACTCTATGTGTTTGATGAAATGTCTCTTCTAGATATAGTGTAGGTTTTGTTCCTCTTGGCCTAGGGAGAGTAATTAGTGACTCTTGAGTTATCTAATTCCTTTGTTGATTGATAATTAGAAGTTGCTAATTAATTTGAATATCTCTAAAGCTAGTCATTCCTTTAGGAGATGATTAGGGCCTGAGGAATCAAATTGATTCATCCACTTGACTTCCCTCCATAGTTAGAGGTTAACTAAGTGGTAGCAATGAACAATTCTCATCACAATTGAGAAAAGTAACTAGGATAGGATTTCTAGTTCTCACACCTTGCCAAGAGTTTTGTTAGTTGTTAGTTTATTTTTATTGTCATTTACTTTCATGCATCTTATCCAAAACCCCAAAATAACTCATAACCAATAGCAAGACACTTTATTGTAATTCCTAGGGAGAACGACCCGAGGTTTGAATACTTCGGTTTATAAATTTTAGGGGTTTGTACTAGTGACAAACAACTTTTTGTATGAAAGGATTATTGTTTGGTTTAGAAACTATACTTTACAACGAGATTTCATTAGTGAAATTCTAAACCCTCAAAAATCCAATCATCATCTAGCAAAGCTGAGTCACAATCTGAAAAGGTTCACCCAGTCATGTGTCTATGGCATTTAGGTATCCGGTGGTAATACTAGAAAACAAAGTGCTTAGGGACACGGCCAAGACTCATAAAAGTAGCTGTGTTCAAGAATCAACAAATTTAACTAGGAAAATCAATAACACTATCCAAAATTCTAAGTTCCTAGAGAAGCCAATCATTCTGAACTTCAAAGGAAAAAGTGAGATGCCAAAACTGTTCAGAAGCAAAAAGCTACAAGTCCCGCTCATCTAATTAGAATTAATATTCATTGATATTCTGGAATTTATAGTATATTCTCTTCTTTTTATCCTATTTGATTTTCAGTTGCTTGGGGACAAGCAACAATTTAAGTTTGGTGTTGTGATGAGCGGATAATTTATACGCTTTTTGGCATTGTTTTTAGGTAGTTTTTAATATAATCTAGTTACTTTTAGGGATGTTTTCATTAGTTTTTATGCTAAATTCACATTTCTGGACTTTACTATGCGTTTATGTGTTTTTCTGTGATTTCAGATATTTTCTGGCTAAAATTGAAGGACCTGAACAAAACTCTGATAGGAGGCTAACAAAGGACTGCTGATGTTATTGGAATCTGACCTCCTTGCACTCAAAATGAATTTTCTGGATCTATAGAACTTTAAATAGGGCGTTCTTAACGGCGTTGGAAAGTAGACATTCAGATCTTTCCAGCAATATATAATAGTCCATACTTTGTTTGAGATTTGACAATGTAAACTGGCGCTCAACGTCAGTTCCATGCTGCATTCTGGAGTCAAACGCCAGAAACACGTCACGACCCAGAGTTGAACGCCCAAAACACGTTACAACTTGGCGTTCAACTCCAAGATAAGCCTCAGCTCGTGGATAAATCAAGCTCAGCCCAAACATACACCAAGTGGGCCCCGAAAGTGAATTTATGCATCAATTACTTACCTCTGTAAACCCTAGTAGCTAGTTTAGTATAAATAGAACTTTTTACTAGTTTATTAGATATCTTGGATTGTATTATTCGGTCTTCTGACCACGTTTGGGGGCTGGCCTCTCAGCCATGCCTGGACCTTCATCACTTATGTATTTTCAACGGTGGAGTTTTTACACACCATAGATTAAGGGTGTGGAGCTCTGCTGTACCTCAAGTTTTAATGCAATTACTACTATTTTCTATTCAATTCGATTTATTCCTGTTCTAAGATATTCGTTGCACTTCAACTTGATGAATGTGATGATCCATGACACTCATCATCATTCTCACCTATGAACGCACGTGACTGACAACCACTTCCGTTCTACCTTAGACCGGGCGCATATCTCTTGGATTCCTTAGTCAGAATCTTCGTGGTATAAGCTAGAATATATCCCTTTAGTTAGGCTTTCAATTAGCACTCCCAAACCAGTTGGCTTTACGGTACTAGGTGTTGAAACACCCCTAAGAGTTTACTTGCCCAGGTCTCTTCTTAACACATCTTCACCATAAGCATCTACTAGGTTCTCTAACTCTTTTGAGCTTTTTAATGTTTCTTTCCATCCTAGTAGTTGATGCTCAGAGCCTTGGGTCTTTATTGCTTACTACTTCTTAGTTCTATAGATATTCAAGGAACACCCGTTAGCCTTCACTCGTCATACCTTCTAAGACTAGTTGCCTTTCATGACTCATTTTCTTTTCAGTTCATTCAAGGTTCTACACTTAGTTCCTTGTCCTTTAGTTTTTGAATGATCTCTCTTGGTCTTAGTCTCTTTTACTCTTGTTTTTGCACAACTCACAACAACTCTTATGGAGACAACTATTCTTTATTGATGTTGAAAAAGACTTAAAATTAACATTGCATTTTCTTTCTTGTAGTTCAAAGGACTCACAAAAGACTTCAGGCATAAAAAAAATAAGCATTAAACATAAACTATCCTAATGTTGCAATTTATTCTTAGACAGAAATTAAAACATAGAGAAAACTAAGCAAAATTCAGAAATTAGAGAGTGTCAACCATAGAACTTAACAACCTTGAGCAGCTTCAACTTCAGTTCATTGGCCCTTTTCCTTTGTCTTTCTTCTTGGAAGGGGAGGAGTCATCTTTCTTGGAGGATCCTTCTTGTGCCTTAGTGTCTTTGGGCTTCCAAAATCCTAGCCTTCTCATGTAATTCCTTTCATCCTCCTTGGGTTTGGCTAGAATTTCTTCTTGTCTTGCACTCAACTCCTCCATTACTTGCATGAATGTTGGGTATCTTGGGTTTAGAGCAGCCACAGCATTACACAAGTGATTCCGTTTCGCTTGTGTGTTGATGTCATATTGCCTCCTTGAGATAGTCCTAGCGTCATAGAGGTTCCTGAACTCGGCCAGATTCCTCTGCTACCATTTGTTTTGCTCCACTTTTTTGTTGAGTGCACTTTGCATTTTTCCCCAGTCAAACTGATCTTGCTGCTCCTTCAAGTGCTCCACACTTCCTTGGAGTTGTTGTATGCTCTCATTCACTTGGTTCCATTATCGTTGCTGATTATTCATGAGTTGGTTGACATCTTCTCTCAGGTAATGTAGGTCTCCTTTCATTTGGTGTACATCTTCTTGTAGTTGTTCCCAATTGAATCCTTCATAAAATTGTTGGTATTATTGATATGGTGGTGGTTGGAGTGCTAGAAAATGTAGTTGCTCCTTTGCCTCTTCTTCTTCTTGTTGTTGTGGCTCATGAGCATGAGCTCTATGCTCCCTGGCTCTCTGAAGTGGGTTGACAGCCACCACTTTGGCCATCTTCTTGGCAGTTATAGGCTTGTCTTGCTCCAATAGCACTTCATCAATAATCTTCTCAACCCTAGCTTCATCACACAGCCATTGTATGACGCTGGACAATGGCAACCTTGAGCCATCTTTGGTGTTTTTCAGCATTTTGTTGATATTGTTGGCAATCAGCTCCCCAACATTGACATTCTCACCTTTCATGATGCTGTATATGAGCACAGCTCTCTCTTCGGTCACCTCTAAAGTGTTGGATGTGGGGATTAGGGACCTTCTCACAAAATCTAACTACCCTCTAGCTTGGGGGCTCAAATCTCTTCTTCTCAACCGGTTGGGCCTCCCATCCTTGTCGTTTATCCATTGTACATTCAACACATAGATTTCATTGAGGATTTCATCAAATCCTGGGTCTTGTTGCTTCATTCTTTCCTCAAAGCTCCGGGGGGAGTTTGTCTGCTTCACCATTAGCATCCTCTCTATGTTGGTGGGGCTATAATCAATGGGCTTCCCCCTCACATAGCTAAGGTAGCCATAAGGTTGTCCTGGCTGAGGCACGGCATTGGCATAGAACTCTCTCACCAAGCTTTCTACCATCTTCCTTGGTGGGTTGCACAAGAGTGCCCAGCCTCTATTGTTTATCTCTCTGTTGATCTCAGGGTGCTCATTTCTCCCCAGCTGGAAACTGATGAGCGGATAATTTATACACTTTTTGGCATTGTTTTTAGGTAGTTTTTAGTATGATCTAGTTACTTTTAGGGATGTTTTCATTAGTTTTTTTGCTAAATTCATATTTCTGGACTTTCCTATGAGTTTGTGTATTTTTCTATGATTTCAGGTATTTTCTGGCTGAAATTGAGGGACCTGAACAAAACTCTGATAGGAGGCTGACAAAGGACTGCTGATGCTGTTGGAATCTGACCTCCCTGCACTCAAAAAGGATTTTCTGGAGCTATAGAACTCCAAATGGCGCGTTCTCAACGGCTTTGGAAAGTAGACATCTAGAGCTTTCCATAAATATATAATAGTCTATACTTTATTCGTAATTAGATAACGTAAACTGGCGCTCAACGCCAGTTCCATGCTGCATTCTGGAGTCAAACGCCAGAAATACGTCACAAACCAGAGTTGAACGCCCAAAACACGTTACAACTTGGTGTTCAACTCCAAGAGAAGCCTCAGCTCGTGGATAGATCAAGCTCAGCCCAAGCACACACCAAGTGGGCCCCGAAAGTGAATTTATGCATAAATTACTTACCTCTATAAACCCTAGTAGCTAGTTTAGTATAAATAGAACTTTTTACTAGTTTATTAGATATCTTGGATTGTATTATTCGGTCTTCTGACCACGTTTGGGGGCTGGCCTCTCGGCCATGCCTGGACCTTCATCACTTATGTATTTTCAACGGTGGAGTTTCTACACACCATAGATTCAGGGTGTGGAGCTCTGCTGTACCTCAAGTTTTAATACAATTACTACTATTTTCTATTCAATTCGATTTATTCCTGTTCTAAGATATTTGTTGCACTTCAACTTGATGAATGTGATGATCCGTGACACTCATCATCATTCTCACCTATGAACGCGCGTGACTGACAACCACTTCCGTTCTACCTTAGACCGGGCGCATATCTCTTGGATTCCTTAGTCAGAATCTTCGTGGTATAAGCTAGAATTGATGGCGGCATTCATGGGAATCCTGAAAGTCTAACCTTGTCTGTGGTATTCCGAGTAGGTTTCTAGGATTGAATGACTGTGACGAGCTTCAAACTCTTGAAGGCTGGGCGTTAGTGACAGACGCAAAAGAATCACTGGATTCTATTCCAACCTGATTGAGAACCGACAAATGATTAGTCGTGCTGTGACAGAGCATTTGGACCATTTTCACTGAGAGGATGGGATGTAGCCATTGACAACGGTGATGCCCTACATACAGCTTGCCATAGAAAGAAATGATGAAAAACTAGAAGGAAGAAGTAGGAAAGTAGAGATTCAGAAGAAACACAGCACCTCCATACACCTATCCGAAATTCCCACCATTGGATTACATGAGTAACTTTATCTTTAATTTCTATTTATCTTTATTCCTTCGCGTATACTATAATCTCTTAATCCAATTAAATCCGCCTGACTGGGATTTACAAGATGACTATAGCTTGCTTCATACCAACAATCTCTGTGGGATCGACCCTTACTCACGTAAGGTATTACTTGGACGACCCAGTACACTTGCTAGTTAGTTGTGCGGAATTGTGACAAAGTGTGATTCACGTTTGAGAGTACCAAGCCTTTGGAGCCATTGTTGATGATCACAATTTCGTCCACCAAGTTTTTGGCGCCGTTGCCGGGGATTGTTCGAGTTTGGACAACTAACGGTTCATCTTGTTGCTCAGATTAGGTAATTTTCTTTTTGTTTTGTTTTCAAAAATTTTTCAAAAAAATTTTACTCTTTTTTTTTCGAAAAAAATAATAAAAATACAAAAAAATCATAAAATCATAAAAAAATCAAAAATATTTTGTGTTTCTTGTTTGAGTTTTGAGTCAATTTTTAAGTTTGGTGTCAATTGCATGCTTTAAAAAATTTTTCTTGCATTTTTCGAAAATTCATGCATTTATGGTGTTCTTCATGGTCTTCAAGTTGTTCTTGGTAAGCCTTCTTGTTTGATCTTGATGTTTTCTTATTTTGTATCTTTTGTTATTTTTCATGTGCATTTTTGCATTCATATTGTCCAAGCATCAAAGATTTCTATTTTTGGTGTCTTGCATGTTTTCTTTGCATTAAAAATTTTTCAAAAATATGTTCTTGATGTTCATCATGATCTTCAAAGTGTTCTTGGTGTCATCTTGACATTCATAGTGTTCTTGCATGCATAATGTGTTTTGATTCATAATTTTTCATGTTGTGAGTCAATTTTTCTGTTTTTCTCTCTCATCATTTAAAAAATTCAAAAATAAAAAAAAATATCTTTTCTTTTTTTCTCTCAAAAATTTGAAATTTTGGGTTGACTTGGTCAAAAATTTTTAAAATAAGTTGTTTTCTTATTAGTCAAGTCAAAATTTCAAATTTTAAAAATCTTATCTTTTCAAAACTTTTTCAAAAATCAAATCTTTTTCATTTTTTTATTTATTTTCGAAAATTTTAAAAAAATCTTTTTCAAAAATCTTTTTCTTAATATTATTTCATGATTTTCGAAAATTACACTAACAATTAATGTGATTGATTCAAAATTTTGAAGTTTGTTACTTTCTTGTTAAGAAAGGTTCAATCTTTAAATTCTAGAATCATATCTTTTAGTTTCTTGTTAGTCAAGTAATTAATTTTAATTTTTAAAATTAAATCTATCTTATCTTATCTTTTATGTCATATCTTTTCCAAAATATTATCTTTTTCAAAAATTTGATTTTAAAATATCTTTTCTAAACTTCTTATCTTCTTATCTTTTCAAATTTGATTTTAATATCTCTTCCAACTAATTATTTGACTTTTTGTTTGTTTCTTATCTTTTTCAAAATCACCTAACTACTTCCCCCTCTCTAATTTTCGAAAATATCTCATCCCTTTTTCAAAATTCTTTTTAAATTAATTGATTGTTTTAAATTTTAATTTTAATTATATCTTATATTTAATTTTCGAAAATCATTAACTACTTTTTCAAAATTATTTTCGAATTCTCTCTCTCTTCTCTTCTTCTATTTATTTATTTATTTATTTACTAATACTTCTCTTCACCTCTCTTCATCTCCAATCACTGCCTCTATCCTCACCCTTGTGATTGGATTCTCCACTCTTAATCCTTTCTTCTTTTACTAATAATAAGGATCCTCTTTGTCCAGATATAGAGGATTCCTCTTCCTTTTTCTTTTTCTCTTCTCTTTCATATGAGCAGGAATAAGGAAAAACGCATCTTTGTTGAAGCTGATCCAGAACCTGAAAGGACTCTGAAGAGAAAACTAAGAGAAGCTAAATTACAACAATCCAGAGGCAACCTTTCTGATATTTTCGAACAAGAGAAGGAGATGGCAGCCGAACCCAACAACAATAATGCAAGGAGGATGCTTGGTGATTTTACTAAACCAACGTCCAAGTTTGATGGAAGAAGCATCTCAATTCCTGCCATTGGAGCAAACAATTTTGAGCTAAAACCTCAATTAGTTGCTCTAATGCAATAGAACTGCAAGTTTTATGGACTTCCATCTGAATATCTTTACCAGTTTTTAACTGAGTTCTTGCAGATTTGTGAGACTGTTAAGACGAATGGAGTAGATCCTGAAGTCTACAGGCTCATGCTTTTCCCTTTTGCTGTAAGAGACAGAGCTAGAACATGGTTGGACTCAACCTAAAGATAGCCTGGACTCCTGGGATAAGTTGGTCACGGCCTTCTTGGATAAATTCTTTCCTCCTCAAACGTTGAGCAAGCTTAGAGTGGATGTTCAGACCTTCAAGCAAAAAGATGGTGAATCCCTCTATGAAGCTTGGGAAAGATACAAGCAGATGACCAAAAAGTGTCTGATGAGCGGATAATTTATACGCTTTTTGGCATTGTTTTTAGTATGTTTTTAGTATATTTTAGTTAGTTTTTATTATATTTTTATTAGTTTTTAGTTAAAATTTACTTTTCTGGACTTTACTATGAGTTTGTGTGTTTTTCTGTGATTTCAGGTATTTTCTGGCTGAAATTGAGGGACCTGAGCAAAAATCTGATTCAGAGGTTGAAAAGGACTGCAGATGCTGTTGGATTCTGACCTCCCTGCACTCGAAGTGAATTTTCTGGAGCTACAGAAGCCCTTTGGCGCGCTCTTAATTGCGTTGGAAAGTAGACATCCTGGGCTTTCCAGCAATGTATAATAGTCCATACTTTGCCCGAGATTTGATGGCCCAAACAGGCGTTCCAAGTCAGCTCAAGAATTCTGGCGTTTAACGCCGGAACTGGCACAAGAATGGGAGTTAAACGCCCAAACTGGCACAAAAGCTGGCGTTTAACTCCAAGAAAAGTCTCTACACATGAAAGCTTCAATGCTCAGCCCAAGCACACACCAAGTGGGCCCGGAAGTGGATTTTTATGTCATTTACTCATCTTTGTAAACCCTAAGCTACTAGTTCTCTACAAATAGGACCTTTTGCTATTGTATTAAAAATCTTTTGATCATGTTTTTATGATTGAACCCTCTTTGGGAGGCTGGCCATTTGGCCATGCCTAGACCTTGTTCTTATGTATTTTCAACCGGTGGAGTTTCTACACACCATAGATTAAGGTGTGGAGCTCTGCTGTACCTCGAGTATTAATGCAATTACTATTGTTCTTCTATTCAATTCAGCTTATTCTTGTTCTAAGATATTCATTCGTAAACAAGAACATGATGAATGTGATGATTATGTGACGCTCATCATCATTCTCACTTATGAACGCGTGCCTGACAACCACTTCCGTTCTACAAGCAAACAAGGCTTGAATGTTTATCTCTTAGATTCCTTAATCAGAATCTTCGTGGTATAAGCTAGAATTGATGGCGGCATTCTTGAGAATCCAGAAAGTCTAAACCTTTTCTATGGTATTCCGAGTAAGATTCAAGGATTGAATGACTGTGACGAGCTTCAAACTCACGATTGTGGGACGTTAGTGACAGACACAAAAGAATCACTGCATTCTATTCCGACATGATCAAGAACCGACAGATGAATAGCCGTACTGTGACAGAGCGCGTTGAACATTTTCACTGAGAGGACGGGACTGTAGCCACTGACAACGGTGATACCCAACATACAGCTTGCCATGGAAAGGAGTAAGAAGGATTGGATGAAGACAGTAGGAAAGCAGAGAGACGGAAGGGACAAAGCATCTCCATACGCTTATCTGAAGCTCTCACCAATGAATTACATAAGTATCTCTATCTTTATTTTTATGTTTTATTCATCTTTTAATCATTAATCCTCCATAACCATTTGAATCCGCCAGACTGAGATTTACAAGATGACCATAGCTTGCTTCATACCAACAATCTCCGTGGGATCGACCCTTACTCGCGTAAGGTTTATTACTTGGACGACCCAGTGCACTTGCTGGTTAGTTGTGCGAAGTTGTGATAAAGAGTTGAGATTGCAATTGAGCGTACCATGTTGATGGCGCCATTGATGATCACAATTTTGTGCACCAAGTTTTTGGCGCCGTTGCCGGGGATTGTTCGAGTTTGGACAACTGACGGTTCATCTTGTTGCTTAGATTAGGTATTTTTCTTCAGAATTTTTAAGAATGAATTCTAGAGTTTCAAGGTGATATTTTCATCATCACCAAAGCTGATTGATTCTCATCAATTTAGCTCTTGAATGTAATGTCCTGCTGAAGCTTGGCTAGCCATGTCTAATTTCTTTAGACTAAAGCTTTAGACTAACATTGCATGATTCCTGGAATTCTTATAAAAAATTTTGAATCTCTTTATTTTCTTTTCCATATAATTTTCGAAAAATCACAAAAAAAATGTATAAAATTATAAAATCAAAAATATTTTTATGTTTCTTGTTTGAGTCTAGTGTCTAATTTTAAGTTTAGTGTCAATGACATGTCTTTATTCTTCTAATTTTTGAAAATTACATGCATTATGTTCTTCATTGATCTTCAAGTTGTTCTTGATGATTTCCTTGCTCTGATCTTTAAATTCTCTTGTCTTGAGTGTTTTGTTGTTTCTCATATGCATTCTCAATTTGTTAGTGTCAGTAGTATACAAACTTCTAAGTTTGGTGTCTTGCATGCATTGTTTATTTGATCTTAGTGGCACTTTGATTATTCCTCATCATTAAAAATTCAAAATTTTTTTTTAATTTGTGTCTTTTCAAGACAATAATACAGAGAATTGAAGATTCAGAACATACAGCAGAGGAATAACACAGAAAAAGCTGGGCATTCAAAACGCCCAGTGAAAAAGGAAAACTGGCGTTTAAACGCCAGCCAGGGTACCTGGCTGGTCGTTTAACGCCCAAAAGGGTAGCATTTTGGGCGTTAAACGCCAGAATGTATACCATTCTGGGCGTTTAACGCCAGGATGGCACAAGAGAGAAGATTTTGTTTTTAATTCAAATTTTTTTCAAGTTTTCATAATTTTTCAAAATCAAATCTTTTTCAAATCATATCTCTTCAATCATATATTTTCAAAATCAATTTCTTTCCATTTTCAAAAATACTTGCTAACAATTGATGATTTGATTCAACATTTCAATGATGTTGCCTTTTCTGTTGAGAAAGTTTTAATGTCTGAATCATATCTTTTAAATTTCTTGTTAGCCAAGTCATTAATTTTAAAAATCAAATCTTTTTAAATTGTTTTTCAATCATATCTTTTCAATCATATCTCTTTAAAACCATAACTTTTCAATCATATCTTTTTAATCACATCTTTTTCAAAATTAATTTTCAATCATATCTTTTTTATTTCTACTTTCAAAAATCTTTTTCAAAAATCACTTTATTTCTTTTCCAACTTTAGTTTTCGAAAATCATCAATCAAATTTTCAAAATTTCTTTTAATTATTTTAAAATATTTTACTTTAATTTCAAAAATTCTTCCCCTCTTCTCACATCCTTCTATTTATGGACTAACACTCCTCCTCAATGCACAATTCGAACCCTATCTCTCTTGATAAGTTCGAATTCTTCTACCTTCTCCTTCTATTCTTCTTTTCCTCTGACACCTCAAGGAATCTCTATACTGTGACATAGAGAATTCCATACTTTCTTGTTCTCTTCTCTTTCATATGAGCAGGAGCAAAAACAAAAGCATTCTTGTTGAGGCTGACCCTGAACCTGAAAGGACCTTGAAGCGAAAGCTAAGAGAAGCTAAAGCACTACTCTCTGTAGAGGACCTAACAGAAATCTTCAAACAAGAAGAAGACATGGCAGCCGAAAACAACAACAATGCCAACAATGCAAGGAAGGTGCTGGGTGACTTTACTGCACCTACTCCCGACTTCTATGGGAGAAGCATCTCAATCCCTGCCATTGGAGCAAACAACTTTGAGCTTAAGCCTCAATTAGTTTCTCTAATGCAACAGAATTGCAAGTTTCATGGACTTCCATTGGAAGATCTTCATCAGTTTTTAGCTGAGTTCTTGCAAATCTGTGACACTGTCAAGACCAATGGGATTGTCCCTGAGGTCTACAGACTTATGCTATTCCCTTTTGCTGTAAGAGACAGAGCTAGGATATTGTTGGACTCACAACCTAAAGAAAGCCTGAACTCTTGGGAAAAGCTAGTCAATGACTTCTTGGGAAAGTTCTTTCCACCTCAAAAATTGAGTAAGCTTAGAGTGAAAGTCCAAACCTTCAGACAGAAGGAAGGTGAATCCCTCTATGAAGCTTGGAAAAGATACAAATAATTGATCAGAAAGTTTCCCTCTGACATGCTTTCTGAATGGAGCATCATAGGTATCTTCTATGATGGTCTGTCTAAACTATCCAAGATGTCATTGGACAGCTCTACTGGAGGATCTCTTCATCTGAAGAAGACGCCTGCAGAAGCTCAAGAACTCATTGAAATGGTTGCAAATAACCAATTCATGTACACTTCTGAAAGGAATCCTGTGAACAATGGGACAAATCAGAAGAAAGGAGTTCTTGAGATTGATATTCTGAATGCCATACTGGCTCAGAACAAAATATTGACTCAGCAAATCAATATGATTTCTCAAAGTCTGTCTGGAATGCAAGCTGCACCAGGCAGTACTAAGGACGCTTCATCTGAAGAAGAAGCTTATGATCCTGAGAACCCTTCAATGGAAGAGGTGAATTACATGGGAGAACCCTATGGAAACACCTATAATCCTTCATGGAGAAATCATCCAAATCTCTCATGGAAGGATCAACAGAGACCTCAACAAGGTTTGAACAACAATAATAGTGGAAGAAAAAGGTTTGGCAATGGCAAGCCTTTTCCATCATCTTCTCAGCAACAAACAGAGAATTCTAAGCAGAGCCACTCTGACTTAGCAACCATGGTCTCTGATCTAATCAAAACCACTCAAAGTTTCATGACTGAAACAAGGTCCTCCATTAGAAACTTGGAGGCACAAGTGGGTCAGCTGAGTAAGAAAGTTACTGAACTCCCTCCTAGTACTCTTCCAAGCAATACAGAAGAGAATCCAAAAGGAGAGTGTAAGGCCATCAACATGGCCGAATTTGGAGAGGAGAAAGAGGCAGTGAGCGCCACTGAGGAAGACCTCAATGGACGTCCACTGGCCTCCAATGAGTTCCCTAATGAAGAAGCATGGGAATCTGAGGCTCACACTGAGACCATAGAGATTCCATTGGAATTACTTCTGCCATTTATGAACTCTGATGAGTATTCTTCCTCTGAAGAGGACGAAGATGTCACTGAAGAGTAAGTTGCTAAGTACCTTCGAGCAATCATGAAGCTAAATGACAAGTTATTTGGTAATGAGACTTGGGAGAACGAACCCCCTTTGCTCACCAAAGAACTGGATGACTTGACTAGGCAGAGATTACCTCAAAAGAGACAGGACCCTGGGAAGTTCTCAATACCTTGTACATTAGGCACCATGACCTTCGAGAAGGCTCTGTATGACCTAGGGTCAAGCATAAACCTCATGCCTCTCTCTGTAATGGAGAAGTTAGGGATCTTTGAGGTACAAGCTGCAAGAATCTCACTAGAGATGGCAGACAATTCAAGAAAAGAAGCTTATGGACTTGTAGAGGATGTTCTGGTAAAGATTGAAGACCATTACATCCCTGCTGATTTTATAGTCCTAGAGACTGGGAAGTGCATGGATGAATCCATCATCCTTGGCAGACCCTTCCTAGCCAAAGCAAAGACTGTGATTGATGCTGACAGAGGAGAATTGATCATTCAAGTGAATGAAGAATCCCTTGTGTTTAAGGCTCAAGGATATCCCTCTATAACCATGGGGAGGAAGCATGAAGAGCTTCCATCAAAACAGAGTCAAACAGAGCCCCCACAGTCAAACTCTAAGTTTGGTGTTGGGAGGCCACAACCAACTTCTAGGTTTGGTGTTGAACCCACACATTCAAACTCCAAGTTTGGTGTTGGGAGGTTCCAACATTGCTCTGAACATCTGTGAGGCTCCATGAGAGCCCACTGTCAAGCTACTGACATTAAAGAAGCGCTTGTTGGGAGGCAACCCAATGTTATATTTATCTATTTTCCTTTGTTATTTTATGTTTTTTATAGGTTGATGATCATGGAAAGTCACAAAATCAATTGAAAAAGCAAAAACAGCATGAAAAACAGAAAGAAAAATAGCACACCCTGGAGGAAAATTTGCTGGCATTTAAACGCCAGTGAAGATAGCAGAATGGGCGTTTAACACCCAGTCTGGCACCATTCTGGTCGTTTAACGCCAGAAAGGGGCACCAGACTGGCGTTTAACGCCAGGAATGGGCAAGAAGCTGGCGTTAAACACCAGAAATGGGCACCAGCCAGGCATTTAACGCCAGGATTGGCAGAAGGAGCATTTTTGCTCGCCACTCGGTGCAGGGATGAATTATCCTTGACACCTCAGGATCTGTGGTCCCCACAGGATCCCCACCTACCCTACCACTCTCTCTCTTCTTCACCCATTCACCAATCACCTCAACACCTCTTCCCTAAAAACCCCTTACCTATCAAATCCCACCATTCTCTTCACCACTCACATCCATCCTTCATAAAACCCCACCTACCTCACCATTCAAATTGAAACCACTTTCCCTCCCAAACCCACCCATAATGGCCGAACCTTACCCCTCTCTCCACCCCTATATAAACCTATCTTCACTCCTTCATTTTCACACAACTTACACACTACTTCTCCCCCTTGGCCGAAAAACAAAGCCACCTCTATCTCCTCTATTTCTTCTTCTTCTACTCTCTTCTTTCTTCTTTTGCTCGAGGACGAGCAAACCTTCTAAGTTTGGTGTGGTAAAAGCATTGCTTTTTGTTTTTCCATAACCATTTATGGCATCTAAGGCCGGAGAAACCTCTAGAAAGAGGAAAGGGAAGGCAAAAGCTTCCACCTCCGAGTCATGGGAGATGGAGAGATTCAACTCAAGGGTGTATCAAGACCACTTCCATGAAGTTGTGGCCATGAAGAAGGTGATCTCCAAGGTCCCTTTCAAACTCAAAAAGAGTGAATATCCAGAGATCCGACATGAGATCCAAAGAAGAGGTTGGGAAGTTCTTACCAACCCCATTCAACAAGTCAGAATCTTAATGGTTCAAGAGTTCTATGCCAATGCATGGATCACCAAGAACCATGATCAAAGTATGAACCCGGACCCAAAGAATTGGCTTACAATGGTTCGGGGGAAATGCTTAGATTTTAGTCCGAAAAATGTAAGGTTGGCATTCAACTTGCCCATAATGCAAGGAGATGAACACCCTTACACTAGAAGGGTTAACTTTGATTAAAGGTTGGACCAAGTCCTCATAGACATTTGTGAAGAGGGCGCTCAATGGAAGAGAGATTCAAGAGGGAAGCCGGTTCAACTGAGAAGGCATGACCTCAAGCCCGTGGCTAGGGGATGGTTGGAGTTTATCCAATGCTCAATCATTCCCACTAGCAACCGGTCCGAAGTTACTATAGACCGGGCTATCATGATTCATAGCATCATGATTGGAGAGGAAGTAGAAGTTCATGAGGTTATATCCCAAGAAATTTATAAGGTGGCGGACAAGTCCTCTACCTTGGCAAGGTTAGCCTTCTCTCATCTCATTTGTCACCTCTGTAATTCAGTTGGAATTAACATAGAGGGAGACATCCTCATTGATGAGGACAAGCCCATCACTAAGAAGAGGACGGAGCAAACAAGAGATCCCACTCATGGACATGAGGAAATTCCTCATCATGAAATCCCTGAGATGCCTCAAGGGATGCACTTTCCTCCACAAAACTATTGGGAGCAAATCAACACCTCTCTAGGAGGATTGAGTTCCAACATGGGACAACTAAGGGTGGAGCACCAAGAACATTCCATCCTCCTCCATGAAATTAGAGAAGATCAAAGAATCATGAGAGAGGAGCAACAAAGGCAAGGAAGAGACATTGAGGAGCTCAAGCACTCCATAAGATCTTCAAGAGGAAGAACAAGCCGCCATCACTAAGGTGGGCCCGTTCTTTAATCTCCTTGTTCTTTATTTTTCTGTTTTTTTTCGAAAATTATGCTTTATGTTTTATTTATGTTTGTGTCTTATGATCATTAGTGTCTTAGTATCTATGCCTTAAAGTTATGAATGTCCTATGAATCCATCACCTTTCCTAAAAGAAAAATGTTCTTAATTAAAAAAGAGAAGAATTGCATGAATTTTGAATTTTATAACAGATTAATTATTTTGATGTGGTGGCAATACTTTGACTTCTGAATGTATGCTTGAACAGTGCATATGTCTTTTGAATTTGTTGTTCATGAATGTTGGCTCTTGAAAGAATGATGAAAAAAAGGAGACATGTTACTGAGGATCTGAAAAATCATAAAAAAGATTCTTGAAGCAAGAAAAAAATAGTGAATACAAAAAAAAAGAGATTATGTGCGAAAAAAAAGAGAGAGAGAAAGCAAGCAGAAAAAGCCAACAGCCCTTTAAACCAAAAGGCAAGGGTAAAAATAAAGTCGTGATCCAAGGCAAAAAAAAGAGTGTGCTTAAGAACCCTGGACACCTCTAATTGGAGACTCTAGCAAAGCTGAGTCACAATCTAAAAAGGTTCACCAGTTATGTGTCTGTGGCATGTATGTATCCGGTGGTAATATTGGAAGACAGAGTGCTTTGGGCCACGGCCAAGACTCATAAAGTAGCTGTGTTCAAGAATCATCATACTTAACTAGGAGAATCAGTAACACTACCTGGATTCTGAGTTCCTATATAAGCCAATCATTCTGAATTTCAAAGGATAGAGTGAGATGCCAAAACTGTTCAGAGGCAAAAAGCTAAAAGCCCCGCTCATCTAATTAATACTGATCTTCATAGATATTTTTGGAATTCATTGCATATTCTCTTCTTTTTATCTTATTTGATTTTCAGTTGCTTGGGGACAAGCAACAATTTAAGTTTGGTGTTGTGATGAGCAGATAATTTATACGCTTTTTGGCATTGTTTTTAGTATGTTTTTAGTATATTTTAGTTAGTTTTTTTTATATTTTTATTAGTTTTTAGTTAAAATTTACTTTTCTGGACTTTACTATGAGTTTGTGTGTTTTTCTGTGATTTCAGGTATTTTCTGGCTGAAATTGAGGGACCCGAGCAAAAATCTGATTCAGAGGTTGAAAAGGACTGCAGATGCTGTTGGATTCTGACCTCCCTGCACTCGAAGTGAATTTTCTGGAGCTACAGAAGCCCTTTGGCGTGCTCTTAATTGCGTTGGAAAGTAGACATCCTGGGCTTTCCAGCAATGTATAATAGTCCATACTTTACCCGAGATTTGATGGCCCAAACAGGCGTTCCAAGTCAGCTCAAGAATTCTGGCGTTTAACGCCGGAACTGGCACAAGAATGGGAGTTAAAGGCCCAAACTGGCACAAAAGCTAGCGTTTAACTCCAAGAAAAGTCTCTACACATGAAAGCTTCAATGCTCAGCCCAAGCACACACCAAGTGGGCCCGGAAGTGGATTTTTATGTCATTTACTCATCTTTGTAAACCCTAAGCTACTAGTTCTCTACAAAGAGGACCATTTGCTATTGTATTAAAAATCTTTTGATCATGTTTTTATGATTGAACCCTCTTTGGGAGGCTGGCCATTCGGCCATGCCTAGACCTTGTTCTTATGTATTTTCAACGGTGGAGTTTCTACACACCATAGATTAAGGTGTGGAGCTCTGCTGTACCTCGAGTATTAATGCAATTACTATTGTTCTTCTATTCAATTCAGCTTATTCTTGTTCTAAGATATTCATTCGTACCCAAGAACATGATGAATGTGATGATTATGTGACGCACATCATCATTCTCACTTATGAACGCGTGCCTGACAATCACTTCCGTTCTACAAGCAAACAAGGCTTGAATGTTTATCTCTTGGATTCTTTAATTAGAATCTTCGTGGTATACGCTAGAATTGATGGCGGCATTCTTGAGAATCCGGAAGGTCTAAACCTTGTCTGTGGTATTCTGAGTAGGATTCAAGGATTGAATGACTGTGACGAGCTTCAAACTTTCGATTGTAGGGCGTTAGTGACAGACACAAAAGAATCACTGGATTCTATTCCGACATGATCGAGAATCGACAGATGAATAGCTGTGCTGTGACAGAGCGCGTTGAACATTTTCATTGAGAGGACGGGACTGTAGCCACTGACAACGGTGATGCCCAACATACAGCTTGCCATGGAAAGGAGTAAGAAGGATTGGATGAAGACAGTAGGAAAGCAGAGAGACGGAAGGGACAGAGCATCTCCATACGCTTATCTAAAATTCTCACCAATGAATTACATAAGTATCTTGATGAGCGGATAATTTATACGCTTTTTGGCATTGTTTTTAGTATGTTTCTAGTAGGATTTAGTTAGTTTTTAGTATATTTTTATTAGTTTTTAGCTAAAATTCACTTTTCTGGACTTTACTATGAGTTTGTGTGTTTTTCTGTGATTTCAGGTATTTTCTGGCTGAAATTGAGGGACCTGAGCAAAAATCTGATTCAGAGACTGGAAAGGACTGTAGATGCTGTTGGATTCTGACCTCCCTGCACTCGAAGTGGATTTTCTGGAGCTACAGAAGCTCAATTGGCGCGCTCTCAACGGCATTGGAAAGTAGACATCCTGGGCTTTCCAGCAATGCATAATAGTCCATACTTTGCCCAAGATTTGATGGCCCAAACCGGCGTTCCAAATCAGCTCAAGAATGCCCGGCGTTAAACGCCGGAACTGGCACAAGAATGGGAGTTAAACGCCCAAACTGGCACAAAAGCTGGCGTTTAACTCCAAGAAGAGTCTCTACACGAAAATGCTTCAATGCTCAGCCCAAGCACACACCAAGTGGGCCCGGAAGTGAATTTTTATGTCATTTACTCACCTTTGTAATTCTTAAGCTATTAGTTCCCTATAAATAGGACCTTTTGCTATTGTATTTAGATATCTTGGTAGCTATCTTTGAGTAGTTTTATGCTATCTTAGATCATTGGGAGGCTGGCCATTCGGCCATGCCTAGACCTTGTTCTTATGTATTTTCAACGGTGGAGTTTCTACACACCATAGATTAAGGTGTGGAGCTCTGCTGTACCTCGAGTATTAATGCAATTACTATTGTTCTTCTATTCAATTCAGCTTGTTCTTATTCCAAGATATTCATTCGCACTCAAGAACATGATGAATATGATGATTATGTGACGCTCATCATCATTCTCACTTATGAACGCGTGCCTGACAACCACTCCCGTTCTACAAGCAAACAAGGCTTGAATGTTTATCTCTTGGATTTCCTTAACCGGAATCTTCGTGGTATAAGCTAGAATTGATGGCGGCATTCAAGAGAATCCGGAAGGTCTAAACCTTGTCTGTGGTATTCTGAGTAGGATTCAATGATTGAATGACTGTGACGAGCTTCAAACTCGCGATTGTGGGGCGTTAGTGACAGACGCAAAAGAATCACTTGATTCTATTCCGACATGATCGAGAACCGACAGCTGGATAGCCGTGCCGTGACAGGGTGCGTTGAACATTTCCACTGAGAGGACGGGACTGTAGCCATTGACAACGGTGATACCCAACATACAGCTTGCCATGGAAAGGAGTAAGAAGGATTGGATGATGACAGCAGGAAAGCAGAGAGACGGAAGGGACAAAGCATCTCCATTCGCTTATCTGAAGTTCTCACCAATGAACTGCATAAGTATCTCTATCTTTATCTTTATGTTTTATTCATATATCATCCATAACCATTTGAGTCTGCCTGACTGAGATTTACAAGATGACCATAGCTTGCTTCATACCAACAATCTCCGTGGGATCGACCCTTACTCGCGTAAGGTTTATTACTTGGACGACCCAGTGCACTTGCTGGTTAGTTGTGCGAAGTTGTGTTTATGCCATGGTATTGAACACCAAGTTTTTGGATTCATTACCGGGGATTATTTGAGTTGTGAAAAGTATTGATCACAATTTCGTGCACCAAGTTTTTGGCGCCGTTGCCGGGGATTGTTTCGAGTATGGACAACTGACGGTTCATCTTGTTGCTTAGATTAGGTATTTTGCTTCAGAGTTCTTAAGAATGAATTCTAGTGTTTCAAGGTAATGTTATTATCATCACCAAAGCTGATTGATTCTCATCAATTTAGCTCTTGAATGCAATTTCCTGCTGAAGCTTGGCTAGCCATGTCTAATTTCTTTAGACTAAAGCTTTAGACTAACATTGCATGATTCCTGGAATTCGCATTAAGAATTTTGATACCTTTATTTTCTTTTCCACTTAATTTTCGAAAAAAATCCAAAAAAATTTTCAAAATCATAAAAACCAAAAAATATTTTATGTTTCTTGTTGAGTCTAGTGTCTCATTTTAAGTTTGGTGTCTTGCATGCATCGTTTATTTGATCTTGGTTCTATTTTCAAGTCAATAATACAAGGAACTGAAGATTCAGTACATGCAATAGAGGAATTATACAGAAAAAGCTGGGCGTTCGAAACGCCCAGTGAAGAAGGAAAAACTGGCGTTTAAACGCCAACCAGGGTGCCTGGCTGGGCGTTTAACGCCCAAAAGGGTAGTGCTTTGGGCGTTAAACGCCAGAATGTGCACCATTCTGGGCGTTTAACGCCAGGATGGCACAAGAGGGAAGATTCTGTTTTTAATTCAAATTTTTTTTCAAGTTTTCAAAATTTTTTAAAATCAAATCTTTTTAAATTGTTTTTCAAATCATATCTTTTCAATCATATCTTTTTAATCACATCTTTTTCAAAATAGTTTTCAATCATATCTTTGTGATTTCTAATTTCAAAATCTTTTTCAAAAATCACTTGATTTCTTTCCCATTCTTAGTTTTCGAAAATTATCGATCAATTTTTCAAAATGTTTTTAAAATCTTTTACTTAATTTTCGAAAATTTCTTCCCCTCTTCTCACATCCTTCTATTTATGGAGTACCACTCCTCCTCAATGCACAATTCGAACTCTATCTCACTAAGTTCGAATTCTTCTACCTCTTCCTTCTATTTTTCTTTTCCTATGACACCTCAAGGAATCTCTATACTGTGACATAGAGGATTCCACATTTTCTTGTTCTCTTCTCTTTCATATGAGCAGGAGAAAAGACAAAAACATTCTTGTTGAGGCTGACCCTGAACCTGAAAGGACCTTGAAGCGAAAGCTAAGAGAAGCTAAGGCACAACTCTCTGTAGAGGACCTAACAGAAACCTTCAAAGAAGAAGAACCCATGGCAGCCGAAAACAACAACAATGCCAACAATGCAAGGAAGGTGCTGGGTGACTTTACTGCATGATGAGCGGACAATTTATACGCTTTTTGGCATTGTTTTTAGGTAGTTTTTAGTAAGTTCCAGCTACTTTTAGGGATGTTTTCATTAGTTTTTATGTTAAATTCACATTTCTGGACTTTCCTATGAGTTTGTGTGTTTTTCTGTGATTTCGGGTAATTTATGGCTGAAATTGAGAGACTTGAGCAAAACTCTGAAAAAGGCTGACAAAAGGACTGCTGATGCTGTTGGAATCTGACCTCCCTGCACTCGAAATGGATTTTCTGGAGCTACAGAATTTCAAATGGCGCGCTCTCAATGGCGTTGGAAAGTAGACATCTAGAGCTTTCCAGCAATATATAATAGTCCATACTGTATTCGGAAATTGACGATGTAACTTGGCGTTGAACGCCAAGTACATGCTGTTGTCTGGAGTTAAACGCTAGAAAAACGTCATGATCCGGAGTTGAACGCCCAAAACACGTTATAACTTGGAGTTCAACTCCAAGAAAAGCCTCAGCTCGTGGATAGATCAAGCTCAGCCCAAGCATACACCAAGTGGGCCCCGGAAGTGGATTTATGCATCAATTACTTACTCATGTAAACCCTAGGAGCTAGTTTATTATAAATAGAACTTTTTACTATCATATTATCATCCTGGATTGTATTTTGAATCCTGTGATCACGTTTTGGGGGCTGGCCATTCAGTCATGCCTGAACCTTTCACTTATGTATTTTCAACGGTGGAGTTTCTGCACACCATAGATTAAGGGTGTGGAGCTCTACTGTACCTCAAGTTTCAATACAATTATTATTACTTTCTATTCAATTCTCTCTTATTCTTATTCCAAGATATACGTTGCACAACACTTTGATGAATGTGATGATCCATGACACTCATCATCATTCTCACCTATGAACGCGCGTGATTGACAACCACTTCCGTTCTACCTTAGGCCGGGCGCATATCTCTTAGATTTCCCAACAGAATCTTCGTGGTATAAGCTAGATAGATGGTGGCATTCATGGGGATCCGGAAAGTCTAACCTTGTCTGTGGTATTCCGAGTAGGATCCTGGGAATCCGGAAAGTCTAACCTTGTCTGTGGTATTCCGAGTAGGATTCCGGTATTGAATGACTGTGACGAGCTTCAAACTCCTGAAGGCTGGGTGTTAGTGACAAACGCAAAAGAATCAATGGATTCTACTCCAACCTGATTGAGAACCGACAGATGATTAGCCGTGCTGTGACAGAGCATTTGGACCATTTTCACTGAAAGGATGGGATGTAGCTATCAACAAGGGTGATGCCTCCAGACGATTAGCCGTGCAGTGACAGCGCATAGGACTATTTTTCCGAGAGGATTGAAAGTAGCCATTGATGATGGTGATGCCTGACAAACCCCAATTTGACGGTTTATCTTGTATTGAATTTAGGGGATTTTATCACCTTTTACCCACATTTATTCAATGAAATAGCATGGTTTTGTATATTCTCCCTTATTTGTGCTTAGATGTGAAAACATGCTTTTTAGGTCTTAAAATGAATAAATTTAATTCACCTTGATTCCATTAGATGCCTTGATATGTTTGCTAAGTGATTTCAGATTTAGAAGGCAAAGATTGGATCAAGGGAATGAAGAAAGAAGCATGAAAAGTTGGAGAATTCATGAAGAAATGAAAGAACCGGAAAGCTGTCAAGCCGACCTCTTCGCACTTAAACGACCATAACTTGAGCTACAGAGGTCCAAATGATGCGGTTCTAGTTGGGTTAGAAAGCTAACATCCGGGGCTTCGAAACGATATAAGATTTGTCATAGTTGCTACACGTATGGTGGCGCGCACGCGTAAAGTACGTGCACGCGCCGTTGCTGCCACCTAGTTCACTTAAAGCAACATGTGGCCAGCGATTTTAGAAGCCTTGTGGGCCCAATCCAACTCATTTCTGATGCTATTTAAGCCAAGGATTGAAGGGGAATCAACATACTCTCATACTTTACATGTTAGTTACCATTAGTTTAGTTTAGTAGTTAGAAGTAGTTTCTAGAGAGAGAAGCTCTCACTTCTCTCTAGAATTAGGATTAGGATTAGGTTTAGTTCTTAGATCTAGATTTTAATCTTTGCCTTCTTCTACTTCTACATTTCAATTCTTTGTTGTTAGATTCATCTTCTTCTACTCTTTTGTTGTAATTTCCTTTATGTTGTTCTTACATTTTGTTGTAGATCTAGTATTGTTCCCTCTACGTTCTTTCAATTCAATAAGAGGTAATTCATAATAATTGTTCCTCTTTGCTTTTCTATTATTGATCTCTTGCCTTTATAGTTAGATCTCTCTTTAATTCTTGCAATTTATGTTGTTTACTTTTATTGCACTCTATGTGTTTGTTAAAATGTCTCTTTTAGTTTTAGTGTAGATTTTGTTCCTCTTGGCCTAGGTAGAGTAATTAGTGACACTTGAGTTATCTAATTCCTTTGTTGATTGATAATTGGAGAGATTGCTAATTGGTTTGGAGTGCACTAAAGCTATTCTTTCCTTGGGAGTTGGCTAGAACTTGTGGCTCAAGTCAATTCATCCACTTGACTTTCCTTTATCTAGTAAGGGTTAACTAAGTGGTAGCAATGAACAATTCTCATCACAATTGAGAAGGATAACCAGGATAGGACTTCTAATTTTCATACCTTGCCAAGAGCCTTTTATAGTTCTTAGTTTATTTTTATTGCCATTTACTTTCATGCCTCTTATCAAAACCCCAAAACAACTCAAACCAATAACAAGACACTTTATTGTAATTCCTAGGGAGAACGACCCGAGGTTTGAATACTTCGGTTTATAAATTTAGGGGTTTGTTTTAGTGACAAACAACTTTTTGTATGAAAAGATTAGCAATTGGTTTAGAGACTATACTTGCAACGAGAATTCATTTGTGAAATTCTAAACTGTCAAAAATCCAATCGTCAAAATGGCGCCGTTGCCGGGGATTTGCAATGGTGTTGTGTTATTGGTTATTGTATATATGTGAATATTGTGAATATCTTGCTTTTTTTATTGCTTGTTAGTTTTTGCTAGTCTTAGTATTTTGTTTCATTATTTCTTATTAGTTTTGTTTCTTATTTGCTCTTGCTATCATGAATTCTCACCTTGGCTATGAGTTTGGTTATCAACATGTTGTAGGAAATGAGGACTATAATGAAGATGTGTATCAAGAATGGGATAACCAAAGGTGGGAAGAGCCATATGCTTATGATCAATCCTCATGGCAACAACCTCCACCAATGCACTATGAAGAAGAGCCATTCTATGATGCATACCAATCCAATGGCTATGGTGAATCACCTTGTGACTTTCAAGAACCACCACCATATGCCTATGAACCATATCCTCAACATAACTCTCAACCATACTCACAAGCCCCTTCTTACCAACCACCTTCATATGACCCTAATCCATATCCATCCTACCAACAACCATATGAGCCATATGAACCACATATAGAGCCACCAACATTCCAACATCAACATTTTCAAGAGCCACCTCCTCCACATTATTACCAAGATGAACCACCTCCAATATACGAAAATTTTCAACCACAAGATGAATACTACTTTCCACCACAACCTCCCATGGAAGAATACTCATATCCATTGATCCAAGAGCCACATGATCCTAATCATATTATCCAAGAAGAACAAGAGTCAAGGGATCATCTCAAGGAAGCATTGGATCAATTTCAAGCAACCATGGAGTGTGTTGTGCAACAAGTGGAAAGAATGGAAAACATTGAACCACCACAACTCTACCAAGAAGAACCACCTTCCTACTATGAACCCTTTTCCCCAATTTGATGAACCCTTCCACCCACCCCAATCTCTAATGGATGAAATCCTTGGTGTCCTTGTTCAAGGGCAAGAAGAGATGAAAAGGGATGTGCAAAATTTCATGGCCGCCTTGGATGCGGTAACAAATCAATTAGCCTCCCAATGCTTGAACACTCAAGGAACTCCCATGGCTACATGTGGAGAATCAAATGAAGAACATAGCATGAAGGAGAGATTGGAAACTCCGGTGGGAAATGAAGGAAGTTGCTTTGTATTGGAACAATTGGAGGAAGCTTTAATTGTTGAAGACAAGGAAGAAGTGGTAGAAGACTTAGGAGATGCGGAGCCTCCATGGGAACATAGAGTTGAAGAAAACTCCTCCAAGATAATTGAAATTGATGCTAAGGAGGAAAGTGCACACCTTCCAAGGCATATTCCATATGAAGACTTGGATGGGATAGAAAAAGAATTGAGTTCCCTTGGTGATGAAGATCAAGCATCAAGTCTTAGTGGTGAAGAATCCTTTGAGCAGGAAGAACCTTCTCCGGTTGGATTTGAAAGCGTTGAGGAGGTAAATTTTTCTCACCCTCCCTATTATGATTTGAGTAAAGGAAAAGGTTTAGATAAAATTGTTAAACAAAGGATTGAGATTAAGAGATCTTGTGAAGAGGTGGAAGTCACTAGAAATAGAAGAACGAGGGTTGGCTATGCTTTGTTAAGATCTTTGGAAGCATCTTTGCCTAGGTTGCCATCTACACCTTCATTTGAGTGGGTGAAATTCATTTCTATTAGCTTTATTATCCCACTTGAATATGGTTTGCTTGAAACGGATGGTCAACTTAGGATGCTTTGTGGGTTGAAGCGTAAGCGAAAGATGTTTCATGGTTGGCGTTGCAAATCAAGGCTCATTATGGTCGATGCATCAAACATGAGATATAAAGGATGGAGTAGTGCTCAAATAGATGGGTCTAGAAGGATTGTTGGGGATTTCATAGAGAATTCACCTTACTCACCACCCGGTTGGACTAATAATGATGATCAACTTCAAGACAGGTGTGAAAACAAAGTGTGGGATCCCGGATCACAAGAAGAGGATCAACTTTGGGAGCCCCAAGCTTATGAAGAACTCCATCAAGACTTGGCTCAATCCACGAAGAATCTTGGGGCACAATGGAGAACCAAGCATTGGTGGGAGTTCCAAGATGAATACAAGCACAAGCCACCTTGATAAGAAGCTCCCCATAAGTCCAACTTAAGGACAATAAATAAAAGTGCTTGGTGGGAGACACCCCACCATGGTAAACTCTTTCCATACTCTTTTAGTTTGTTAATAAGTGAATTGAGTTGCCATTATAGGTAGATTCTCATTTTCATTTTTATCTTTTGTAAATATTGGTAGAATTAGTTTAATTTCTTGTTTTTATTGTTTTATCAAGTTTAGTTAGTAGTATAGTATGTTGAATAAGGTTCTAGGGCGTTTTGGTAGCTGTTTGGAGGATTGAAAGGCTCGGATTGGTGTAAGAACTTGGAAAAATATTTTTTGAAAAACAGAACACCATCCACGCGTGCGCGCACCTAACGCGTACGCGTACCTGAGCATTTTTTCGACCACCCACGCGGACGCGCACTGTACGCGTACGCGTGGATGCAAAATTTCACCTCCGGCCAAAAAACCCGAGAGTTAGGCCTGCACTGTGCGAACATTGGGCCTAAGGCACAAGTCTATGCACGCGTGCGCGCACCTGGCGCGTACGCGCAAATGATCTTAAATTCGCAATGCGCGTGCATGCACACTGTGCGCGCGCGCGTCGATTGCACAATCTGCAACCCCGGTACTTTTACCCGAGAGTTGTGCCAGACTTAGGCCGACATTATGCCTCCGGCATAACTCGATGCACGCGTGCGCGCACCTGGCGCGTACGCGTCCTTAAACCAATATGCACATCGACGCGTAAGCACGCATGACGCGCACGCGTCGGTAAAAAAAAAAAAAAGAGTTTTTTCTCCCTTTCCATTTTCTTTTACTTATCACATTCGCATACTTCTACTCTTCCCATTTTCATTTAGTTTTTGTAGTATGTTTTCGTTTTTTTAGTCATTTCAATAATGGTGTTGAATTCTTATACTCAATTATTGAGACTCTCTTGCTTTATCTTGGTGCTTTGTGACCTGTTTAACATTAATTGAAATGTTTTGTTCCACACACAAGGTAGTGCTTTAGTCCTTCCTAACTCATTATCCTTTGTTTTTGTGCTTCATCATTATTGAGTTAGGTTGGGACCATATGCCCTCATGCTTATCACTAATCTTGTTTGTGTCAGTTCTTATTTGTTCTTGATGCTCAATATGTTTTTCATGCTTTAACTTTACTCTTGCATCAAGTATGAGTTAATATGCCATTAGCTTATATTGTTTTCTCACCTACATGCGTAGCTAACATGTAGTGAGAACCTTACTCTTATTTGGCATTAGCCCCGGCCTACGTTCTACTTGTTTTAATATCTTTGTTGTAGGCCTAATTGTCGTTCTTCTTTCCTTCCCTTTTAGGTTGGCCACCAAGAAGGGGGAAAGGAAAAGCTTTTAAATGGGGCAACAAACAAGTCATCCGCACAACCTTTTGAAGGAGCTCATCAATTGTAGCAACCCGTCCACCTTGCTCTTCTTTGCATGCACCGAGGACGGTGCAATCTTCAAGTGTGGGGAGGTCGTCCGACCGATCTCCATGGGTAACAATTTCCTTTTCAACACCAAATTTTTATTTTCTTTGTTAGATTAGCTATTGCATTGCATGATAGGTTGCATGTTAGTTAGAATTTGTACATATTTTACTACCTTCTTCTTATTAGGACTACTTGGTTAGAGTGATAATTTCTTTCCCAAGAAACCATTTTAGGACAACCTACCAATTTGAAAAAGAAAATTTGTGGAACTTGCTTGAAAGAATTTATTTTGGAACATGGTTTTTGAGCTAAGAACACAAGCAAGTGAGATTTGAGCCTAATAGTGTGGTTACATCTTATAACCACTTATTTTTTCCTTCTTGTGTGCATTATTCTCTTCCTATGATTGTGATCTTTGCTTTGTTTGATTCTTTATGTCCATTATTCTGTGTATTCATGCATTTATATGATTGAGGCCATCATTTCGTTAGCTCACTTACCCAAATGGCCTTACCTTTTATCTTCCTTTGTTAGCCAAATTTGAGCCTACGCTTAACCCACTTGTTCTTTAATTTAGCACATTACAAGCCTTAAAGCGAAAAACAATAAATGTCCTTAATTTGGATCTTTGATTGGCTTAGGCTAGTGTGTGTGAGTATCATTCAAGTGTGGGAACCTTGGGACATTGGGTGAATAAAAGGGTAGTTTTATATTATTAGTGTAAATATTGGGAATTGGGTACATACTCATGTATTGATCAAATGTAAAACCTTATGCATTGATGCTCTTGTATATAAAAAAAATAAGAAAAAAAAAGAAAAGAAAAAGAAAAAAAAACAATATGAAAAAGAAAAAAAATACAGGAAAAAAAAGAAGAAAAAGAAAGAAATAAAAGGGGACAAAATGCCCCAAAGTAAAGTCCAATAAAGATCAATGCACAAGTGTTGTGAAATGAAAAGGGATACATGAGTATGTGAAAAAGTGAGGAATGGGTAGTTAGATTAGTACTTAATTGTATAGGTCATTATATAGGTTAGGTGGGAAAGTTTAAGTTAATCAAAGATTCAAATCCTAAGTCCACTAGCCATATATGATCCTACCTTGACCCTAGCCCCATTACAACCTAAAGAAAAGACCTCATGATACATGTATGCATGCATTGAATAATTGTTGATTGTTAGAAGATAAACAAATCTTGGAAAGCATGATTAGGGGAGAATTGAGTGAATCAACCCCAAACACCGAGTGACTAGAGTGCAAACACTTCCGGTGAGGGTTCGATGCTCAATTCCTTGATTCCCAGCTTTCATGAGCATTCTTCTTGCAAGTCTACTTGAACTTCATTTTGATATTCGAATTGGTAGGATTCATGAATCGTTATATGATCTTGGCCCTACTTGTGCATGTATGACTTGGAGGATTGATTTATTTTTAACCAAGTAAGTAAAACCATTTTGCATTTAGTTGCATCCATTTAGATAGTTGCATATAGTTTAGGTTGCATATAGTTTATTTACATTGAATAAATGCTGATACCCTTTGCTTCTCTCTTGGCTTAAGCATGAGGACATGCTTGGTTTAAGTGTGGGGAGGTTGACAAACCCCAATTTGACGGTTTATCTTGTATTGAATTTAGGGAATTTTATCACCTTTTACCCACATTTATTCAATGAAATAGCATGGTTTTGTATATTCTCCCTTATTTGTGCTTAGATGTGAAAACATGCTTTTTAGGTCTTAAAATGAATAAATTTAATTCACCTTGATTCCATTAGATGCCTTGATATGTTTGCTAAGTGATTTCAGATTTAGAAGGCAAAGATTGGATCAAGGGAATGAAGAAAGAAGCATGAAAAGTTGGAGAATTCATGAAGAAATGAAAGAACCGGAAAGCTGTCAAGCCGACCTCTTCGCACTTAAATGACCATAACTTGAGCTACAGAGGTCCAAATGATGCGGTTCCAGTTGGGTTAGAAAGCTAACATCCAGGGCTTCGAAACGATATAGGATTTGTCATAGTTGCTACACGTATGGTGGCACGCACGCGCAAAGTACGCGCACGCGCCGTTGCTGCCACCTAGTTCACTTAAAGCAACATGTGGCCAGCGATTTTAGAAGCCTTGTGGGCCCAATCCAACTCATTTCTGATGCTATTTAAGCCAAGGATTGAAGGGGAATCAACATACTCTCATACTTTACATGTTAGTTACCATTAGTTTAGTTTAGTAGTTAGAAGTAGTTTCTAGAGAGAGAAGCTCTCACTTCTCTCTAGAATTAGGATTAGGATTAGGTTTAGTTCTTAGATCTAGATTTTAATCTTTGCCTTCTTCTACTTCTACATTTCAATTCTTTGTTGTTAGATTCATCTTCTTCTACTCTTTTGTTGTAATTTCCTTTATGTTGTTCTTACATTTTGTTGTAGATCTAGTATTGTTCCCTCTACGTTCTTTCAATTCAATAAGAGGTAATTCATAATAATTGTTCCTCTTTGCTTTTCTATTATTGATCTCTTGCCTTTATAGTTAGATCTCTCTTTAATTCTTGCAATTTATGTTGTTTACTTTTATTGCACTCTATGTGTTTGTTAAAATGTCTCTTTTAGTTTTAGTGTAGATTTTGTTCCTCTTGGCCTAGGTAGAGTAATTAGTGACACTTGAGTTATCTAATTCCTTTGTTGATTGATAATTGGAGAGATTGCTAATTGGTTTGGAGTGCACTAAAGCTAGTCTTTCCTTGGGAGTTGGCTAGAACTTGTGGCTCAAGTCAATTCATCCACTTGACTTTCCTTTATCTAGTAAGGGTTAACTAAGTGGTAGCAATGAACAATTCTCATCACAATTGAGAAGGATAACCAGGATAGGACTTCTAATTTTCATACCTTGCCAAGAGCCTTTTATAGTTCTTAGTTTATTTTTATTGCCATTTACTTTCATGCCTCTTATCAAAACCCCAAAACAACTCAAACCAATAACAAGACACTTTATTGTAATTCCTAGGGAGAACGACCCGAGGTTTGAATACTTCGGTTTATAAATTTAGGGGTTTGTTTTAGTGACAAACAACTTTTTGTATGAAAGGATTAGCGATTGGTTTAGAGACTATACTTGCAACGAGAATTCATTTGTGAAATTCTAAACCGTCAAAAATCCAATCGTCAATGCCCTACATACAGCTTGCCATGGAAAGGAGTAAGAAGGATTGAAGGAAGAGTGAGTAGTGAAGTAGAGTTTCAAGAGGAACACAGCATCTCCGCACGCCTATCTGAAATTCCTACTATTGATTTACATAAGTATTTCTATCCCTTTTTATTTTCTATTTACTATTAATTTTCGAATCCATAAACCAATTTAATCTGCCTAACTGAGATTTACAAGGTGACCATAGCTTGCTTCATACCAACAATCTCTGTGGGATCGACCCTTACTCACGTAAGGTATTACTTGGATGACCCAGTACACTTGCTGGTTAAGCTAAATGAAGTTGTGTCCACACATAGTTGAAAAAGCAATGAATTTTACAAAATACAATAACAAAGGAATCACAATTTCGTCCACCAAGTTTTTGGCGCCGTTGCCGGGGATTGTTCGAGTATGGACAACTGACGGTCATCTTGTTGCTCAGATTAGGTAATTTTCCTTTCAAAAATATTTTTCAAAATTTTTCTTTTTTTTTTCGTTTTTCCAAAAATATTTTGTGTTCCTTGTTTGAGTCTTGAGTCAATCTTTAAGTTTAGTGTCAATTGCATGCTTTAAAAATTTTTCTTGCATTTTTCGAAAATTCCATGCATTCATAGTATTCTTCATGATCTTCAAGTTGTTCTTGATAAGTCCTCTTGTTTGATCTTGATGATTTCTTGTTTTGTGTTGTTTGTTGTTTTTCATATGCATTTTTCGTTTGTTAGAGTCCATGCATTAAACATTTCTAAGTTTGGTGTCTTGCATGTTTTCTTTGCATCAAAAATTTTTCAAAATTATGTTCTTGATGTTCATCATGATCTTCAAAGTGTTCTTGGTGTTCATCTTGACATTCATAGCATTCTTGTATGCATTCATTGTTTTGATCTAAAAATTTCATGCATTGAGTATTTTTGTTGTTTTTCTCTCTCATAATTAAAAATTCAAAAATAAAAAAAATATCTTTTCCTTATTTCTCTTCAAATTTTCGAAATTTTGGGTTGACTTAGTCAAAAATTTTCAAAATTAGTTGTTTCTTACAAGTTAAGTCAAAATTTCAAATTTTAAAAATCTTATCTTTTCAAAATCTCTTTCAAAAATCATATCTTTTCCATTTTTTTTTCTTATTTTCGAAATTTTTAAAAATTATTTTTCAAAATCTTTTTCTTATCTTTTATATCATATTCTCGAAAATATGCTAACAATTAATGTGATTGGTTCAAAAATTTGAAGTTTGTTACTTTCTTGTTAAGAAAGGTTCAATCTTTAAGTTCTAGAATTCTATCTTGTAGTTTCTTGTTAGTGAAGTAAGTAATTTCAAATTTTTAAATTAAATCTTTTTATCTTTTATCATATCATTTTCAAAAATTTTATCTTTTTCAAAATTTGATTTCAAAATATCTTATTTAACTTCTTATCTTCTTATCTTTTTAAATCTTGATTTCAAATCTTTTTCAATCAACTAACTAACTTTTTGTTTGTTTCTTATCTTTTTCAAAACCACCTAACTACTTTTCCCTCTCTAATTTTCGAAAATACCTCCATCTTTTTCAAAAATTCTTTTTTAATTAATTAATTCTTTCAAATTTTAATTTTAATTTTATTTCTTCCTTTAATTTTCGAAATTACTAACACATTTTTTTTTTAAAATTATTTTCGAATTCTCTTCCTTTTCTCTTCTTCTATTTAATTATTTAATTACTAACACTTCTCTTCACCTCTCTTCATCTAAAAATCCGAATTCTTCTTCACTCTTCCCCCCTCTCTTTTTCTACTAACACAAAGGAATCTCTATACTGTGACATAGAGGATTCCTCTTCTTTTCTTGTTTTCTTCTCTTTCATATGAGCAGGAACAGGGAAAAAGGCACTCTTGTTGAAGTTGATCCTGAACCTGAAAGGACTCTAAAGAGAAAATTAAGAGAAACTAAATTACAACAATCCAGAAATAACCTTTCAGAAATTTTCGAACAAGAGAAGGAGATGGCAGCCGAAAATAATAATAATGCAAGGAGAATGCTTGGTGACTTCACAAAGCCAACGTCCAAGTTTGATGGAAGAAGCATCTCCATTCCTGCCATTGGAGCCAACAACTTTGAGCTGAAACCTCAGCTAGTTGCCTTAATGCAACAAAACTGCAAGTTTTATGGACTTCCATCTGAAGATCCTTATCAGTTTCTAACTGAGTTCTTGCAGATCTGTGAGACTGTAAAGACGAATGGAGTTGATCCTGAAGTCTACAGACTCATACTTTTCCCTTTTGCTGTAAGAGACAGAGCTAGAATATGGTTGGATTCACAACCTAAGGATAGCCTGAACTCCTGGGATAAGCTGGTCACAGCCTTCTTGGATAAATTCTTTCCTCCTCAAAAGCTGAGCAAGCTGAGAGTGGATGTTCAAACCTTCAAACAAAAAGATGGTGAATCCCTCTATGAAGCTTGGGAAAGATACAAGCAGCTGACCAAAAGATGTCCATCTGACATGTTTTCAGAATGGACCATATTAGATATATTCTATTATGGTCTCTCTGAATTTTTGAAAATATCATTGGACCATTCTGCAGGTGGATCTATTCACCTAAAGAAAACGTCTGAAGAGGCTCAAGAACTCATTGATATGGTTGCAAACAACCAATTCATGTACACTTCTGAGAGGAATTCCGTGAATAATGGGATACCTCAGAAGAAAGGAGTTCTTGAAATTGATACTCTGAATGCCATATTGGCTCAGAACAAAGTGTTGACTCAACAGGTCAACATGATCTCTCAAAATCTGAATGGATGGAAACATGCATCTAACAGTACTAGAGAGGCAGCTTCTGAAGAAGCTTATGATCCTGAGAACCCTGCCATGGCAGAGGTTAATTACATGGGTGAACATTATGGAAACACCTATAACTCATCATGGAGAAATCATCCAAATTTCTCATGGAAGGATCAACAAAAGCCTCAACAAGGCTTTAACAATGGTGGACGCAATAGGCTGAGCAATAGCAAGCCATATCCATCATCTTCTCAGCAACAGACAGAGAATTCTGAACAAAATACTTCTAATTTAGCCAATCTAGTCTCTGATCTGTCAAAGGCCACTTTCAGTTTCATGAGTGAAACAAGATCCTCCATCAGAAATCTGGAGGCACAAGTGGGCCAGCTGAGTAAGAAAATCATTGAAACTCCTCCCAGTATTCTCCCAAGCAATACAGAAGAGAATCCAAAAGGAGAGTGCAAGGCCATTGATATAATCAATATGGCCGAATGCACAAGGGAGGAGGAGGACGAAAATCCCAGTGAGGAAGACCTCTTGGGACGTCCCTCAAGCAAGAAGAAGTTTCCTATTAAGGATCCAAAGGAATCTGAGGCTCACATAGAGACCATAGAGATTCCATTAAATCTCCTTCTGCCATTCATGAGCTCTGAAGACTATTCTTCATCTGAAGAGGATAAAGATGTAACTGGAGAGCAAGTTGCTCAATACTTAGGAGCTATCATGAAGCTGAATGCCAAGTTGTTTGGTAATGAGACTTGGGAAAGTGAACCTCCCTTGCTCATTAGTGAACTGGATACCTGGATTCATCAAATTCTACCTCAAAAGAAACAAGATCCTGGCAAGTTCTTAATACCTTGTACCATAGGCACCATGACCTTTGAAAAAAGCTCTGTGTGATCTGGGGTCAGGGATAAATCTTATGCCACTCTCTGTAATGGAGAAGCTGGGGATCATTGAGGTACAACCTGCCTTGTTCTCATTACAATTGGCAGACAAGTCATTGAGACAAGCTTATGGAATAGTAGAGGACATGTTAGTAAAGGTTGAAGGCCTTTACATCCCTGCTGATTTCATAATCTTAGACACTAGGAAGGAAGAGGATGATTGCATCATCCTTGGAAGACCTTTCCTAGCTACAGCAGGAGCTATGATAGATATCAACAGAGGTGAATTAGTCCTTTAATTGAATGGGGACTACCTTGTGTTTAAGGCACATGGCCATCCCTCTGTGACAAAAGAGAGTAAGCATGAAGAGCTTCTCTCAATTCAGAGTTAAGAAGAGCCCACACAGTCAAACTCTAAGTTTGGTGTTAAGACCCCATATCCAAACTCTAAGTTTGGTGTTGGGACTATACAACATTGACCTGATCATTTTGTGGCTCCATGAGAGCCACTGTCAAGCTATTGACATTAAAGAAGCGCTTGTTGGGAGGCAACCCAATTTTATTTATCTAATTTTTATTTTATTTTATTTTATTGTTATTTTGTGTTTTATTAGGTACATGATCATGAGGAGTCAAGAAAAAAATCACAAAAATTAAAAATAGAATAAAAAATAGCAGAAGAAAAAAATCATACCCTGGAGGAAGCACAGGCTGGCGTTCAACGCCAGTAAGATGCATCTGGCCGGCGTTCAACGCTAGAACAGAGCATTATTCTGGTGCTGAACGCCAGAAACAAGCAACATTCTGGCGCTGAACGCCAGGAATGTGCCCAGAGAAGAAAAGCTGGCGCTGAACGCCAGTAACAAGCATGAAACTGGCGTTCAACGCCAGAAACATGCTTTACATGGGCGTTGAACGCCCAGAATGTGCACCACACGGCGTTTAAACGCCAGAATAGTGTGCAAAGGCAATTTACATGCCTATTTGGTGCAGGGATGGAATTCCTTGACACCTCAGGACCTGTGGACCCCACAGGATCACCTCAGGATCTGTGTACCCCACAGGATCCCCACCTACCATATTCCCACCTTAACTCCTAATCCTAGTTTTTGTGATTACTCTCCCCCATGTCACACTTCCCAACACTCTTCACCAATCACCTCAATCCACTCTTCCCCATAAACCCCACCTACCTTCAAAAATTCAAAACTATTTTTCCACCCTTTCCCACCCAAAATGGCCGAACATACACTCCCCCCTCCCTATAAATACCCTTCCATTCTCCTTTATTTTCACACAACACAAACCCCTCTTCTCCCACTTAGCCGAACCTACATCTCTCCCTCTCTACCATATTTTCTTCTTCTTCTTCTTCTCTTCTTTCTTCTCTTGCTCGAGGGCGAGCAATATTTTAAGTTTGGTGTGGTAAAAGCATAAGCTTTTTGTTTTTCCATTACCATCAATGGCACCTAAGGCCGGAGTATCCTCTAGAAAAGGAAAAGGGAAGACAAATGCTTCCACCTCCGAGTCATGGGAGATGGAAAGATTCATCTCCAAGAGCCATCAAGACCACTTCTATGATGTTGTGGCAAAGAAGAAGGTGATCCCTGAGGTCCCTTTCAAGCTCAAGAAAAATGAGTATCCGGAGATCCGACATGAAATCCGAAGAAGAGGTTGGGAAGTCCTAACCAACCCCATGCAACAAGTCAGAATCTTAATGGTTCAAGAGTTCTATGCCAATGCATGGATCACTAGAAACCATGATCAAAGTATGAACCCGAGTCCAAAGAATTATCTCACAATGGCTTGGGGGAAATACTTAGATTTTAGTCCGGAAAATGTGAGGTTGGCATTCCACTTGCCCATGATGCAAGGAGATGAACGCCCCTACACTAGAAGGGTCAACTTTATTCAAAGGTTAGACCAAGTCCTTATGGACATATGTGTGGAAGGAGCTCAATGGAAGAGAGACTCCAAAGGCAAGCCAGTCCAACTAAGAAGACTGGATCTCAAGCCTATAGCTAGAGGATGGTTGGAGTTCATTCAACGCTCCATCATTCCCACTAGCAACCGATCTGAAGTTACTGTGGATCGGGCCATCATGATTCATGGCATCATGATTGGAGAGAAAGTAGAAGTTCATGAGGTCATCGCCAATGAAATCTACAAAATAGCCGACAAGCCCTCACCCATGGCACGGCTAGCTTTTCCTCACCTTATTTGCCATCTATGTTACTCAGCTGGAGTTATCATAGAAGGAGATATCTCCATTGAAGAAGACAAGCCCATCACCAAGAAAAGGATGGAGCAAGCAAGGGAGACCCTTCACGGTTCTCAAGAGATGCATGAGGAAGCTCATCATCAAGAAATCCCTGAGATGCCTCAAGGGATGCACTTTCCTCCCAACAACTATTGGGAACAACTCAACACTTCCTTAGAAGATTTGAGCCACAATGTGGAACAATTAAGGGTGGAACATCATGAGCACTCCATCATTCTCCAAGAAATAAGAGAAGACCAAAGAGCAATGAGGGAGGAGCAACAAAGGCAAGGAAGGGACATAGAAGAGCTTAAGGACATTGTTGGTCCTTCAAGAAGAAGACGCCACTAAAGGTGGATTCATTCCTTGTTCTTTATTTCTTTCTATTTTCGGTTTTTAATGTTGTGTTTATCTATGTTTTGTGTCTTTACTTCATGATCATTAGTATGTAACCATGTCTTAAAGCTATGAATAAAATCCATTAATCCTTCACTTATCTTAAATGAAAAATGTTTTAATTCAAAAGAACAAGAAGTACATGAATTTCGAATTTATCCTTGAATTTAGTTTAATTATATTGATGTGGTGACAATACTTTTTGTTTTCTGAATGAATGCTTGAACAGTGCATAATTTTGATCTTGTTGTTTATGAATGTAAAAACTGTTGGCTCTTGAAAGAATGATGAACAAAGAGAAATGTTATTGATGATCTGAAAAATCATGAAATTGATTCTTGAAGCAAGAAAAAGCAGTGAAAAAGCAAAAGCTTGTGAAAAAAAAAAGTGGCAAAAAAAAAATAGAAAGAAAGAAAGAAAAAGAAAAAGCAAGCAGAAAAAGCCAATAGCCCTTAAAACCAAAAGGTAAGGGTAAAAAGGATCCAAGGCTTTGAGCATCAATGGATAGGAGGGCCCAAGGAAATAAAATCCAGGCCTAAGCGGCTAAATCAAGCTGTCCCTAACCATGTGCTTGTGTCATGAAGGTCCAAGTGAAAAGCTTGAGACTGAGTGGTTAAAGTCGTGATCCAAAGCAAAAGAGTGTGCTTAAGAGCTCTGGACACCTCTAACTGGGGACTTTAGCAAAGCTGAGTCACAATCTGAAAAGGTTCACCCAGTTATGTGTCTGTGGCATTTATGTATCCGGTGGTAATACTGGAAAACAAAATGCTTAGGGCCACAGCCAAGACTCATAAGTAGCTGTGTTCAAGAATCAACATGCTTAACTAGGAAAGTCAATAACACTATCCAAAATTCTAAGTTCCTAAAGAAGCCAATCATTCTAAACTTCAAAGGAAAAAGTGAGATGCCAAAACTGTTCAGAAGCAAAAAGCTACAAGTCCCGCTCATCTAATTATAATTAATATTCATTGATATTCTGGAATTTATAGTATATTCTCTTCTTTTTATCATATTTGATTTTCAGTTGCTTGGGGACAAGCAACAATTTAAGTTTGGTGTTGTGATGAGCGGACAATTTATACGCTTTTTGGCATTGTTTTTAGGTAGTTTTTAGTAAGTTCCAACTACTTTTAGGGATGTTTTCATTAGTTTTTATGTTAAATTCACATTTCTGGACTTTACTATGAGTTTGTGTGTTTTTCTGTGATTTCAGGTAATTTCTGGCTGAAATTCAGGGACTTGAGCAAAACTCTGAAAAAGGCTGACAAAAGGACTGCTGATGCTGTTGGAATCTGACCTCCCTGCACTCGAAATGGATTTTCTGGAGCTGCAGAACTCCAAATGGCGCGCTCTTAACGGCGTTGGAAAGTAGACATCCAGATCTTTCCAGCAATATATAATAGTCTATACTTTATTCGGAAATTGACGACGTAACTTGGCGTTGAACGCCAAGTACATGCTGCTGTCTGGAGTTAAACGCCAGAAAAACGTCATGATCCGGAGTTGAACGCCCAAAACACGTTATAACTTGGAGTTCAACTCCAAGAAAAGCCTCAGCTCGTGGATAGATCAAGCTCAGCCCAAGCATACACCAAGTGGGCCCCGGAAGTTGATTTATGCATCAATTACTTACTCATGTAAACCCTAGGAGCTAGTTTATTATAAATAGAACTTTTTACTATCATATTATCATCCTGGATTGTATTTTGAATCATGTGATCACGTTTTGGGGGCTGGCCATTCGGTCATGCCTGAACCTTTCACTTATGTATTTTCAACGGTGGAGTTTCTGCACACCATAGATTAAGGGTGTGGAGCTCTGTTGTACCTCAAGTTTCAATACAATTATTATTACTTTCTATTCAATTCTCTCTTATTCTTATTCCAAGATATACGTTGCACAACACTTTGATGAATGTGATGATCCGTGACACTCATCATCATTCTCACCTATGAACGCGCGTGATTGACAACCACTTCCGTTCTACCTTGGGCCGGGCGCATATCTCTTAGATTCCCCAACAGAATCTTCGTGGTATAAGCTAGATAGATGGCGGCATTCATGGGGATCCGGAAAGTCTAACCTTGTATGTGGTATTCCGAGTAGGATCCTGGGAATCCGGAAAGTCTAACCTTGTCTGTGGTATTCCGAGTAGGATTCCGGTATTGAATGACTGTGACGAGCTTCAAACTCCTGAAGGCTGGGTGTTAGTGACAAACGCAAAAGAATCAATGGATTCTACTCCAACCTGATTGAGAACCGACAGATGATTAGCCGTGCTGTGACAGAGAATTTGGACCATTTTCACTGAGAGGATGGGATGTAGCTATCAACAAGGGTGATGCCTCCAGACGATTAGCCGTGCAGTGACAGCGCATAGGACCATTTTCCCGAGAGGATTGAAAGTAGCCATTGATGATGGTGATGCCCTACATACAGCTTGCCATGGAAAGGAGTAAGAAGGATTGAAGGAAGAGTGAGTAGTGAAGTAGAGTTTCAAGAGGAACACAGCATCTCCGCACGCCTATCTGAAATTCCTACTATTGATTTACATAAGTATTTCTATCCCTTTTTATTTTCTATTTACTATTAATTTTCGAATCCATAAACCAATTTAATCTGCCTAACTGAGATTTACAAGGTGACCATAGCTTGCTTCATACCAACAATCTCTGTGGGATCGACCCTTACTCACGTAAGGTATTACTTGGATGACCCAGTACACTTGCTGGTTAAGCTGAATGAAGTTGTGTCCACACATAGTTGAAAAAGCAATGAATTTTACAAAATACAATAACAAAGGAATCATAATTTCGTCCACCACTGCACCTACTCCCGACTTCTATGGGAGAAGCATCTCTATCCCTGCCATTGGAGCAAACAACTTTGAGCTTAAGCCTCAATTAGTTTCTCTAATGCAACAGAATTGCAAGTTCCATGGACTTCCATTGGAAGATCCTCATCAGTTTTTAGCTGAATTCTTGCAAATATGTGACACTGTCAAGACTAATGGGGTTGACCCTGAGGTCTACAGACTTATGCTATTCCCTTTTGCTGTAAGAGACAGAGCTAGAATATGGTTGGACTTACAACCTAAAGACAGCCTGAACTCTTGGGAAAAGCTAGTCAATGCCTTCTTGGCAAAGTTCTTTCCACCTCAAAAATTGAGTAAGCTTAGAGTGGAAGTCCAAACCTTCAGACAGAAGGAAGGAGAATCCCTCTATGAAGCTTGGGAAAGATACAAACAATTAATCAGAAAGTGTCCCTCTGACATGCTTTCTGAATGGAGCATCATAGGTATTTTCTATGATGGTCTGTCTGAACTGTGCAAGATGTCTTTGGATAGCTCTGCTGGAGGATCTCTTCATCTGAAGAAGAAGCTTATGATCCTGAGAACCCTTCAATGGAAGAGGTGAATTACCTGGGAGAACCCTATGGAAACGCCTATAATTCTTCATGGAGAAATCATCCAAATCTCTCATGGAAGGATCAACAGAGACCTCAACAAGGTTTCAACAACAATAAAGGTGGAAGAAACAGGTTTAGCAATAGCAAGCCTTTTCCATCATCTTCTCAGCAACAGACAGAGAATTCTAAGCAGAATCACTCTGACTTAGCAACCATGGTCTCTGATCTAATCAAAACCACTCAAAGATTCATGACTGAAACAAGGTCCTCCATTAGGAACTTGGAGGCACAAGTGGGACAGCTGAGCAAGAGAATTACTGAACTCCCTCCTAGTACTCTTCCAAGCAATACAGAAGAGAATCCAAAAGGAGAGTGCAAGGCCATCAACATGGCCGAATTTAGAGAGGAGGAAGAGGCAGTGAACGCCACTAAGGAAGACCTCAATGGACGTCCACTGGCCTCTAATGAGTTCCCTAATGAGGAACCATGGGAATCTGAGGCTCAAAATGAGACCATAGAGATTCCACTAGACTTACTTCTGCCATTCATGAGCTCTGATGAGTATTCTTCCTCTGAAGAGGATGAGTATGTCACTGAAGAGCAAGTTGCTAAATACCTTGGAGCAATCATGAAGCTAAATGACAAGTTATTTGGTAATGAGACTTGGGAGGATGAACCCCCTTTGCTCACCAAAGAACTGGATGACTTGTCTAGGCAGAAATTACCTCAAAAGAGACAAGATCCTGGGAAGTTTTCAATACCTTGTACCATAGGCACCATGACCTTCAAGGAGGGTCTGTGTGACCTAGGGTCAAGTGTAAACCTCATGCCTCTCTCTGTAATGGGGAAGCTAGGGATCTTTGAGGTACAAGCTGCAAGAATCTCACTAGAGATGGCAGACAATTCAAGAAAACAAGTTTATGGACTTGTAGAGGATGTTTTGGTAAAGGTTGAAGACCATTACATCCCTGCTGATTTCATAGTCCTAGAGACTGGGAAGTGCATGGATGAATCCATCATCCTTGGCAGACCCTTCCTAGCCACAGCAAAGGCTATGATTGATGTTGACAGAGGAGAATTGATAATTCAAGTGAATGAAGAATCCCTTGTGTTTAAGGCTCAGGGATATCCCTCTGTCACCATGGAGAGGAAGCATGAAGAGCTTCTCTCAAAACAGAGTCAAACAGAGCCCCCAAAGTCAAACTCTAAGTTTGGTGTTGGGAGGCCACAACCAAATTCTAAGTTTGGTGTTGAACCCCCACATTCAAACTCTAAGTTTGGTGTTGGGAGGTTCCAACATTGCTCTGAGCAGCTGTGAGGCTCCATGAGAGCCCTCTGTCAAGCTACTGACATTAAAGAAGCACTTGTTGGGAGGCAACCCAATGTTATATTTTATCTATTTTCCTTTGTTATTTTATGTTTTCTGTAGGTTGATGATCATGGGAAGTCACAAAATCAATTGAAAAAGCAAACACAGAATGAAAAATAGAAAGAAAAACAGCACACCCTGGAGGAGAACTTGCTGGCGTTTAAACGCCAGTGAAGTTAGCAAATGGGCGTTTAACGCCCAGTCTGGCACCATTCTGGGCGTTTAACGCCAGAAAGGGGCACTAGACTGGCGTTGAACACCAGAAAAGGGCAAGAAGCTGGCGTCAAACGCCAGAAATGGGCACCAACCCGGCGTTTAACGCCAGAATTGGCAAAAGGGTGCATTTTTGCACGCCACTTGGTGCAGGGTTGAATTTTTCTTGACACCTCAGGATCTGTAGACCCCACAGAATCCCCACCTACCCCACCACCCTCTCTCTTCTTCACCCATTCACCAATCACCTCAACCACTCTTCCCAAAAAAAAAACCCTTCACCTATCAAATCCCATCTTTCTCTTCACCACTCACATCCATCCTTCATAAAACCCCACCTACCTCACCATTCAAAATTTAAACCACTTTCCCACCCAAACCCACCCATAATGGCCGAACCCTACCCCTCTCTTCACCCCTATATAAACCCATCTTCACTCCTTCATTTTCACACACCATAAACACTACTTCTCCCTCCTTTGGCCGAACCACAAAGCCACCTCCATCTCCTCCATTTCTTCTTCTTCTACTCTCTTCTTTCTTCTTTTGCTCGAGGACGAGCAAACCTTTTAAGTTTGGTGTGGTAAAAGCATTGCTTTTTGTTTTTCCATAACCATTTATGGCATCCAAGGCCGGAGAAACCTCTAGAAAGAGGAAAGGGAAGGCAAAAGCTTTCACCTCCGAGTCATGGGAGATGGAGAGATTCATCTCAAGGGTGCATCAAGACCACTTCTATGAAGTTGTGGCCTTGAAGAAGGTGATCCCCGAGGTCCCTTTCAAACTCAAAAAGAGTGAATATCCGGAGATCCGACATGAGATTCGAAGAAGAGGTTGGGAAGTTCTTACCAATCCCATTCAACAAGTCAGAATCTTAATGGTTCAAGAGTTCTATGCCAATGCATGGATCACCAAGAACCATGATCAAAGTGTGAACCCGGACCCAAAGAATTGGCTTACAATGGTTCGGGGGAAATACTTAGATTTTAGTCCGGAAAATGAAAGGTTGGCATTTAACTTGCCCATGATGCAAGGAGATGAACACCCTTACACTAGAAGGGTCAACTTCGATCAAAGGTTAGACCAAGTCCTCACTGACATTTGTGAAGAGGGCGCCCAATGGAAGAGAGATTCAAGAGGGAAGCCGGTTCAACTGAGAAGGCACGACCTCAAGCCCATGGCTAGGGGATGGTTGGAGTCTATCCAACGCTCAATCATTCCCACTAGCAACCAGTCTGAAGTTACTCTAGACCGGGCCATCATGATCCATAGCATCATGATTGGAGAAGAAGTAGAAGTTCATGAGGTTATAGCACAAGAACTCTATAAGGTGGTGGACAAGTCCTCTACCTTGGCAAGGTTAGCCTTTCCTCATCTCATTTGTCACCTCTGTTATTCAGTTGGAGTGGACATAGAAGGAGACATCCTCATTGATGAGGACAAGCCCATCACTAAGAAAAGGATAGAGCAAACAAGAGATCCCACTCATCATGAAATCCCTGAGATACCTCAAGGGATGCACTTTCCTCCACAAAACTATTGGGAGCAAATCAACACCTCCCTAGGAGAATTGAGTTCCAACATGGGACAACTAAGGGTGGAGCACCAAGAACATTCCATCCTCCTCCATGAAATTAGAGAAGATCAAAGAATCATGAGAGAGGAGCAACAAAGACAAGGAAGAGACATTGAGGAGCTCAAGCACTCCATAATATCTTCAAGAGGAAGAACAAGCCGCCATCACTAAGGTGGACCCGTTCTTTAATCTCCTTGTTCTTTATTTTTCTGTTTTTCGAAAATTTTATGCTTATGTTTATCTATGTTTGTGTCTTATGATCATTAGTATCTTAGTGTCTATGCCTTAAAGTTATGAATGTCCTATGAATCCATCACCTTTCTTAAATTAAAAATGTTCTTAATTGAAAAAGAGAAGAATTGCATGAATTTTGAATTTTATAACAGATTAATTACTTTGATGTGGTGGCAATACTTTTGTTCTCTGAATGTACGCTTAAACAGTGCATATGTCTTTTGAATTTGTTGTTCATGAATGTTAAAATTGTTGGCTCTTGAAAGAATGATGAAAAAGGAGACACGTTACTGAGAATCTGAAAAATCATAAAAATGATTCTTGAAGCAAGAAAAAGCAGTGAATACAAAAAAAAAAGAAAAGAAAGAAGAGAAAAAGAACGAAAAAAAAAGAAAAAAAAGGGGAGAAAGAGAAAAAGAAAGAAAAAGAAAGAAATAAAGTTGTGATCCAAGGCAAAAAGAGTGTGCTTAAGAACCCTGGACACCTCTAATTGGGGACTCTAGCAAAGCTGAGTCACAATCTGAAAAGGTTCACCCAATTATGTGTCTGTGGCATGTATGTATCCGGTGGTAATACTGGAAGACAGAGTGCTTTGGGCCACGGCCAAGACTCATAAAGTAGCTGTGTTCAAGAATCATCATACTTAACTAGGAGAATCAATAACACTATCTGGATTCTGAGTTCCTAAAGAAGCCAATCATTCTGAATTTTCAAAGGATAAAGTGAGATGCCAAAACTGTTCAGAGGCAAAAAGCTAAAAGCCCCGCTCATCTAATTAATACTGATCTTCATAGATGTTTTTGGGATTCATTGCATATTCTCTTCTTTTTATCTTATTTGATTTTCAGTTGCTTGGGGACAAGCAACAATTTAAGTTTGGTGTTGTGATGAGCGGATAATTTATACGCTTTTTGGCATTGTTTTTAGTATGTTTCTAGTAGGATTTAGTTAGTTTTTAGTATATTTTTATTAGTTTTTAGCTAAAATTCACTTTTCTGGACTTTACTATGAGTTTGTGTGTTTTTCTGTGATTTCTGATATTTTCTGGCTGAAATTGAGGGACCTGAGCAAAAATCTGATTCAGAGACTGGAAAGGACTGCAGATGCTGTTGGATTCTGACCTCCCTGCACTCGAAGTGTATTTTCTAGAGCTACAGAAGCCCAATTGGCGCGCTCTCAACGGCATTGAAAAGTGGACATTCTGGGCTTTCCAGCAATGTATAATAGTCCATACTTTGCCCAAGATTTGATGGCCCAAACCGGCGTTCCAAATCAGCTCAAGAATGCCCGGCGTTAAACGCCGGAACTGGCACAAGAATGGGAGTTAAACGCCCAAACTGGCACAAAAGCTGGCGTTTAACTCCAAGAAGAGTCTCTACACAAAAATGCCTCAATGCTCAGCCCAAGCACACACCAAGTGGGCCCGGAAGTGGATTTTTATGTCATTTACTCACCTTTGTAATTCTTAAGCTATTAGTTCCCTATAAATAGGACCTTTTGCTATTGTATTTAGATATCTTGGTAGCTATCTTTGAGTAGTTTTATGCTATCTTAGATCATTGGGAGGCTGGCCATTCGGCCATGCCTAGACCTTGTTCTTATGTATTTTCAACGGTGGAGTTTCTACACACCATAGATTAAGGTGTGGAGCTCTGCTGTACCTCGAGTATTAATGCAATTACTATTGTTCTTCTATTCAATTCAGCTTGTTCTTATTCCAAGATATTCATTCGCACTCAAGAACATGATGAATGTGATGATTATGTGACGCTCATCATCATTCTCACTTATGAACGCGTGCCTGACAACCACTCCCGTTCTACAAGCAACCAAGGCTTGAATGTTTATCTCTTGGATTTCCTTAACCGGAATCTTCGTGGTATAAGCTAGAATTGATGGCGGCATTCAAGAGAATCTGGAAGGTCTAAACCTTGTCTGTGGTATTCTGAGTAGGATTCAATGATTGAATGACTGTGACGAGCTTCAAACTCGCGATTGTGGGGCGTTAGTGACAGACGCAAAAGAATCACTGGATTCTATTCCGACATGATCAAGAACCGACAGCTGGATAGCCGTGCCGTGACAGGGTGCGTTGAACATTTCCACTGAGAGGACGGGACTGTAGCCATTGACAACGGTGATGCCCAACATACAGCTTGCCATGGAAAGGAGTAAGAAGGATTGGATGAAGACAGCAGGAAAGCAGAGAGACGGAAGGGACAAAGCATCTCCATTCGCTTATCTGAAGTTCTCACCAATGAATTGCATAAGTATCTCTATCTTTATCTTTATGTTTTATTCATATATCATCCATAACCATTTGAGTCTGTCTGACTGAGATTTACAAGATGACCATAGCTTGCTTCATACCAACAATCTCCGTGGGATCGACCCTTACTCGCGTAAGGTTTATTACTTGGACGACCCAGTGCACTTGCTGGTTAGTTGTGCGAAGTTGTGTTTATGCCATGGTATTGAACACCAAGTTTTTGGATTCATTACCGGGGATTATTTGAGTTGTGAAAAGTATTGATCACAATTTCGTGCACCATATCTCTATCTTTATTTTATGTCTTATTTACCTTTTAATCATTAATCCTCCATAACCATTTGAATCTGCCTGACTGAGATTTACAAGATGACCATAGCTTGCTTCATACCAACAATCTCCGTGGGATCGACCCTTACTCGCGTAAGGTTTATTACTTGGACGACCCACTGCACTTGCTGGTTAGTTGTGCGAAGTTGTGATAAAGAGTTGAGATTGCAATCGAGCGTACCATGTTGATGGCGCCATTGATGATCACAATTTCGTGCACCAATGACCTGCTAGTCTCTCTAACATCTGATCTATGAATGGCAGAGCAAAATGATCCTTTCTGGTGGCTGTATTGAGCCTTCTATAGTCAATACATATATGCCATCTTCTAACTATTCTTGTAGGAACCAGTTCATTCTTTTCATTATGAACCACTGTCATGCCTTCCTTCTTGGGGACAACTTAGACAGGGCTCACCCAGGGGCTATTAGAAATAGGATAAATAATCCCAGCCTCTAGTAACTTAGTGACATCTTTCTGCACCACCTCCTTCATGGCTGAGTTCAGCCGCCTTTGTGGTTGAACCACTGGCTTGGCATTATCCTCTAATAGGATATTGTGCATGTATCTGGCTGGGCTAATGCCCTTAAGATCACTTATGGACCACCCAAGAGCTGTCTTGTGTGTCCTTAGCACCTGGATCAGTACTTTCTCTTCCTGTAGCTCTAAAGCAGAGCTTATGATTACCGAAAAAGTGTCATCTTCGCCCAGAAAAGCATATTTAAGGGATGGTGGTAGTGGTTTAAGCTCGGGTTTAGGAGGTTTCTCCTCTTCCTAAGGAGTTTTCAGAGGTTCTTCTGTTTTCTCTGATTCCTCCAGATCAGGCTGAACATCTTTAAAAATATCCTCTAGTTCTGATTTGAGACTTTCAGCTATATTGACCTCTTCCAAAAACATGATGAATGTGATGATTATGTGACGCTCATCATCATTCTCACTTATGAACGCGTGCCTGACAACCACTTCCATTCTACAAGCAAACAAGGCTTGAATGTTTATCTCTTGGATTCCTTAATCAGAATCTTCGTGGTATAAGTTAGAATTGATACAGCATTCTTGAGAATTCGGAAATTCTAAACCTTGTCTGTGGTATTCCGAGTAGGATTCAAGGATTGAATGACTGTGACGAGCTTCAAACTCACGATTGTGGGGCGTTAGTGACAGACGCAAAAGAATCACTGGATTCTATTCCGACATGATCGAGAACCGACAGATGAATAGCCGTGCTGTGACAGAGCGCGTTGAACATTTTCACTGAGAGGACGGGACTGTAGCCACTGACAACGGTGATGCCCAACATACAGCTTGCCATGGAAAGGAGTAAGAAGGATTGGATGAAGACAGTAGGAAAGCAGAGAGACGGAAGGGACAAAGCATCTCCATACGCTTATCTAAAGCTCTCACCAATGAATTACATAAGTATCTCTATCTTTATTTTATGTTTTATTCATCTTTTAATCATTAATCCTCCATAACCATTTGAATCCGCCTGACTGAGATTTACAAGATGACCATAGCTTGCTTCATACCAACAATCTCCATGGGATCGACCCTTACTCGTGTAAGGTTTATTACTTGGACGACCCAGTGTACTTGCTGGTTAGTTGTGCGAAGTTGTGATAAAGAGTTGAGATTGCAATTGAGCGTACCATGTTGATAGCGCCATTGATGATCACAATTTCGTGCACCAGTGTCCTTCTGACATGTTTTCAGAATGGACCATATTAGATATATTCTATTATGATCTATCTTGGTTTTCCAAAATATCATTAGACCATTCTGCAGGTGGATCCATTCACTTAAAGAAAACGCCTGCAGAAGCTCAAGAACTTATTGACATGGTTGCAAATAGTCATCTCTGATATGAAGTCGGCTAGCATCTGTGACTTTAGTGTTTTCCTTGGTTCGTACTTGATATCGAACTCGGAGAGCTCGATCGCCCATTTTAATAGTCTGCCGGCGAGCTCGGGTTTGGTTAATATCTGCCATAGTGGTTGGTCTGTCCGTATTATGATTGTGTGGCTCTGGAAATAGTGTCGCAGTCTTCTTGCTGTGGTTATTAGTGCTATCACCAGTTGTTCTATCTTCGGGTACCGTGTTTCTGTTGGTTGTAGCACCCTACTGATGAAGTATACTGGGTTTTGCTTTCTTCCTGTTTCTGTTACTAAAACTGACCTTATAGCATGGTTAGACATTGATAGGTATAAATACAGTGGCTTACCTATCTCTGGCCTTTGGAGGATTGGTGGTGATGTTAGGTGTTGTTTAAGTTTGGTAAAAGCATTCTCATATTCGTCTGTCCAGTTGAACTTCCTGCCTTTAGAGAATGTCTGGAAAAAGTGATAAGATCGGTTTGCCACTGCAGGTAGGAAACGTGATAGGGCAGCTATTCGTCCTGCAAGTTGCTGGACTTCCTTTACCGTTTTTGGGCTTGTCATGTTCAGTACGGCCTTGCATTTTTCTGGGTTGGCCTCGATGCCTCGAGATGTTAACATGAATCCAAGGAACTTCCCTCCTTGTACTCTGAACGCACACTTGTCTGGATTGAGTCTCATGTTATATACTCGGAGTTGCTTGAAGATTTCTGCTAAGTCGTCACAGTGTGACCCCTACATAGGTGTTTTTGCTACCATGTCATCTACATAGACCTCCATATTGCGGCCTATCTGCTGCTGGAATACTTTGTCCATTAGCCTTTGATATGTCGCACCTGCATTCTTTAGTCCAAAGGGCATTACCTTGTAACAAAAATTCCCATGTTCTGTTATAAAAGCTATTTTGCTTTGGTCTTCTGAGTGCATTAGAATCTGGTTATAGCCAGAGTATGCATCCATAAAACTCAAAGCTTTGAAACCAGAGGCGTTATCAACTAATTTATCAATGCAAGGCAATGGGTATGCATCTTTAGGACAGGCTTTATTTAAGTTTGTAAAGTCGACGCACATGTGCTATTTACCTGAACTCTTCCTTACCATTACCACGTTGGACAACCATGTGGTGAAGCGAATTTCTCTGATGAAACTTGTGTTTAGGAGCTTCTTGGTCTCTTCAAGTGCTGCTTGCCTTTTCTCCTCTCCGAGGTTCTTTTTTTCTGTGCTATTGGTCGGACTATTTTGTCGATTGCTAACTTGTGGCAGATGACCTCTGGATTTATTTCGAGCATGTCATCTGGTGTCCATGCGAATAGGTCGGCATTTTGGCGTAGTATGTGTATAAGTCTTGCTCGGTCTTCCCCTTCTAATGCTTCTCAAATGTATGTGCCTTGTTTGTCATCTGCTGTTAGTGTTATTTACTGAAGGTTGTCCAATGGCCGAGGTCTTTCACCGAGGTCTTCCCTTGGGTCAAGGTCAGCCAGTGTCGCTGTGTCTGCAGAAGTGTGGATTGCTTGAACCTGAGCCCGAGCTTCTTATTTTATTTGGGCTAGCTTTAGGCTAGCATTGTAGCACTGCCGAGCTTCTTGATGGTCGGCGTATATTGTGGCTACCTTGTTTTCCTGCACTGGGAACTTAACACATAGGTGTAATGTGGACACCACTGCTCTGAATATATTCAGGGCGGGTCTTCCAATTATAATATTGTAAGGGCTATAACAGTCTACTATTAAGTATTGAATATCAATTGATTTTGACATAGGGATTTCTCCCATTGTGGTCTTTAGCCATATGTGTCCCATGATAGGGACTCTCTCCCCGGAGAACCCAATTAGTTCTCCTGAGGAGGGCTGTATCAATTTTTTTGATAATTTCATCTTTATAAAGGTAGAATAAAATAAAACATCAGCACTACTACCTGGGTCCAGCAATGTTTTTCTTACCAACAATTCTCCGACCTGGATGAAAATTACCACGGGGTCGTCGAGGTTAGGGCTTGCCGATCTGAAGTCTGCTTGGTTGAAGGATGTTGTGACGTCTGGGTCTTTGTCCTTCTTTGGCTGTATGGTTCCTTCGATTGCTAGCATCGCCCTGTAGCTTCCCTTCCTGGCCGAGCTTGTTTCTCCTCCGCCTGTGAATCCTCCTTATATGTGGCTAATGACTCCTCTTGGTGGATCAGGAGTCGTCCTCTCTTTTTTGTTATTGTCAGCCACTGCTTGCTTGTGCTCTACTCTGTCTGAGTTTCCCCCTCTGCCCTTCCGGCTCTCGATGTATTTGTCCAAGAGCCCTTGGCATGCCAGCCTTTCCAGGATGTCCTTCGCGACTATGCAGTCATCCATGGTGTGTCCAAACTTCCGATGGAAGGCACAATGCTTTATCCTATCCGCGAACCTTTGATCCTGGTAGTTTTCCGCTCGAGCTGGTGGCCTTATGATTTTGGCGTTGAGGATTTCTCTGATGATGTTTTCTCTTCTGGTATTGAATCTGGTGTATGTGTTGTATTTTGACGTGGGCTTGGAAGGTTTCTTAGTGTCTCTACTGCCTGGCGATCTGAAAGTGTTTTCTTCATCTCTCCGATGTGGTTGTTTGTCCGATTTTTGGGCTTCTCGGAGTTCCTCGATCTCCATTTGACCTGCCGCCCTTTCTCAGAATTCCTCTAGCGTTTTTGGCTTTGTTATGGCAATGGTCTCCCGAAATTTGCCGGGCCTGAGGCCGGCCTTGAGGGCGTGCAGGTGGACGGCCGGGTCTAAGTCCTGGATCTCCATAGTGGCGTCAGCGAATGTGGTCATGTAGTCCTTCAGGCTTTCGTGCTGACCTTGCTTAATGGTGCCGAGGTAGTCTGAACCATGTACGTAGATTCTTGACGCGGCAAAGTAATCAATGAATGATCTGGCAAGATCTTCGAAGGAGGAAATTGAACCTTCAGGAAGTTTAGAAAACCAGAGTAATGCAGCACCGTCGAGGTAGGTAGGGAATGCTCGGCAGAGAACAGGCTCATTTTTAGGGCCGTTGAAAAACATCATTGATTGGAACTTCTTTACGTGGGCTCGGGGGTCACCGAACCCCTTGTTCGGCTCCAGTGCGGTGGGCAGAGTAAAGTTTTTTGGCATCTGGTAATTTGTGATCTCTTCGGAGAAGGGGTTGTCGAGGGTGAGCTTCTCCTTTGGCGGGAAGATGTTTAAAGGGTCTGCAGCACCTTGAGCCGAGCTTTTGGAGCTTTCTCCATTGTTTTGTGTAGACAGCTCAGCTATTCTTCGTACTTCCGCCTGAAGCTCGGTGATTCGAGCCAGGAGGTCATCCTGTGAGAGTTGTGGACTTTCCTTGTCAGCCATGTTCGAGGATCGGGAATCCTGCAAAATAGAGTAGAAGACTAAACGAAGGAAAAAGTGGGGTTAGATGTACTCCGGCCCCACGGTGGGCGCCAAGTGATTCGTCCGAACACTGGGTAGGCCGAGCTTAAGCACCTCCGAGCAAGTCGTCAACCGAGAGGAAGAGCTTTACGTCGGCCAAGGTCAAACACCGCGGCGGGAATACCTGCAAAAGATACTCCGACGCTCAAGTTAGTAATAATCTCAGAAAAGAGAGAGAGAGTAATTAAGTGAGAGTGAAATAAGTGAAAATGAAAACTGATAGTGGAACCTGATCTTAACCGAGGATATTGGCTCGGTTTTATAGGAGTTGTTTTTACCCGTTAGTGGATAAGTCTTAGTTTATAGGTTGGTTATGATATTCTGTTTTGGTGCTATAAACTAGTTAAGCACATTTCTTATTTTTGACTGGGTGATGCTGTTTCAGTCCTGCTCTCGTGCCGAGCTTTTCGGACGGCTGATACGGGATCGAGCTTTATGATTCATGTGCCGAGTTTATTGCGCAACCGAGGATAAGGGTGACGTATCAGTAAGCATCATAGCATTTTCCAAAATACAATACTCTTATTAAGGAGCTTTGAACCTGTTTAACCAGTATCTTGAATAAAATTCTAAAATAAATATTCCACAAGTCAAATACCAGTAGACAAAGATACCACAATAGCCCATTGTGAGGCGGGCCTGTAACCGATCCGTAACACCTTGTATTTTGGACCATTACCTTTTCTTAATTACTCTGTGCGGACTAATATAATTTCTAAGAAACCGAATGAAACAACCTAAATCATTGTGAGCCGTAGGATGGTGGTCGTAGTCAAGCTTCCCTCGTTTGCCACGCCAAACGGTAAAAATGCCAACGTTACGCGACTTACGTGGCGCTGGTCTAGGCAACAGACGCTGGTAGAGCTACATAGCGTAAGAAAGCATCACGCGCAGAGATGCGCGTGAATGAAACGCCGTAGTGCTCGTTCGCCCGTATATAACACTTGCCCCGACATATCGCTGAGAGTGATAGAGCGACGCGGTTGATCCGCTGAGCAGGACGAATCCGTACTTATTAGCAGCTGGGGGAACCATATTTTAGCGGACACTAAAACCTGTGTCTTCTGCATCGTACCCCGGTACCCCCTCACACTCCTATTTAAAAAGAAAAAAAAACACTACCTTGTCCTTGTCTTCATGACATGGCAGCTTTTGCTCTTCTTTTTCAAAGGAAAACGACTAGAGTGAGTTTTGATTCATTCCTCATTTTAGTACCGGTAGATAGAAGTGTTCAAAACCGATTCGGATCGAACTAAACTGATTAATCGAACCGAAAAAATCAAAAACTGAATAAACCGATGATCGAAAAAATTGAAAAAAATATGTTTTGCTGTTTTTAGTTGGGTTTGGTTTGGTTTTCGATTTTAATAATGAAAACCTCAACCAAACCAAATTGAACCGGTCAGGTTTAAAAACAAAAAAAAAACCAACCCCCCTCCCCCCAAAATGAACGAAACTTAAACCTAACCCAGTAACTCCCATTCGGCTATTCTCCCAATCTCCACTCCCAAACGAACCCTAGCCCTTCTCTCCCTACTCTCTAGGTCTTACAGCCTCGCTCTCTGTAACTCCCATCGCTGGTAAGAGACCTCCTCCCACCACCTCGCAGCCACCGCCACCTTCCTCCCAGCGCAGTCCTTCCACTGCTCCCACCCAGGACCACCTCGCGGACAGAGCAGCCCAGCACTGCAGCACACAACCAGCGCCCAGCGCCCAGCAAGTCGGCACCACCCTTGCAAGTCGCGCCCATCACCCCCCTTAGTCCCTCGCAACTCGCAAATCGCACCCAGCAGGCCAGGACCACCCACTCACCCAGGACCACCCAGTGGACACAGAGCACTGTATCAAGTCAGATATGGAGCCCGAACCACCGAGTCAGGTATGTAACTTTTTTGAAATTATTGTTTTGTTTGTTTTGTTGAATTACTGAAACTACTTCTGGTTTGTGTTGTTCTGTTGAATTGATGAAAGTTTGAGTCTTGTTTTATTTTGCTGTTTTGTTGAATTACTTAATTACTTTTGAGTTTTAAAGTGATTTAGTATGATTTATCAAGTGTTGGAGGTTCTGGATCTTGATAATGTTAGATTGAAGGTAACATATAAATGGAGAAGTCTTGGAACTTGGGCGGTTAAGGTTATATTTCAATTGTGTCATCTGATGGTCACTACTGTTTGATTTGTAGAATATGTAACGGATTTCTATCTACCATGGTCTAGGTATAAAGGTGGACCAGCATTACCGAGGAAGTTGGGTGCTACACAGAAGCAATATAGTGTTGAGGTTATAGATTTTATTTTTCAGTTTATTGCTTATTACTGTTTATTGATGTATTACTGACTTGGTATTGTTGCTGGGTATTGGATTCATTGTTACTGTTTATTGATTTATTACTGACTTGGTAATGTTGCTGGTTATTGATTCATTGTTGCTATAATGCTGTTTATTTGATTGATTAAGTAATTGTTGCTGCCTTGCGGTTATTGTTTGGTTTACTGACTTGGTATTGTTGTTGGTTATTACTGACTTGGTATTGTTCTGTTTTTAATTTATTTGTTATTGTGTTTCTACTCTTGATTTTATAAATTGGTTGTAAATTTAATTTGTTGTTCAATGTATTTGACTATTCTTGACCCCTTTTTACATGATTTAGTTCCTTGTAGATAGCAAAGGGCAGGAGCCTTTTCTTCTTTTTTTTTTTTTTTTGCCAAAGTTGGCAAATTGTATATTTACATATATAATTAATAATGATGATGTTTTCCTAGTTTGAGTTTTGTTTAGCTTCCTTTAAGTATCATACTTCACAGTTATGTTTAGCTGAAGTTATATTTATTGCCGGTTCAGTGATTACAAGTTCTTTTATCTGGTATAACACAAGTCAGTTAATATTATGAGATACTGATTTTGATTTAATATTTTTGTGTTTTACTGTTCCTGTAGTTCATCCTAAAAGTTGAAATCCTATGTGGTCTCTTTCAAGGTAAGACTGATCTTAGTTATGATGTTTCGTTATGTGATTTATTTTTTTAATCTATTCATTTAATTTTTGGATTGTAGTTATATGTTTTTACATAAGTAACCTGTATATGAGTAGTTATAGATGACTAGATGTTGGTTACTTTTCTATAGAGATTTTCTTACGAGTTTTTGGTATCTGATGGACTTCATTCTTTCATATGCACAACAACCCAACCACCGGCAGTGTAAACACCACCACAGCCACCAAGAAGCAGTGTTTAGCAAAATTTTTCCTTCCTTTTAATTGCAAAAAGTAGGCCTATTGCATCATCTTTTCACAAGTCACCATAGAATTTAGCAAGGTCTCTACAATTTGTCTCCCATTTTCTTTAATTGTCGTATTTGGATTTCTTTTGTCGTTAAATTTCATTGGATCAAGACTTTGTTAGCTATTGTGTATTTTTGTTTGCGATTTCAATATTATGACTTTGTGAAATAGTATGGTAGTATTTTTTTTAATTGACTGAAAAAACCGTACAAACCAAATCAAACCAAACTGATTTTAATTGGTTTGGTTTGTTCGGATGACTTCGATAAAAAACCGAACCAAATCGAACCGCAGTTTAATTAAACGATTGGATCGGATGACTTTTCTCTCAAAAACCGAACCAAACCGCACCGCGAACACCCTTACCGGTAAATGCTATAGTAACTAAAGAGTAGTGTCTATTTATTAAAAAGAATTAAAAATTATTATTTAATTTAAAAGATATAAAAATAAATTATTTTTAAAAAATTAAAATTTATTATAAAAAATAAATTAGGTTAAATTTAAGCAAAAAACTCATAAGCACCATAAAATTAATTTTTAGTATTTGTGTGAAACTTCTATTTCTATTATATCTTATTTACTGGTTTGAGATTTAGTTCCTGTGGATTAGGGGTGTTCGCAGTACGGTTTGATTCGGTTTTAAGGAAAAAAGTCATCCGATCCGAACGCTTAATGTATGTGTAGTGCAGTTTAGATTGGATGAACTTTTTTTGAAAATCTGATCCAATCCGATCCGATTACAAGCGGTTTGGATCGGTTTGGATTTGCAGTTTTTTAAATAAAAAAAATTAAATACATATAACAAGTTTCAATATCAAATTTTAAATAACCATCAATGACATAACAAATCTTAACAATATCTTAAAAAGTCAACGATAACATAACAATAGAAATAAAATTGTAAGTTAGTTAAAATAAATAAATAAATAATATTTTAAACATAAAATATTTATTAAATAATAATATATGAATAATAGAAAAATGTATAACAAATTGAACATGTTATAAATATAATTGTAAATATAATAATATAGCACATTGTGTGGTTTGGATTGGATTGGATCGGTTATGAAAAATAGTCCGAAATCCGATCCAATCCAGCGGTTTGTAAAAAATAGAATTCAATCAAATCCGAATTAGTGCAATTTTAATTGGTTTTCAATTTAGATTGAATTGAATGAGCAATTTAGTTTAGATCGGTTTAAATTTGAACACCCCTAGTATGATAGTGGACACTCGTAATTTTAATACATCAGTTAACCTGTTTTTTTTTAAAAAGAGGTTAATTGTTAAGTCTGGTAGAAACGTGAGTGATTTGCGGCCATAGGGATTAAGGAAGGCATAAAAGAGGAAACAAGAAATCACAGGTTTATTGTTGCAATTTCCATGTGAGTGGTTAGTGACTAATCTGCATCATAGCCATGTGGTATCTGGAGCCTGGAGTGGTTCAGAAGCATCAATTTTTATTTTGGTGAATGTTATGGTGCCTTTGATATTGTGTCTAACTTACTAAAAAAGATAAATAGATAATATTTAATAAATTTTAAATATTTTATTTTTTGTTTTAAACATTTTATTTTTTACTTTTAAAAAAAATTAGGTAATTTAGACACCATAATAAAAGACACCATAGAACTCACCTTCTATTTTTACTATGACTAGGGAATGCACATAATTAGAGGGTAAAAAGATGCTCTGCATTAAAATACCGTATTAAATTTTATAGCATAATATAAGATATAAAATTTGTTAGGAACATGAATTATTTGTTAATAGATATTATAATTATGTTGAATAAAAAACAGCTTAGTTTAGTTTTTTTTGAGCTATTGATTCACAAAATATTAAATATTTAAAATTTATTCTTAAATTATTATCCTAATGACATACCTGCAATATAATGCTTGTCACTATATTACTTATTATTTTTAGGGGGAAAAATATGACATGAATTGAAAATGGTTATGGTGGGATATATCTTGCATGTGAAGGAGGTTGAGAATTGCGCATGCACCCTGAAAAGTGCTACGGAACTTAACACTGTTAATTCAAAATCTAAAAACTCTTAAATTTGAGTCCTTATAAAAATTTTGAAAACGTATATGTTATGTGCATTTTTCAAAATTAAAATTCTGGATAACAATTTTTTAGATATTAATGAATTGAAAGATAAATTTTGATTAATTTAAAATAATTATTAATAGTTTCATTTTTAACTTTTAAGTTTGTAAAAATGTATTTTTCTTAATTTAAACTGAAACACAAAATTTTGAATTTATTTTTATTAGTTAATTTTACTATTTTATTTAAATTTAAATGAAAATATTATCTTATTATAATTTATATTTAAAATTTAATGAAAATTAAAATAAATATTAAATGTCAGTATGATTAAAATATCTTTTATCCTAATTGTGCATGTATCACTTGCAAAATAAGAGGTTTTTTTTTTTAATTTTCTATAGAATACCAGTATTATTTTTAGAGTTTTGCTAGGTAGACAACGAGAATTGGGAACAACGTGAACAATTGGCTACAGTACTGAAATATGAATTGTCAAAATTATCCTAAAAAATATAACAAATCAAATTTTATATCATACAACAAGATAATAAAGAATTTATTAACGTAACTTTTTCTAAAGAAAGAATTATATATCAGATAAAAGAGTCGGTTCTCATTGCTTTGAATTCCACATGTTATTGATGCTTTAACTCTTACTTTCTTCAAATATCAGATACCTACTCTAATTTCAAATGCCCCAGCAACCGAAATGCCAGTTACTGTTCCTGCAGACACAACACATTATCCTCATTTTCAACTTGAAAAAGTTTGCTATGAACAATAATCAATACAGCACTTCAATTAGCAGTAACTTTGGATGGATCCTTAGCAATCTGAGCCTCCATCTTTGTCACATTATCCTTAGACTTCTTTCATACAGCTTCCATCCAAGGTGGTTCCTGGCCAAAAAAAAAGAATCATCCTTAATCTCCTTATTCAGAGTATTCACAACAGTTTTCGCATCACCAACCAAACCTAAATTCAGTAGAAATATCTTAAACTTGTCACCATGATGATAAAATCCCCCTCCCTCCCCCATCACTACATTAAAAAAAAAAAGAGAAACAAAGTCCTCATAAAGCAGCATCATCACCGCAACAACAATCAACAATCAACAATAAATAAAATTCATCATCAGCAAAAAATTAATTTGTCAATTCACCAATTAACAAAATTTCTATACATAAATATTCATATTATAAATCCTAAATTACTATATCAAAACAATTCAGAAATCAATTCAAAAATTAGGTATTCAACCAATACCATATTTTTTTGAAAATTAAAATTAGCATAAACATGTTACATCAAGTTTTAAAAACTGAAAAAAATTAATTGTTATATGTTACCTGTTTTGTGACAGATCGAGTACAGGGAGATCGAGGAAAGGTGCAGCGCGGGGACGAGAGGCCAGACGGGAGGTCAGGCGCGGCGAGGCTCGGCGCAGTACGGTGCGCCGCAGCGACGTCAGGCGAGGTGAAGCACCGGGAGGGACGACGACGGCTTGAATGGGGAAAATAGCGCAAAAGACCTTCGAACAGAATAACGCAGAAAGAACCAACGCAGAGAGAAGGAGGCGACGGACCGACGCAGGAGTTGACAGGAAACGCGATTTCCGCAGAGCAACTGAGAGCTAGCTAGGTTTTTTTTCTTTGAGATAAGATGTAAGGGGCTCTCTTAGTATTTTAGAAAAATACATGTTTCTTCTAAGTGTGGGAGGGTTATTTTGGTATTTTAAAAAATAAGAGTGAAAGAGAATTGGGATTTAGGAAAAAGTTAGAGAATCTTTAATTTAGGAATGGAATATTCCGTTAAATCTAACTGTTTGGTCACGGTAGGGATCTAATTGAAAAAAAATGGTGCAGGGACCCAATTAAAAGGAAAAAAAAAGTATAGAGACCTAATTGAAAATTTTGCGAAACTATAGGGACTAACAGAGTGATTAAACCAACATGAAAATAACATCGAATGTAATTACTCCACTATGTTTCCAATTTCACTTTCTTATCCTAAATCCTGTTTTCACCTACTCCTAACATCAACCCTGTTTTTTTATCGCAACCTTCCCTATCGCCGGAAATGAAGCTTCCTAGTGCCGCCCTCGCCCGCCAAGGAGAATAGCAATTCTCTCATTGCATGGACACCGCACCACTGTCGCTGTGTCACCGTCGTGCAGTCGCATCTTCTCCCCATCTTTCGCGCACTGCTTCCCTGCCCATTTCAAAGCATATGAAGTGATGTTGAACTATCGCCGAGCCAGAGGCCTTCACTACAAGAAAAGTACTAAGTACCGACGGATTTAGCGTCGCAGATTAGCAGCGAATTTACCGGCGGTAAGGATGTTGAATTCGTAAGGTTAAGTAATTACCAGCAGATTCTGTTTTCTAATAGTAAATTCAACGGTAATATCTAGAGGAAAAATAAATTAATTTGGCGAGTTCTTGATCGGTGGGTTTACTGTCGGATTTTTCCGATGGTAACTCTAATTAGTGAAACACTACATTTTAGATGTCCCGTAATGCATTATCGTCGGAAATTTTGACGATAAATCTGACGATAAAGGGGCATTGATGAGGGAAAAATGATTCCACACAAACTACTGGCAAGTGTACCGGGTCACATCAAGTAGTAATTACTCACAAGAGTGAGGTCGATCCCATAGGGATTGATGGATTGAGCAATTTTAGTTAGGTGATGAATTTAGTTAAGCAAATATTTGATGATTTGAGTGAATTTTGATTAACAGAAGCTAAATTGCAAGTAAATGAAAGGGAGAGGGGAAATTGACAGAATATTAAAGTGCAGGAAGAGTAAATTGCATGAAACTTAAAGTTCAAGAAAGTAAATGAATTGAAACTTAAATTGCAAGAAAAGTAAATGACTGAAACTTAAAGTGCAAGAAACTTAAATTGCTAAATCTAAATTGCTGGAAAATGTAAATTGCTTGAACAATTAAAAGGATTTGGGTACTGGGATTTAGAATTGAACTAGAAAATGTAAATTGAAATGAATCAAAGAACTATGAGATGAAGAGAATTGCAGAAGAACTAAAACAGAAGAAGTAAAATCAGAAGAAACAATCGAGATCTAATCTTCAATTCTTAAATTCAGAAAACAAAAAAAAGGAATGGAACTCCAAGAGGAAGAACTTCAAAGAATTCTTCAATCAGAGTTCAGAAACCCAGAATCAGAAAATAGATGCAGAAGAAAGAAAATGAAAATAGAAAACAAGCTCAGATCCGATCTCAATTACTCAGAATTCTAAAAGGAAAATTTTAAAAGAGAAAAACTAAAAATGAGCTAAATGGTCTTTTACGAATCAAACTAAATCCTATTTATACACTTTCTATTCTTGTCTTCAAAACTTGGAGTGGGCTTTCCAAATTGGTGAAGAAATGGGTCCAAATGGCTTAGTTCAAGTGGCATGGGTCAGGGTGCATTTGGTCAGCTCCCAGGGAAGCGCTCAGTTCACTTAAGTGAATGCTACGTTCCCTGCTCCAAGGCGTGCATCCCTTGTGTCATGGCATCACTAGCGCTCACAAAGTGAACGCTGCACTTGAAGCATGAGTGCTACTACTTCCCTTGGTGTGCGCCTTCCTTGAGTGCATGTCTTCATGGTGCGCGCTCCCTCTTCGATCCTTGGCGCTCCCTTTAGTGCATGCCTTGTTTAGGCGCTACGTTGCCTTCCCTAGTGAGCGTTGCTTCTTTTGTTGCGCGCTACATTGGTTCCCTCTTCGAACCTTGGTGTGAGCGCTGCGCTTCCTTAATTTCCTTGGGCAAGAGCACGAAAAAGGTGGCAAGAGTGAACGTAGCGTTCACTTCTTTGAATGCTACCTCCTTGGCTAGCACTTTGGTGCGCGAGTTCCCCTCTTGGGCGCTCCCCTTTCGAACCTTGGCATTGCCTCTTGTGAGCGCTGCGCTGTAATTTTTTAGCGCTACCGTTCCTTAGTTTCCTTGGGCGCGCCTTGCTCTCCTTGGCCAAGAGCACGAAAATGTTCACTTTTGTGAACGTGAAGTTCACTTGAGTGAACTTGGCTTCTTGGTTGAGCGCTCGTTGGTTCCCTCTTCGAACCTTGTCCCACGCAAAAGTTCACAAAAGTGAACGCTGAGTTCACTTCAATGAATGCTAGCCATTTCTTGTGTTGCGCTTTGGTTGAGTCAATTGTTTCCATGGGCGTTCACTCTTTAAACGCTACATTCATTTATTGAACGCTACCCTTGTTTCCTTGCTTAGTGTTGCCTTAGTGACTGCCACGCTTTGTAATGCAACACTTTCTTGGTTCTTTCCTTTCTTTCTTATTTCTTCACCTGTAAGCAACCAAACAACTAATCAAAGTTCTACCAAAATCACTAGATCTTTGCATCATTTATAAAATCAATTAATTCTAGTATAAAACCTATGATTTTGTGTAAAATAAATGATGTTTGGTTGATTCAAAATAGTCATGAGAATCCACTCCAGTTACTTACTTATTATGCAAGAAAGTGCATAAAACCTAATAAAACTAATGAAAAATACTTGTAAAACTAGCATAAGATGACTTGTCATCACAACACCAAACTTAAAACTTGCTTGTCCCCAAGCAAGCACTAAATATGAGAAGGAATGAAATGAAATAGAGAAGCATACATGTCCTTATTTAGCAGGTAATTGAATTTGATTCATGGGGTTTTATGCAGACAAGATGCAGCTCACTTATTCTTTGCTGATAGATAAGAAATGTCCCTTTTAAGATTCACTAGAGTTGCTGCTATATTTCCTTGCTCTTTAATTGATCCATGTTAACTTTTTCTTTCTTTCTTTTGCTTAGAAAGCTTATTTCTTAATGACAACTTGGTGTCAAGTGTTGCAGCAGCCTTTGGCTCAATTCTTCTCAATACTTCTTCACTACAGACACTTGGCTCACAAATCTTCTTAGAAACATTGATACCCAATACCTCTTTGGGTTACTAAATACTTTGTAGCTAGGTTGCTCTTGATAATGGACTTTCGGTTGGCAATCCCGAATTAGTTAATCCAAGTTACCAAGTTTTAGAAGACTCCTCAGAACCTAATTGTCTAATCATATCCTAGTACAAGAAGCACCACAGGTATATGTCCTAAGGTCCAAGCTATTGGTGTCTAGCCTTATTGTTTGTTTCTTTGCCACTTTTTGGCTTTTTCTTTTCTTTTTCTTTCTCACTTTTCTTTGTTTTTTTTTTCAGGGGAGTTCATCAATGACAGGTTTTATAACAGCAACTTAGTTCACACTACAAAGAACATTTTATTATGCAGCTTTTATTATTGAACTCATCATCAAATCAAACAATGACCACCACTAAACTTCATTCTAATTCCTACCACATTGGACAATCACTTTCTATTTCAAACATCTTCTCTTATTGATGCAAAAAGTGAAACAAGACGTGATTGTAAGCATGTGAAAATGAAGACAATCATTATGTAGATCCTAATAAGAAATCTACTAAAACATGAAAGTGCAGAACATACAATATTTGGAGGCATATCATGTTTCAGATATGCATCATCCTTATTTAACTAAAAACAAGAAAGGAACTCCACCACTTCTAGTTGTTATGCTCTTGTCCCTTGCTGGATTCTTTTTTCTTCTTCCTCTTCTTGTGTGCTTCTTTGGGTTCTTCAACAGGGCACCTACGATCCCAAATGTGGTCTACTTGACCCGAGAGTCCAGCCTCCTCCAATCCTCATTACATGTGTGCTATATTCTTGTTGGCTTTTGCTCTCTCATGGTCTACCAACTCTTGGCATTGCTCAAATGGCTTGATCTGTTGGTTCAATGCTGGCACACTATGGACTACATAGTCCAACTTTGCTTGAGTTTCTATATCTTACTCCATTCTGTCCAAGTTTCTATGCTCTCCAACAGTATGATATATATTCTTCCATTGATAGAGATTTTGAGTGTAATCCCGATACTTGGCTTGGCGTAAGGACAATTTATTAAATGATTCTTGAAAGTTTGTGGATTGTTCCCTTTGCCCCTTCAAGATTCTTGCTTGAAACTCTCTTTGTTGCTCCAACATCTTGAGTTGGAAGCTTTCTTGCTTCTCCATCATTTGTTGCTGCCAATGCTCTTGTTACTCTTGGGCTTTCAAGTATTGCTCTTGTTGCCTCAAGTAGTGCTCCTGTTGTTGCTCCTGTGCTCTCATTTAGTGTTGAGACATTTCTTTAATGGCTCTTTGCATTTGGCTCAAGTCCATTGCACCAGAAGCTTGCTCTCCCCCCACTTGTGGTCTCCTTCTCCTTCCTTGATCTTTTCTCTCTTCTTGGGTGTCAGTAACACCATCCATTCTTTGCTTGGTGATTCCTCTGCTTCCTTTTACCTTCTCTGTATCTTCATCCTCAAAGAGTACCCCTACTCTTTTGTACAGCCTCAGAATAGTGCTTGGGTGACCAAGTCTACTTGATTTACTAGTATCCTCAGCCATCTCTTGAATACTATCTGCTATGATCTGTGGGATGTTGATTTCTCCTCCCCTCAGGATGCAATATGTCAAGATTGCTCTCTTGATTGTGGCTTTAGATGTATTTGCAGTAGGGAGGATGGATCTTTTCACTATCTCATACCAACCCTTGGCTTCAGGTATGAGATCCATTCTCTTCAAGTGGCTTGGGGTTCCTTCTGAGTCCCTTTCCCAGTCCTTACCTTCAAAGTATAACCCATTTAATATGTCATCAAGGTCATTCTCACCCTCCAGTCTTTCATCAAAGCTGGGTTCGCCATAGGTTATCACTCTCATCTGTAGGACTCTCATGATGGATGATGGGCTGAAATCTACCTCAACCCTCCTAACATAGCTCTTATAGGGATGGTTGTCTTTGCATGTCCTCACAACATTTGCATAAAACTCCCTTATCATGATTGTACTGATGTCTGTGAGAGGTTCACACAAAAGTTTCCATCTCCTCTCTTTAGTTATCCTTCTCATTATGAGATACTCTCCCTCTTTCAATTTGAACCCCATCTCTGGAATGACTTTCTTTGATTCCATCAACCTGTGATATATTGATTCATGAAATTGAGATTTAAATCTCTTGGTAACATAGGTTGGTGGTCGACTATAGCTAGTTCCTTTCCTTTCCTTCTTCTAAAACTTGAGGAAGCCATGAATTAGGAAAGAAAGAAAAAGAAAAAATAGGCATTAGTTAAGGTACGGTTGTGATGGAAAGTATGGGAGGTAAGGTTCTGTGTGGTGTCTTTGGGTGAGAGAAAAATAATGTAAATCTTGTGGAGGGTTTATACGAAGAAAGAAAAGGTATGTGGCTTAAGGAGTGCTACTTCCAATTTATAGACAAGGTCATGAAGTCTTGAAGAAAAATACAAGGGTGGAGGGTTCGGTTAAGTGCCATGAAGGGTGAGATTGAGCAAATCATTTTTGAAAAGCCATGAAATGGACGGTGTGCATGTGGAGATGGATGAAGACAAGGATTGCTCCATCATTGGTCATGTGGTTCGGCCTCTTAGGTGTTAAACCATGCAAATTTTGTTTCCAAGAGAGCAGACTTCCCTAGGCGCATGTGACTCCCTTTTCCATCTTGTGATAACCGTTCATGCATGCCTTTTTGTCCTTTTCTTCAATGTCACCATTCCTATTCACGTAAACCAAACAAATAGTGAGCTTAAACTTTCAATTCAATATGGTGGTGGTTATCAAATGAAGAGTAATAAAGAAAAACAAAATTCTATTCATTCCCTATTTATGAACAACCAACTATGCTCCTTAGACATTAAACAAAAAAAAATTGGTGGACACCAAACTTGTTCCCTGCTAAGCGATCCATATAAAACTCAATGAGTATCCATCATAATTGGTATATTCATTGCAAGAAACATTTTATTTTCTATCTTACTACCTTAAATTCATAAAATGATGCAATGTATGGTCTCTCTGTTCATGAATTTGAGCCTTTGAGTAAAAGTGATTTTCTTAAAATTCATAGCATATATAGACACCAAACTTAATGTTTGGCTATATACTTAAACAGAATGAACAAGTATACATCCCAGAATGGTTCTATGATCAATCATGCTTGAAAAGTTATTTTAAAAGTGCCTTTAGGCACACCAAACTTAGGAATCAAACATATGCTTCAAAAAATGTGTGCAATTATCAAATCTACTCATGAGAGCTCAGATTTATGCTAGAAGAACCATCAATTATTGAAATTAAAACAAAAGCAAGAATATTAAATCATGGGCTGCCTCCCATGAAGCGCTCTTTTATTGTCACTAGCTTGACATTGGTCTTTGGTTAGGGTAATTGATGATTGTGGTGCCTCAGTTTGTCCCCTCTCATTGTGAGCCTTCTTCCTGTTTGTTGATGCTCAATCTCCATATGCTCTAGTGAGAGTATCTTATTGATGGTGTAGTAATCATCAGTTTGTGGATCTGTCTCCAACTACTGGTAGATCAATCTTACTCTGTCCCCTTTTGAGAAGCCTTCAGTTGGTATCTTTTTATTTCTCCACCCTTTTGGAATCCGTTTTTTACTCTTCTTTCCTTTCTTCAATGGTCCTTTTTTCTTTGCAGTAGGTTTTATGTCAGGGATCTCATTCCCAATAATCAAATCTTCAACCCTTCCTTCTTTCTCTCCTCAGCCTTCATATGTTCCTTTCCCTCCTTTCCTTCTCTACTGTTTGTCTTTTGATTCGGAGATGAGCTGATAAATGCTTCATTGGGTTTTTCTTTCCACTGTAAATCTTCTTCTTCAACCCTCATGCAGCTTTTCTCTTCAATAGTATGCTATACTTCCTGGAAAACATTTAAGGTGATCTTCTCATCATTTACCCTTAAGGTCATCTCTCATTGTTCCACATCAATGATGGCCCTTGTTGTGCCCAGGAAAGGTCTTCCCAATATAATAGAGTCATTCCCCTCTTCTCCTAAGTCCAGGATTACAAAATCTGCTGAAATATGAATTTTCCTACAATGACCAAGAGATTTTCATCCACACCCTTGGGAATTACCAGTGATCTATCCACTAGCTCTAATGACATCTGTGTAGGCTTGACTTCTTCTATAAATAGCCTTCTCATCATAGATAAAGGCATCAGGTTGATACTGGATCCCAAATCACACAGTGCCTTATCAATGGATATGTGACTGATGGTACAAGGCAAGAAAAAACTCCCAGGGTCTTTGAGCTTTGGTGGGAGGCCTTCTTGAATCAATGCACTGCATTCTTGTGTCAAGAGGATGGTTTCCTTCTCATGCCAGCTTCTCTTCTTGTTGATGAGTTTTTTCAAGAATTTTGCATATAAGGGCATTTGCTCTAATTCCTCTGCAACTGGAATATTAATTTCCAACTTCTTAAATACTTCTAAGAACTTTAGGAACTGTTGATCTCTGAGCTCCTTGTTGAACCTTTGAGGATATGAAAGGGAAGGAGTGCAAGGCTTCACCATCTTCCTCTGTTCTTGTAGTTGCTCCTCCATGATCTGCTTTCCCTTCTTTGAAGCTTTGAGCTCTTCCTCTTTCTCCTTGAGCTTTTCTTGGTCCTTCTCCTTAAGTGTTACTTCTTCCTTGCTGTTGGCCTCATCATTCTTAGCTAGCTTATTGTTGGTTTCCTTGTCATTCACCAAGGTTCTTCTACTCCTTAATTGGATTGATTTGCATTCTTCTTTGGGATTAGGAATGGTGTCACTTGGCAATGCATTAGGTGCTCTTTTGGCTACTGCTTGCTTGGACAGTTGGCCAATCTGCCTTTCTAGATTCCTCATTCAAGCTTCATGGTTTTTACTAGTTAACTCTTGCTGTTTCATCATCTTCTCCATCATTATCTCCAAGTTGGAGATCCTTTGAGCTTCTGGGGGTGGTTGTGGTTGATTGTAGGGTGTGGATGGTGGATGATAGTTATTTTGGTTAGTGGATGAATTGTTAGGTGGATAGTAGTTGGGTTGGGGTTGGTTGTTTTGTGGTTTTCTGTATTAATTTTGGTTAGTGTTTTGATGGTTTTGATGGTTTGTGTTTCGAGAATTATTTTGGTTTGAGTTTCTCTGCCATGATTGTTGGTTGTCTCCCCATCTCAAATTTGGGTGGTTCCTCCAAGATGAGTTGTAGGTGTCTCCATGAAATTTATTTTGGCCAGCACCTTGATTGTGTATATAATTGACTTGCTCTTGCTGCTGCTCTTCTTGGTTTTCTTTATTCTGTCCCCATCCAGCTGATGGTTGATTTATAATGTTCACTGCTGCAACTTGAAGATCATCAATCCTCTTGGCCATCATCTCCATTTGTTGTTTGATTTGTTGATGCATCACCTTGTTTTGAGCCAAAATGGTGTCCACACCTTCCAGCTCCAAGACACCCTTCCTTTGAGCTGGTTGGTGTTGCCTTTGATGAGCATAGAAGTATTGATTATTAGCCACAATATCTATGAGGTTTTGAGCTTCCTCTGCTGTCTTCATCAGTTGCACTGAGCCTCCAGCAGAATAATCCAAAGCTTCTTGAGCTTTGAGAGTCAATCCTTCATAGAAATTTTGAAGTCTATGGTGGACGAAATTGAGATCATCAACAATGGCGCCAATAGACTTGGAGCTCTCAAACGTGAATCACACTTTGTCACAACTTCGCATAACTAACCAGCAAGTGCACTGGGTCGTCCAAGTAATACCTTACGTGAGTAAGGGTCGATCCCACGGAGATTGTTGGTATAAAGCAAGCTATGGTCATCTTGTAAATCTCAGTTAGGCGGATTCAAATGGGTATAATGGTTTTCAAAAATAAGGATAAATAAACAGAAAATAAAGGTAGAGATACTTATGTAATTCATTGGTGGGAATTTCAGATAAGTGTTTGGAGATGCTTTGTCCCTTCTGAATCTCTGCTTTTCTACTGCCTTCCTCCAATCATTCTTATTCCTTTCCATGGCAAGCTGTATGTTGGGTTTTACCGTTGTCAATGGCTACCTCTCGTCCTCTCAGTGAAAATGGTCCAAATGCTCTGTCACAGCACGGCTAATCATCTGTCGATTCTCGATCATGTCGGAATAGAATCCAGTGATTCTTTTGCATCTGTCACTACGCCCAACACTCGCGAGTTTGAAGCTCATTACAGTTATTCAATCCTTGAATCCTACTCAGAATACCACAGACAAGGTTTAGACTTTCCGGATTCTCAAGAATGCTACCAATGGATTCTAGCTTATACCACGAAGATTCTGATTAAGGAATCCAACACATACATGCTCGTTCAAAGATAGAACGGAAGTGGTTGTCAGTCACGCGTTCATAGGTGAGAATGATGATGAGTGTCACAGATCATCACATTCATCATGTTGAAGTGCAACGAATATCTTAGAATAAGAATAAGCTGAATTGAATAGAAGAATAATAGTAATTGCATTAATACTCGAGGAACAGCAGAGCTCCACACCTTAATCTATGGTGTGTAGAAACTCCACCGTTGAAAATACATAAGTGATAATTGTGTTCATTGGCTTCGGCCCCAGAGAAGGAACTGGAATAACCAAGACAAAATGGCCTCAGCGACACTAGTACAATAGTAAAAAGTTCTATTTATACTAAACTAGTTACTAGGGTTTACAGAAATAAGTCTTAGTGCAGAAATCCACTTCTGGGACCTACTTTGGTGTGTGCTTGGGCTGAGCTTAAGCTTTACACGTGCAGAGGCTTCTCCTGGGGTTAAATGCCAAGTTGTAACGTGTTTTTGGCGTTTAACTCTGGTTTGTGACGTGTTTCTGGCGTTTTACTCCAGAATGCACCATGGAACTGGCGTTAAACGCCAGTTTGCGTCATCTAAACTCGAATAAAGTATGGACTATTATATATTTCTGGAAAGCCCTGGATGTCTACTTTCCAACGCAGTTAAGAGCGCCCCATTTGGAGTTCTGTAGTTCCAGAAAATTCATCTCGAGTGCAGGGAGGTCAGAATCCAACAACATCAGTAGTCCTTTGTTAGCCTCCTATTAGATTTTTGCTCAGGTCCCTCAATTTCAGCCAGAAAATACCTGAAATCATAGAAAAATACACAAACTCATAGTAAAGTCCAAAAATGTGAATTTTGCATAAAAACTAATAAAAACATCCCTAAAAGTAGCTAGATCCTACTAAAAACTACCTAAAACAATGCCAAAAAGCGTATAAATTATCCGCTCATCACAACACCAAACTTAAATTGTTGCTTGTCCCCAAGCAACTGAAAATCAAATAGGATAAAAAGGAGAAAATATACTATAAATCTCAAAACATCAATGAAGCTTAGTTCTAATTAGATGAGCAGGACTTGTAGCTTTTTACTTCTGAACAGTTTTGGCATCTTATTTTATCCTTTGAAGTTTAGAATGATTGGCATCTATAGGAACTCAGAGTTCAGATAGTGTTATTAATTCTCCTAGTTAAGTATGTTGATTCTTGAACATAGCTACTTTTATGAGTCTTGGCCGTGGCCCTAAGCACTTTGTTTTCCAGTATTACCACCGGATACATAATTGCCACAGACACATGACTGGGTGAACCTTTTCAGATTGTGACTCAGCTTTGCTAAAGTCCCCAGTTAGAGGTGTCCAGAGCTCTTAAGCACACTCTTTTTGCTTTGGATCACGACTTTAACCACTCAGTCTCAAGCTTTTCACTTGGACCTGCATGCCACAAGCACATGGTTAGGGACAGCTTGATTTAGCCGCTTAGGCCTGGATTTTATTTCCTTGGGCCCTCCTATCCATTGATGCTCAAAGTCTTGGATCCTTTTTACCCTTGCCTTTTGGTTTTATGGGCTATTGGCTTTTTCTGCTTGCTTTTTCTTTTTTTCTTTTATATATATATAATTTTTTTTCTTTGCCACTTTTTTTTGCAAGCTTTTTCTTTTTCACTGCTTTTTCTTGCTTCAAGAATCAATTTCATGATTTTTCAGATTATCAATAACATTTCTCTTTTTCATCATTCTTTCAAGAGCCAACAATTTTAACATTCAAAAACAACAAGATAAAAAATATGCACTGTTCATGCATTCATTCAGAAAACAAAAATTATTGTCACCACATCAATATAATTAAACTAATTTCAAGGATGAATTCGAAACTCATGTACTTCTTGTTCTTTTGTATTAGAAACATTTTTCATTTAAGAAAGGTGAAGGATTCATGGAATTATTCATAGCTTTAAGACATAGTTACTCAATACTAATGATCATGTAGTAAAGACTCAAAACATAGACAAATATGAAGTTCAAAAACTAAAAAACAGAGAGATAAGAACAAGGAAGTTAAGGAATGAGTCCACCTTAGTGATGGTGGCACCTTCTCCTTAAAGGACCAATGGTATTCTTGAGCTCCTCTATGTCTCTTCCTTGTCTTTGTTGCTCCTCCCTCATAGCTCTTTGATCTTCTCTAATCTCATTGAGAATGATGGAGTGTTCTTGGTGTTCCACCCTTAATTGGTTCATGTCATGACTTAATCCTTCTAGAGAAGTGTTAAGTTGTTCCAAATAGTTGTTTAGAGGAAAATGAATCCCTTGAGGCATCTCAGGGATTTCTTGATAATGAGCTTCCTCATGCGTCTCTTGAGATCCATGAATGGGCTCTCTTGTTTGCTCCATCCTCTTCTTAGTGATGGGCTTGTCCTCTTCAATGAGGATGTCTCCTTCTATGACAACTCCAACTAAGTAGCATAGATGGCAAATGAGATGAGGAAAAGCTAGCCTTGCCAAGGTGGAGGGCTTTTCGGCTACTTTGTAGAGTTCTAGAGAGATGACTTCATGAACTTCTACTTCCTCTCCAATCATGATGCCATGGATCATGATGGCTCGATCCATAGTTACTTCGGATCGGTTGCTAGTGGGGATGATGGAGCGTTGGATGAACTCCAATCATCCTCTAGCCACAGGCTTAAAGTCCAGTCTTCTCAATTGAACCGGCTTGCCTTTAGAGTCTCTTTTCCATTGAGCTCCTTCCACACATATGTCTATGAGGACTTGGTCCAACCTTTGATCAAAGTTGACCCTTCTAGTGTAGGGGTGTGCATCTTCTTGCATCACAGACAAGTTGAACGCCAACCTTACGTTCTCCGGACTGAAATCTAAGCATTTCCCTCGAACTATTGTAAGCCAATTCTTTGGGTTTAGGTTCATGCTTTGATCATCGTTCCTAGTGATCCCTGCGTTTGCATAGATCTCTTGAACCATTAAGATTTTGACTTGTTGAATGGGGTTGGTGAGAACTTCCCAACCTCTTTTTTGGATCTCATGTCGGGTCTCCGGATACTCATTTTTCTTGAACATGAAAGGGACCTCAGGGATCACCTTCTTCTTAGCCACAACTTCATAGAAGTGGTCTTGATGGACTTTTGAGATGAATCTCTCCATCTCCCATGACTCGGAGGTGGAAGCTTTTGTCTTCTCTTTCCTCTTTCTAGAGGTTTCTCTGGCCTTAGGTGCCATCAATGGTTATGAAAAAATAAAAAAAAAAGCTATGCTTTTACCACACCAAACTTAGAATATTGCTCATCTTCGAGCAAAAGAAGAAAGAATAGATAAAGAAGAAGAAGATATGGAGGAGAGGGAGAGAGATGTGTATTCGGCCAAGGGGAGAAGTATTGATGGTTGTGTGTGAAGAATGAAGGAGTGTTGAGGGGTTTATATAGGAGTGGGAGGGGTATAGGTTCGGTCATTTAGGGTGGGTTTGGGAAGGAAAGGGATTTTGAAATTGAAGGTAGGTGGGGTTTATGGGGAAGAGAGGATGGATGTGAATGTTGAAGAGGTGATGGGGAAGAGTGATTGAGGTGATTGGTGAATGATGTTTGGGGAAGAGTGTTATGAAAAGGTGTGAGAGAGAGGGAGAAGCTAGGTGGGAATCCTGTGGGGTCCACAGATCCTGAGGTGATCCTGTGGGGTCCACAGATCCTGAGTTGTCAAGGATTTCTCATCCCTGCACCCTTTAGGTGGGTAAAACGCCCTTTTTATGCAATCTTGGCATTTAACGCCAGACTGCAGCATGTTTCTGGCGTTAAATGCCACTTCCATGCTTGTTTTGGGCGTTCAACACCAATCTGCAGCATGTTTCTGGCGTTGAACGCCACTTCCATGCTTGTTTCTGGCATTTAACACCAGCTCTCCTCAGGGTGTAATCCTGGCATTTAAACGCCAGACTGCTGCTTGTTTCTGGCGTTCAACGCTAGCTTCATGCTCTGTTCTGACATTAAACGCCAGCCAGATGCTCCTTACTGGCGTTTAAACACCAGTAAGCTCTTCCTCCAGTGTGTGCTTTTTCTTTTGCTGTTTTTGATTCTGTTTTTAATTTTTGCAATTGTTTTGTGACTCCACAGGATCATAAACCTAAAAAAACATAAAAGAACAATAGAAATATAGATAAATAAAAATTGGGTTGCCTCCCAATAAGCGCTTCTTTAATGTCAATAGCTTGACAGTGAGCTCTCATGGAGCTTCACAGATTATCAGAGCATTGTTGGGACCTCCCAACACCAAACTTAGAGTTTGAATGTGGGAGTTCAACACCAAACTTAGAGTTTGGTTGTGGCCTCCCAACACCAAACTTAAAGTTTGATTGTGGGGGCTTTGTTTGACTCTGTATTGAGAGAAGCTTATCGTGCCTCTTTTCCTTGTTTACAGAAGGATAACCTTGAGCTTTAAACACAAGGTAGTCCCCATTCAATTGAAGGACTAGTTCACCTCTGTCAACATCAATCATAGCTTTTGCTGTGACTAGGAAGGGTCTTCTAAGAATGATGGATTCATTCCCATCCTTCTCAGTGTCTAAGATTATGAAATCAGCAGGGATGTAAAGGCCTTTAACCTTTACCAACACATCATCTACCAATCCATAAGCTTGTTTTATTGACTTGTCTGCCATCTCTAATGAGATTCTTGTAGCTTGTACCTCAAAGATCCCCAGTTTCTCCATTACAGAGAGTGGCATAAGATTTATACCTGACCCCAGGTCACATAGAGCCTTCTCAAAGGTCATGGTGCCTATGGTATAGGATATTAAGAATTTACCAGGATCTTGTTTCTTTTGAGGTAGAGTTTGCTGAACTCATGTATCTAGTTCACTAATGAGCAAGGGAGGTTCACCTTTCCAAGTTTCATTACCAAACAACTTGGCATTCAGCTTCAGGATGTCTCCTAGATATTGAGTAACTTGCTCTTCAGTTACATCTTCATCCTCTTCAGAGGAAGAATAGTTCTCAAAGCTCATGAATGGTAAAAGGAGGTTTAATGGAATCTCTGTGGTCTCTAGGTGAGTCTCAGATTCCTTAGGTTCCTCAGTTTGGAACTCCTTTTTGTTCAGAGGACATCCCAGGAGGTCTTCCTCATTGGGATTCACGTCCTTCTCCTCCTTTGTGCATTTGGCCATATTGATTATATCAATGGCCTTGCACTCTCTTTTTGGATTCTCTTCTGTATTGCTTAGGAGAGTACTAGGAGGAGTTTCAGTGATTTTCTTACTCAGTTGGCCCACTTGTGCCTCCAAATTTCTAATAGAGGACCTTGTTTCACTCATGAAACTTAAAGTGGCCTTAGATAGATCAGAGACTATGTTTGCTAAGCTAGAGGGGCTCTGCTCAGAATTCTCTGTCTGTTGCTGAGAAGATGATGGAAAAGGCTTGCTATTGCTAAGCCTATTTCTTCCACCATTATTAAAGTCTTGTTGAGGCTTTTGTTGATCCTTCCATGAGAAATTTGGATGATTTCTCCATGAGGAATTATAGGTGTTCCCATAGGGTTCACCCATGTAATTTACCTCTGCTACTGCAGGGTTCTCAAGATCATAAGCTTCTTCTTCAGAAGATGCCTCTTTAGTACTGTTGGATGCATTTTTCCATTCATTCAGACTCTGAGAAATCATGTTGACTTACTGAGTCAACATTTTGTTCTGAGCCAATATGGCATTCAGAGCATCAATTTCAAGAACACCCCTCTTCTGAGGCGTCCCATTACTCACAGGATTCCTCTCAGATGTGTACATGAATTGGTTATTTGCAACCATGTCAATGAGTTCCTGAGCTTCTGCAGGCATTTTCTTTAGGTGAATGGATCCACCTACAGAGTGGTCCAATGACATCTTAGACAATTCAGACAGACCATCATAGAATATATCCAGGATGGTCCATTCTAAAAGCATGTCAGAAGGACACTTTTTGGTCAGTTTCTTGTATCTCTCCCAAGCTTCATAGAGGGATTCACCTTCTTTCTGTCTGAAGGTTTGAACATCCACTCTAATCTTACTCAGCTTTTGAGGAGGAAAGAACTTGGCCAAGAAGGCCGTGACCAGCTTATCCCAAGAGTTCAGGCTATCTTTAGGTTGAGAGTCCAACTATACTCTAGCTCTGTCTCTTACAGCAAAAGGGAAAAGCATAAGCCTGTAGACCTCGGGATCAACCCCATTTCAAGAATTCAGTTAAGAATTGAAAAGGATCTTCTGATGGAAGTCCATGAAACTTGCAGTTTTGGTGCATCAGAGAAACTAACTGAGGCTTTAGCTCAAAGTTGTTTGCTCCAATGGTAGGGATTGAGATGCTTCTTCCATGTAAGTTGGAATTTGGTGCAGTAAAGTCACCAAGCATCTTCCTTGCATTGTTGTTGTTGGGTTTGGCTGCCATATCCTTTTCCTGTTCGAAAATTTCAGTTAGGTCCTCTTCAAAGTACTGTGCTTTAGCTACTCTTGGCTTCCTCTTCAAGATCCTTTCAGGTTCAGGATCAGCTTCAACAAGAATACCTTTTTTCTTGTTCCTGCTCATATGAAAGAGAAGAAAACAAAGAGAGAAGAGGAATCCTCTATGTCACAGTATAGAGATTCCTTTATGTGAGTAGAAAAAGAGAAAAATAGAGGAAGGATGAAAAAAATTCAAACACAAAGAAGAAGAGAGGGTTCGAATTTTGAGATGAGGAAAAGTGTTAGTAAATAAATAAATAAATAGAAAGAGATGAGAGAGGAGAGTTTTCAAAAATTGTTTTTGAAAATTAAGAGAAGAAATAAAATTAAAATTAAAATTTGAAACAATTAGTTAATTAAAATAATTTTGAAAAAGAGGGAAGTGATTTTTGAAAATTAGAAAGAGAAAAGTAGTTAGGTGATTTTGAAAAAGATAAGAAACAAACAAAAAGTTAATTAGTTAGTTGAAAAAGATTTTGAAAATCAATTTTGAAAAGATAAGAAGTTAGAAAAGATTTTGAAATTGATTTTGAAAAAGATATGATTTGAAAAGATTGATGTGCGGAAAACGATCCGACACAAAACTCACCGGCAAGTGTACCGGGTCGCATCAAGTAATAATAACTCACATGAGTGAGGTCGATCCCACAGGGATTGAAGGATTGAGCAATTTTAGTTTAGTGGTTGATTTAGTCAAGCGAATTAAGTTTTGGTTGAGTGGGTTGTATTTAACAGAAGCTAAATTGCTTGGAATGTAAAGGGAGAAGGGAAAATTGCAGTAAATTAAAGAGCATGAAAGTAAACTTGCAGAATCTTAAAGAACAAGAAAGTAAATGACTGAAACTTAAAGTGCAAGAAATGTAAATTGCAGTAACTTAAAATGCAAGGAATATAAATTGCTTGAATGTAAAAGGGATTTGAGGAATGGGATTTCAGAATCTAAGCAAAGAGGAACTGAATTGCAACAATTAATAGAGCAGAGATTGAATTAAAAGCAATTAGAGCTCAAACAGTAAGGAAATCAGGTGCAGCAAAGGTTCACAGAAGAACCAAAAGGAAATTGGGATCTCAGGTCTCGAGAGACTAGAAAGCAAAGTCTAGATCTCAATTGCCTTCCCAGATCCAAGTTCACAAAGCAATTGACAAGAAATAGAAGAAGAAGCAGTAAAGGAAATTGAAATTGAACTCAATTGTGCAGAAAGGAATTAAAGAGATTTTGAATGGAGATTGAGACAGAATTTCCTCAATTCTTCACACCCAAAACTCAAAACAAGAAAAGTAAAAGTGCCCAAGCAAGAACGAGGAAGAAGAGAGATCAATTCTCCTCCCCAATTCTCTGAAATCTCAGTGAAGTCACCAAGAGAAGTTGCAAAATTCAAAGCTCCAAAAAAGTGCAAAATTCAAAAGTCAAGTAAAGGTAAATGTAAAAGTCCTAATTACATCAAACTAACTCCTATTTATACACTTTCTATTCTTGGATCTTGGGATTTGGATGGGCTTTTGATTTGGTGAAGAATTGAATTAAATTGGATTTTTAATTCAATTTTTGGCCCATGAAAAATTGCTTCCAGGAGGCTGCCCTGCCCTTGCGGAGGGCAGGGCAGAAAATTGATGCGTCTGGCCCATGGTGCGTGCGCGTGGTGCGAGCTTGGTGCGCAGGATGCTGCCCTGCCCTCGCGGAGGGCATGGCAGAAATTTCTGGTGCGCCATTTTGGTGCCTGTGCGCGCTCCTGGTGCTGCCGAATCGTCCCTTGGTGCGCCAGTTTGGTGCGCTGGCCGTGCCACAACAAAATGCTGCCCTGCCCTCGCGGAGGGCAGGGCAGTGTTTCCAAATTGAAGTCCCGTGTTCGAGACTTGGCCGATACACACGCTACCCATTTTCCTTGGCTTTCTTGGCACCATAATGAAGCCTAGTTCCTTGCTTCCTCATTGTGCCGTGTTCGAGACTTGTGGCAAGCAAGGGTGAACTTTTTCCTTTGATTTATTTTCCATGAAGGCCCGATACTGCCCTTGTGGAGGGCAGGGCAAGGTTTTTCCTTCCTTTGATCCAAGGCACAATTTTGTGCTCTGCCCTTGTCGTGGGCAGGGCAGAGTTGCCTTCCAAGCCTTGTTTCCTTATGTTGCCCTCCTAGAGGGCAGTGTGCCCTTGTGGAGGGCAATGCTTGCTTTCCTCCTTCATGCGCCACACCTCTCCTTCCTTTGACCATGTTTTCTTCTCCTTGGGCCACGCTTTCTTAGGCCACGTTTTCCATTTTCTTCTTTTCTTCACCTACAATCAACCAAAACAACCACTCCAAGTATCACTAAATTCACAAGGCTTATAAATCAATTAAAAATCAATTAAATTCAGCTTAAACCTCATGAGTTAACATTAATTTCATGGTGGTTGTTTGATTTAAAGAAGTTATGCATTTTCACTCCAAATCACTTACTTAGGATGCAAGAAAGTGCATAAAGACTAACAAAACAAGTAAAATTAGCTTGAAAAATGGGTATATGATGACTTGTCATCACAACACCAAACTTAAATCTTGCTTGTCCCCAAGCAAGCATCAAAACTAAGAGAAATTGAAATGAACAAGAAAAGAACACATATCCTTATTAGGCATATAGCAGAACTTGATTTATGGGGTCTTTATGCAGACAATGATAACTCAAGTTATTGTTTGCTGTTACATAGTATACATTTTTCATCAAAGGCTTGCTAAACTTGCTGTTATAAGACTTACTTTTTAATCACTCCCTTGCTAACTTTTCTTTCTTATAATGCTTGACAAGCTTATTCTTTTGGAGGTTTGGTGTCTAATGTTGCAGTAATAGCCTTTGGCTTTATTTTTTTCTTTCTTTTACTCAACATCTTTCCACCACAGACACATGGCTCACTATTTCCTCCTAGGATCATTGATGCCCAGCATCTCTTTGGATAACTAAATGTTCTGTATCTAAGTTGCTCTTTATTGTGGACTTTCAATTGGCCATCCCAAATCAGTTGATCTAAGTGACCGGGTTTTAAAATACCCCTTAGAATTTACTCATCCAAGCATCTCTTAGTACAAAAACACCACAGGCATATGTCCTAGGGTCCAAGCTATTGGTGTCCAACCTTTATTCTTTGTTTTTCTTGCCACTTTGGCTTTTTCTTCTTCCTTTTCTTTCTGTTTTTGTTCTCAAGGGCTTTTTCTTTATTGATAAGGGTCTTTATAACAGCAAGCTAACTCACACTTGAATGAGAATGATATTATGCAACAATTATTTAATGAGTTATGCATTTAATCAAACATATATACCACCATTAACTTCCATTCTACTTATGCAACATTGGATATTTCACTTTTCCATTCAAACAAAATCTCTTTTATTCAAGCATATGGGAAATAAAACAAAATTAAAGCTAAGTGATGAATGACAAGCATTATGCAGATTTAGCATACATAATCAAACAATTTCACTTGCAACTAGATGAACACTTTAGCAAGATATATAATGGTTCCCATGTTCAAAATAATACACAGCAGCAAGGATTAAGTTTAGATACAACCTTTAAAGTTGCAGCCCTTTGATTCTTCCTTCTGTTGTGTTTTCTTTGAGTTAGGATGCACAATATCTTCAATTATGGATTCATGTTCTGCCTAATTCTCAAAGTTGCTTGCTTCTCAAGCTCTTAAGTGTATGGTTAGTATGCATAAATTGAGTGTGGCTCTTGGATTTGTTTTGGTGTGTGAACACCAAACTTAATTTTTTTGCCACTGTCTCAGATGCAACAAGTTAACCATATTTGAAACCCTGTGTCCTTGCTAAAGGTTATGGAATCAAAGCTAGAAAGCAGTTAAATAGTTGAATAATTTGTCTGATTGCTTGGAGCTAGCATTATGCAAGAAGTGAGAATGTGCTTTTAAGTGAGATTTTTGGTGGAACACCAAACTTAGAATCCTTCATTCTCCCTTAAATTGTTTTGGTGTGCAACACCAAACTTAGCTCCTTGCAATACATACCAATTATTCAACATTTTTATTGAAAAAGCTATGAAAAGAAAACTACCTCAGGTTGGGTTGCCTCCCAACAAGCGCTCTTTTATTGGCACTAGCTTGACATCTTCTGTTCTGCTGATCATAGAGGTTGAAAATCACAGTGCCTTAGCTTGTCTTTCTTCACTGTGAACTTCCTTCCGGTTTCCTCTTTGATGACCTCTATAAATTCTTGTGGAAGGATCTTAGTCACAATGTAGTGATCAGACAACTGTGGGGACACCTTCATGGTTTGAATATTGATCATCACTCTATCCCCTAATGAAAATTTTCCAGTGGGGATTTTCTGCTTTTCTTTAGTTCTATCCTCTGTCTCTCCTCGAAAGAATTCCTTGTTGTGTTTTTCGTGGCTGGTGCTTCCTTTGTCCAGTATTTTCTCATTGTCCTCTATGATCCTTTTCCATCCTTCCTTCTTTGTAGCATCTTCGTTGTTGGTTGGTTTGTCTTCAATGGTTTTGAGGAAAGTATTTGGTTTCTTCTCACCCATTTCTGCGAAGTACTTCGCCAGTTGAGCTATCTGCTCCTCAATTCCTCTGATTAACATCTCTTGGTTCCTTGTTGTTTCCTCTTGGTGTTTCATCATTCTCTCTATTAGGATCTCCAAGTCTGTGATTCTCTGAGAGTCTTGTGAGATTGGTTGGTTATGAGATGTTAAAGGTTGGAAGAGTGGGTGTGGTGGTGGCATGTAGTGGTTGTTATTGCTGTAATGGTGTTTTTGCTGGTTTGAGAAATTGGGGTTGTTGTAATTGAAGTTCCTTGGTTCGTGATTTTGGTTTTCAGTCCTTCTCCAGTTGGAGTGAGTCTGGCAGTGTGTGTTTTGTGAGTATTGGCTTTGATTGGCATTGGTGGATAAGTGATGTTGGTTGTTTGTGGTCATGGATTTGCCCTGGTTGAAACTTCTTTGTTCTTGATATCGGGCCTCCCCCATTCTTAGATAAGAATGACGTCTCCATGGTGGAAATTTGGCATTCACTGCAGTGGACTGCAGGCCATCAACTTTTCCATCCCTCAGCCCCATGTGTTGCTGTGTTTGATTGTTCAGGTTCATAGATGCCTTCATTCCTTCAGGTTTCATTACTTTATTTTCAGAAATTGCATTCTGTGGTTTCTCGCATGAGTGTTGGTTGATGACTCCTTTGTCATTAAAATTTGCAATTCCTTGGGTAGTTGTTGTTGCTTTGAGTAGGCCATCTGAGAAGTAATCCACTGCTTTTCTTGTTTCTGGGGTTAGTCCTTCATAAAAAGCTCGGAAGCCCACTTTATCAGTTGCTTTCTTGTATCTTTCCTAGGCTTTGAAAAGTGGTTCTTCCTCCCCTTGTGTGAATAGATGTTCCTCCTCTTTCAACTGGATAATCTGTCTGGATGAGGTGAATTTGGCCAGAAATTTGGTGACCAAATCATCCCAACTAGTGATACTTCCTTGGGGAAAAGTTTCAAACCATTGTGCAGCTTCACCCTTTAATGAGAAAGGGAATAACAGGATCTTATAAGTGTCATGATCTGGACCATCGGTTTTGACTGCATTACAAGTCTTCAGAAAAGTGGATATGTGCTGCTGAGGATCTTCCGATGGATTTCCGTCATAAGAACAATTGTTCTTTATGAGTGTAATAAGTGGTGGCTTCATGTCATGATACCCTTTGTCTATAGAAACTCGATTTCCTGTGGTACGCAAACAATCAGGATAACCAAACAACAGCACGTTTGAGAGTTGAGTGCAGTTAATTGAGATAAATTGTTAGCGAGTTAATAGAGGCAATTTCTCAAATAGTTAGTATGTTAGTAAAAAAAAATAAAGAAAAAGTGCTTGATCTAGACCTCCACTTCACTTAATCATTGTCAATCTATTTTAATCCCCGGCAACGGCGCCAAAAACTTGATTTGCGGAAAACGATCCGACACAAAACTCACCGGCAAGTGTACCGGGTCGCATCAAGTAATAATAACTCACATGAGTGAGGTCGATCCCACAGGGATTGAAGGATTGAGCAATTTTAGTTTAGTGGTTGATTTAGTCAAGCGAATTAAGTTTTGGTTGAGTGGGTTGTATTTAACAGAAGCTAAATTGCTTGGAATGTAAAGGGAGAAGGGAAAATTGCAGTAAATTAAAGAGCATGAAAGTAAACTTGCAGAATCTTAAAGAACAAGAAAGTAAATGACTGAAACTTAAAGTGCAAGAAATGTAAATTGCAGTAACTTAAAATGCAAGGAATATAAATTGCTTGATTGTAAAAGGGATTTGAGGAATGGGATTTCAGAATCTAAGCAAAGAGGAACTGAATTGCAACAATTAATAGAGCAGAGATTGAATTAAAAGCAATTAGAGCTCAAACAGTAAGGAAATCAGGTGCAGCAAAGGTTCACAGAAGAACCAAAAGGAAATTGGGATCTCAGGTCTCGAGAGACTAGAAAGCAAAGTCTAGATCTCAATTGCCTTCCCAGATCCAAGTTCACAAAGCAATTGACAAGAAATAGAAGAAGAAGCAGTAAAGGAAATTGAAATTGAACTCAATTGTGCAGAAAGGAATTAAAGAGATTTTGAATGGAGATTGAGACAGAATTTCCTCAATTCTTCACACCCAAAACTCAAAACAAGAAAAGTAAAAGTGCCCAAGCAAGAACGAGGAAGAAGAGAGATCAATTCTCCTCCCTAATTCTCTGAAATCTCAGTGAAGTCACCAAGAGAAGTTGCAAAATTCAAAGCTCCAAAAAAAGTGCAAAATTCAAAAGTCAAGTAAAAGGTAAATGTAAAAGTCCTAATTACATCAAACTAACTCCTATTTATACACTTTCTATTCTTGGATCTTGGGATTTGGATGGGCTTTTGATTTGGTGAAGAATTGAATTAAATTGGATTTTTAATTCAATTTTTGGCCCATGAAAAATTGCTTCCAGGAGGCTGCCCTGCCCTTGCGGAGGGCAGGGCAGAAAATTGATGCGTCTGGCCCATGGTGCGTGCGCGTGGTGCGAGCTTGGTGCGCAGGATGCTGCCCTGCCCTCGCGGAGGGCAGGGCAGAAATTTCTGGTGCGCCATTTTGGTGCCTGTGCGCGCTCCTGGTGCTGCCGAATCGTCCCTTGGTGCGCCAGTTTGGTGCGCTGGCCGTGCCACAACAAAATGCTGCCCTGCCCTCGCGGAGGGCAGGGCAGTGTTTTCAAATTGAAGTCCGTGTTCGAGACTTGGCCGATACACACGCTACCCATTTTCCTTGGCTTTCTTGGCACCATAATGAAGCCTAGTTCCTTGCTTCCTCATTGTGCCGTGTTCGAGACTTGTGGCAAGCAAGGATGAACTTTTTCCTTTGATTTATTTTCCATGAAGGCCCGATACTGCCCTTGTGGAGGGCAGGGCAAGGTTTTTCCTTCCTTTGATCCAAGGCACAATTTTCTGCTCTGCCCTTGTCATGGGCAGGGCAGAGTTGCCTTCCAAGCCTTGTTTCCTTATGTTGCCCTCCTAGAGGGCAGTGTGCCCTTGTGGAGGGCAATGCTTGCTTTCCTCCTTCATGCGCCACACCTCTCCTTCCTTTGACCATGTTTTCTTCTCCTTGGGCCACGCTTTCTTAGGCCACGTTTTCCATTTTCTTCTTTTCTTCACCTACAATCAACCAAAACAACCACTCCAAGTATCACTAAATTCACAAGGCTTATAAATCAATTAAAAATCAATTAAATTCAGCTTAAACCTCATGAGTTAACATTAATTTCATGGTGGTTGTTTGATTTAAAGAAGTTATGCATTTTCACTCCAAATCACTTACTTAGGATGCAAGAAAGTGCATAAAGACTAACAAAACAAGTAAAATTAGCTTGAAAAATGGGTATATGATGACTTGTCATCAAAGATATGATTGAAAAAAAAGATAAGATTTTGAAAATTAAAATTGATTACTTGACTAACAAGAAACTAAAAGATATGATTCTAGAATTTAAAGATTGAACATATCTTAACAAGAAAGTAACAAACTTCAAATTTTTGAATCAATCACATTAATTGTTAGTAAAGTTTTTCGAAAATATGAAGTAAATATAAGAAAAATATTTTGAAAATAAATTTTAAAAATTTTCGAAAAATAATAAGAAAAATGAAAAAGATTTGATTTTTGAAAAAGATTTTGAAAAGATAGGATTTTTAAAAATGAAATCTTGACTTGACTAACAAGAAACAACTTATTTTAAAAAATTTTTACTAAGTCAACCCAAAGATTTCGAAAATTATGAGTAAAAGAAGGAAAAGATAATTTTTTATTTTTGAATTTTTTAATAAGGAGAGAGAAAAACACAAATATGACCCAAAACATGAAAATTTTGGATCAAAACCAATGATGCATGCAAGAACACTATGAATGTCAAGATGAACACCAAGAACACTTTGAAGATCAAGATGAACATCAAGACTTATTTTTAAAAATTTTCAAGAAAAGAAAAACATGCAAGACATCAAACTTAGAAATTTTTTCATACTTAGACACTATGAATGCAAAAATGTATATGAAAAACAACAAAAAAACACAAAACAAGAAAATGTGAAGATCAAACAAGAAGACTTACCAAGAACAACTTGAAGATCACGAAGAACACCATGCATGAATTTTTCGAAAAAAAATGCATAAATTTTAAAAACATGCAAGACACCAAACTTAAAAATTGACACTAAACTCAAACAAGAAACACAAAATATTTTTGGTTTTTATGATTTTATTAAATTTTTTGGATTTTTCGAAAATAATTTTTAGAAAATACGAAAAAAAGAAGAAAAAAATTTTTTGAAAAGATTTTTGAAAACTTTTTGAACAAAAAATCACCTAATCTGAGCAACAAGATGAACCGTCAGTTGTCCCAACTCGAACAATCCCCGGCAACGGCGCCAAAAAACTTGGTGCATGAAATTGTGATCATCAACAATGGCGCCAATAGACTTGGAGCTCTCAAACGTGAATCACACTTTGTCACAACTTCGCACAACTAACCAGCAAGTGCACTGGGTTGTCCAAGTAATACCTTACGTGAGTAAGGGTCAATCCCACGGAGATTGTTGGTATGAAGCAAGCTATGCTCATCTTGTAAATCTCAGTTAGGCAGATTCAAATGGGTATAATGGTTTTCAAAAATAAGGATAAATAAACAGAAAATAAAGGTAGAGATACTTATGTAATTCATTGGTGGAAATTTCAGATAAGTATATGGAGATGCTTTGTCCCTTCTGAATCTCTGCTTTCCTACTGCCTTCCTCCAATCATTCTTATTCCTTTCCATGGCAAGCTGTATGTTGGGTTTTACCGTTGTCAATGGCTACCTCCCGTCCTCTCAGTGAAAATGGTCTAAATGCTCTGTCACAGCATGGCTAATCATCTGTCGATTCTCGATCATGTCGGAATAGAATCCAGTGATTCTTTTGCGTCTGTCACTACGCCCAACACTCGCGAGTTTGAAGCTTGTAACAGTCATTCAATCCTTGAATCCTACTCGAAATACCACAGACAAGGTTTAGACTTTTTGGATTCTCAAGAATGCTGCCAATGGATTCTAGCTTATACCATGAAGATTCTGATTAAGGAATCCAAGAGATACACGCTCGTTCTAAGGTAAAACGGAAGTGGTTGTCAGTCACGCGTTCATATGTGAGAATGATGATGAGTGTCACAGATCATCACATTCATCATGTTGAAGTGCAACGAATATCTTAGAATAAGAATAAGCTGAATTGAATAGAAGAATAATAGTAATTGCATTAATACTCGAGGAATAGCAGAGCTCCACACCTTAATCTATGGTGTGTAGAAACTCCACTGTTGAAAATACATAAGTGATAATGGTGTTCATTGGCTTCGGCCCCAGAGAGGGAACCGGAATAACCAAGACAAAATGGTCTGAGCGACACTAGTACAATAGTAAAAAGTTCTATTTATACTAAACTAGTTACTAGGGTTTATAGAAATAAGTCTTAGTGGAGAAATCCACTTTCGGGGCCCACTTTGGTGTGTGCTTGGGTTGATCTTGAGCTTTACACGTGCAGAGGCTTCTCTTGGGTTTAAACGCCAAGTTGTAACGTGTTTTTGGCGTTTAACTCTGGTTTGTGACGTGTTTCTGGCATTTTACTCCAGAATATAGCATGGAACTGGTGTTGAATACCAGTTTGCATCATCTAAACTCGAATAAAGTATGGACTATTATATATTGCTGGAAAACCCTGGATGTCTACTTTCCAACGCAGTTGAGAGTGCGCCATTTGGAGTTCTGTAACTCCATAAAATCCATCTCGAGTGCAGCTAGGTCAGAATTCAACAGCATCAGTAGTCCTTTGTCAGTCTCCTATCAGATTTTTGCTCAGGTCCCTCAATTTCAGCCAGAAAATACCTGAAATCACAGAAAAATACACAAACTCATAGTAAAGTCCAGAAATGTGAATTTTGTATAAAACTAATAAAAACATTCCTAAAAGTAGCTAGATCCTACTAAAAACTACCTAAAAACAATGCCAAAAAGTGTATAAATTATCTGCTCATCAGTCTATCACATTCACTAAACATCTCAGGTGGACACTTCCTAATCAAGGCCATGTATCTCTCCTAAGCCTCATAAAGTGATTCTCCTTCTATTTGGGTGAAGGTTTGCACCTCTGTCTTCAACCTTATGATCCTTTGAGGTGGGTAGAACTTGGCTAGGAATTTGCTCACTAGATCCTCCCAATTGTTGATGCTTTCTTTTGGAAATGTCTCTAACCATTGAGTAGCCTTGTCTCTCAAGGAAAATGGAAACAGCAACAACTTATAGATGTCTGGGGGTACACCATTTGTCTTCACTGTGTCACATATCCTAAAAAAGATGGCTAAATGCTGGTTTGGATCTTCCAAGGGACCTCTTCCATAAGAACAATTGTTTTGCACCAAGGTGATGAGTTGAGGCTTCAATTCAAATTTGTTAGCATGCACATTTGGAGTGAGTATGCTACACCCACAATGTCTTGCATTAGGGAAGGTGTAGGAGGCTAGAACTCTCCTCTGAGGTGGATTATTGTTGGCCACTCCCTCTGGTGGATTAGAGGGATTCTCTTCCATCTCTTGATGCTCTTCCTCTGAGTCTACTTCTCCAACAACTCCTTTCCATTTTGATTCTCTTTTCAACCTCCAAAGTGTTCTCTCTGGCTCAGAATCAAAGATGTGGACTCACCTCTTTTTCCTCCTGGCATAAAACACACACAGAACCAAAAACCAGAAACAATTCACTCTAATACTAGAGAGAGATGAGTGTTAGCTTAAACAAAACTCAAACAGTTAGTGGGCTTAACAAAAACAAAGAAAAAGTGCTTAATCTAGATTATCACCCTACTTAATCATTGTCAATCTAAATCAATCCCCGGCAACGGTGCCAAAAACTTGATGAGGGAAAAACGATTCCACACAAACTCACCGGAAAGTGTACTGGGTCGCATCAAGTAGTAATTACTCACAAGAGTGAGGTCGATCCCACAGAGATTGATGGATTGAGCAATTTTAGTTAGGTGATGAATTTAGTTAAGCAAATATTTGATGATTTGAGTGAATTTTGATTAACAGAAGCTAAATTGCAAGTAAATAAAAGGGAGAGGGGAAATTGATAGAATATTAAAGTGCAGGAAGAGTAAATTGCGTGAAACTTATAGTAAGAAAGTAAATGAACTGAAACTTAAATTGCAAGAAAAGTAAATGACTGAAACTTAAAGTGCAAGAAACTTAAATTGCTGAATCTAAATTGCTGGAAAATGTAAATTGCTTGAAGAATTAAAGGTATTTGGGTACTGGGATTTAGAATTGAACTAGAAAATGTAAATTGAAATGAATCAAAGAACTATGAGATGAAGAGAATTGTAGAAGAACTAAAACAAAATTTAAAAATTGCAGAAGAAGTAAAATCAGAAGAAACAATCGAGATCCGATCTTCAATCCTTAAATTCAGAAAACAAAAAAAGGAATGGGACTCCAAGAGGAAGAACTTCAAAGAATTCTTCAATCAGAGTTCAAAAACACAGAATCAGAAAATAGATGTAGAAGAAAGAAAATGAAAACAGAAAACAAGCTCAGATCCGATCTCAATTACTCAGAATTCTAAAAGGAAAATTTTAAAAGAGAAAAACTAAAAATGAGCTAAAAGGTCTTTTACAAATCAAACTAAATCCTATTTATACACTTTCTATTCTTGTCTTCAAAAGTTGGAGTGGGCTTTTTAAATTGGTGAAGAAATGGGTCCAAATGGCTTGGTTCAAGTGGCATGGGTCAGGGTGCATTTGGTCAGCTCCCAGGGAAGCGCTCAGTTCACTTAAGTGAATGCTACGTTCCCTGCTCCAAGGCGTGCATCCCTCGTGTCATGGCATCACTAGCGCTCACAAAGTGAACACTGCGCTCGAAGCAAGAGTGCTACTACCTCCCTTGGTGCGCGCCTTCCTTGAGCGCACGTCTCCATGGTGCGCGCTCCCTCTTCGATCCTTGGCGCTCCCTTTAGTGCGTGCCTTGTTTGGGCGCTACGTTGCCTTCCCTAGTGAGCGCTGCTTCTTTTGTTGTGCGCTACCTTGGTTCCCTCTTCGAACCTTGGTGTGAGCGCTGCGCTTCCTTAATTTCCTTGGGTAAGAGCACGAAAAAGGTGGCAAGAGTGAACGTAGCATTCACTTCTTTGAACGCTACCTCCTTGGCTAGCACTTTGGTGCACGAGTTCCCCTCTTGGGTGCTCCCCTTTCGAACCTTGGCATTGCCTCTTGTGAGCGCTGCGCTATAATTTTTGAGCACTACCCTTCCTTGGTTTCCTTGGGTGTGCCTTACTCTCCTTGGCCAAGAGCACGAAAACGTTCACTTTTGTGAACGTGAAGTTCACTCACTTCTTGGTTGAGTGCTCGTTGGTTCCCTCTTCGAACCTTGTCCCACGCAAAAGTTCACAAAAGTGAACGCTGAGTTCACTTCAATGAACGCTACCATTTCTTGTGTTGCGCTTTGGTTGAGTCAATTGTTTCCATGGGCGTTCACTATTTGAACACTGCGTTCATTTATTGAACGCTACCCTTGTTTCCTTGCTTAACGTTGCCTTAGTGACTGCCACGCTTTGTAGTGCAATGCTTTCTTGGTTCTTTCCTTTCTTTCTTATTTCTTCACCTATAAGCAACCAAACAACTAATCAAAGTTCCACCAAAATCACTAGATCTTTGCATCGTTTATAAAATCAATTAATTCTAGCATAAAACCTATGATTTTGTGTAAAATAAATAATGTTTGGTTGATTCAAAATAGTCATGAGAATCCACTCCAATTACTTACTTATTGTGCAAGAAAGTGCATAAAACCTAATGAAACTAATAAAAAATGCTTGTAAAACTAGCATAAGATGACTTGTCATCACAACACCAAACTTAAAACTTGCTTGTCTCCAAGCAAGCACTAAATATGAGAAGGAATGAAATGAAATAGAGAAGCATACATGTCCTTATTTAGCAGGTAGTTGAATTTGATTCATGGGGTTTTATGCAGACAAGATGCAGCTCACTTATTCTTTGCTGATAGATAAGAAATGTCCCTTTTAAGATTCACTAGAGTTGCTGCTATATTTCCTTGCTCTTTGATCGATCCCTGTTAACTTTTTCTTTCTTTCTTTTGCTTAGAAAGCTTATTTCTTAATGACAGCTTGGTGTCAAGTGTTGCAGCAGCCTTTGGCTCAATTCTTCTCAACACTTCTTCACTACAGACACTTGGCTCACAAATCTTCTTAGAAACATTGTTAATTCTTGATTAGTGAATTTAGGTTGATTTGGTTGTCTGGTTAGTATTTTAAGTTTCAATGATTATGATTAATTGATTCTGCTTTTGATTCTACTTTTGTTTCTGCTTCTGCTTCTGCTTCTAATTCTGATTTTGATTTGTTATTTTTCTGATTTCATTGTTGTTGTGCTTTTGATTCTGATTGTGCTTCTGTGTTGACTTCGTTGTTGAATTTGATGTTATTGTTTCTGAATTTGAATAGCATGTTATTGTTGGTGTTGAATATTGTATTATTGAATCTGATTATTGGTATTTGGTGGGAGTAAGGAAAGCGGTGGTAGTGATAAAGGTAGTGATGGTGGAGGGTATTTTTGTTCGTAAAAAATCAAAAGAATGATTTTAATATCAAATGAAATGTTGGGGAAGATTTTAAATCCAAAATAACATTAGGGACAAATTTGATTTTGACCATAAACCTTAAGAACTAAAACAGTACTTATTCCCAATAAAAAATTCAAAAATAAAAAATATTTAAAATTATAATTAAATTTAATTAATTCAAAATTTAATTTTTAAAATTAAAATTAATTTTTTTAATCAATTATTTATATTATTAAAAAAATATTATTTCTCTATACTTTCTCTTATTTTAATACGAATTGAAAAATATAAAACTCTGCATTTAAATAACTCTGAAAAGCGTGATGGAGTCAAGGAGGTGGGGGCATTGCATAATGCACATGCATACGGAAAAGTGCTACGGAGATTAACGATTTCCCAAACAATTCTGATTTCCGATTCAGCCCTTTTGTACGGTCCATACCCTTAACCTTTTTGAGTTTTTTGTTTTTTTTTCCTTTTCCACCCATTCATCCAAATCTCAAAGCAAAGTGAAAAGGAACAAACTGCTACGCTCTAATCTCCCCTCTCTTCTGTGTTTTTTAACGCTGATCAACATCTATTAATATATAATAGAAAAGTAATAATACGTTAATTGATTGACAAATATCACAGTTAAGTATTTGACAAATGCTAAGTTTAATTATTTGATAAGTGTTCAATTTAATTATATAATAAGTGACATTAAAAAAAATATAAAATAGAAACTTCAAAACATATACAATTAGAAGAACTTGGCTTTGGATGTTTTTTTTTTTTTTGAGTAGTGCTAGGGAGCCAATGGCCTAAGTGTACAATGTGTACAATGGGCTAAATTTTTAATCCATGAATAGAATGAACATCACCCATACTATCCAGAATAACCATCCGGATACCAGGATAAATAAATATTCACCAAGGATCGAACTCTTGACCTTTCGGATCTAGAACTTTAATGTCATATCATGAAATCATTCATCCAAAAAGCGTAACCTAATAGAACAATGTAACACTAATGATTATATCTCTAATACTTCCTAAACCTCCATTGTACGCATTGTACGCTTAAGCCATTGGCTCCCTATACTTTCCCTTTTTTTCTTTTAAGATCTGAATTTAAACATGAAATTTTAATGAATATTTTAAATTAGAGTTTATTGAATAAATTTAAAAAATAGTTTTATAATCCAATTATATTCTTGACTTTTTCTATCTCTTCTTTTTTTTTTTTTTTGATTCTCTCTCTTTATCAATTTAATTGGTTCAAAATACAGAAATATGATCAGCAAAGATGAAGAAAGAGTTTGTCGATGATGAAAAAAATAACTAACAGAAAAGATAGAAAATAGTAGTGATCAGTACTGCGGTTAGGAGAGCGTCTGACGAAGAACAAAAAAGATATGGCAGAGGCTCCAAATTTATTTTCAATGAGTAACAGAGATGATGAACAATAAGTTAGAAGTGATGATGGTTGTTGATGCAGCTTCAAGGAGAAAGAACAGTGGCAGGGGTTAGGATGTTGCTGCCGTCAATGAAAAAGGAGTAATTGGCAATAAATTCACGACACCGATCAAAAGAATGGAGAGCTCTGAGATCCTGTCATCGATGGTGTTGCAGAGGTAATTTCTCATTTTTAAAAGTAGAATTTTTTTTAATAAAATTACAGAAAATGCTGTTAGGATTCGAGATGCAAGCAGAGAAACTGCCGGATGAAGGTGCAATATTTCGGCAAGCATTTCGATACCAAAACGCCAAAAATCCAGGCTCATTCTATTCGCGGGTACTCCACAGGGATGATTGTCTTGGATTATGGCCGTTGTCGATACGCCGGCGAAGCTATTAAATTCCTCCCCACACCAACACCACCTTTGAGAAGCTCACTAAAGTTTAATTTCTTTAAGAAACCAGCATATTTTTGCATCCATGTTAAATTTTTACAATAGTGTTATGTTGATTGCCCTCTTAAATATGTTACATGTATAAGTAGCATGTCTTACAATATAAGATTTGTTGATTTGTTAATTGTGCTTAGAAGAATTGATATATTAAAAGAATAAGACACTTTCGTGATGTAGTAATGTCAAAAATAAAGTTTTTAAGTTATAACAAAGTTAAAAAAAAATTTAAAAAAAATATTAGAGTATAAAAATTTTTTGTTTTGCTAATTAATTGAATTTGCAAATATGTTTTTCATTCAGTATTTCTATGTTTTATTTTTGTTAAAAAAAATCTATTAATCTCAAATCATAGTTGCTGAAAAAATTTTACACCTGTCTTTATTGTTAAATAGTATAATTTTTTAAAGTTTCAATTAAAAAATATATTAGACCCACATGTGTTTTCTGATTCAAAATAATTGAATTTTGTTTGTCTTAGTTTTTAGAACTCATGTTTGAGATCAAAATGATATCAAGAAATATTAAAATAACAATAAAAGATTGTTCTCTTTTATTTAAGTTTGCAGAAATGTACTAATTATTTTTCTTTGACGATAAAACAAAAAATACAATGTATATAAAATTTATATTTTTCGGTCCTATTATATAAATATTTTGGTTAGGTCTACTTAGCAATATGTTAATTTATTTTTTTTTTTTTTGAACTATGCTAATTTCAACCTATTATTTTTTCTAATTACGTAACTATTCCAAAATTATGGAAGAATAATTTAGGTGCATCGAAGCACTTTCAGAAATGCTGTAGTTATTATGGTTGTTATTGTTTTAAAAAAAATTATGGACAAAAATAAAAGAAATTAAAATTCTATGCTCTCAAGTATAATGGTTTGGTACATATTTTCAACTTTACATCCATTAGTCTTTAACTTTTTATTTATTGTTTTGGTGTTTATATATATATATATATATATATATATATATATATATATATATATATATATTATTTCAGACTCTATGCAAGATGTACTTAGAAGAAATTAACCACTTAAATGATGTTGTTGGTGGCATTATAAAATTTCTGACAAACAGAGTGTATGTAAATATGGTATTTTTATGAAATTATTAGTTACAAAATAGTAGTGTTTATATGTATATATAAGTAAAATTAAAATATTTGTACATTACGAGATCCACCACAAAGTTAAATGGTATATGTAAATTCTTCTTTCATAAAAGTTATTTTTATTTTTTATCTATATCCTTTAATAAAAATGTTCTTATTAGTATCTTTTTATTATTCCATAATATATGCTTGAAATAATGTGAATTAAAATTAACTTTAATATTTTTATTTATTTGTTTGTTAACTACCTTCATTAACTATATTTCTATGTTAGGAACCAAAAATTAAAAATTTTAAAATTTTATCTATTTGTGATTGTTTTGATGCAATTTTGTACTGATTTGATAAAAAAATTTAGAATTTGGAGAATATCCATTTTTACTTCAAAAGAGATTAGTGTTACATTTATTTTTTATTTTTATAATATTAGTTTAATTAATCAAATTAATTGAGAAGGTAGTTTTTTTTTTTGAAGCTATTATTTTTCTTTGCATTTTTTATGATGCACACCAAATATTAAAAGGCATAACATATTATATGATGGCTTTGATTAGTAAAAGGCATAGAAAATAATAGTGTTTTTAGAAATCAGGAGATAAAAATAAAAAAAGATTCTTAAAGGAGGTTTATTGTAACACTCTAACTTTTAACACATTATGATCGTACTAAAAATAAGGCGTTACTAACCTATTTTCCTTATTTACTATTTAATATTGAACCTTTAGTTCGATTTCGCGTTTCAATTTTAAACAAACTCATTCATCAAAGAACACCAAGTAATAATAATCACATAATTATTAATAATAAATAAAATATCATACAAATAAATCCAATATAAAATACAAATACAATATCTATCCTTCTGGATAAAATAAAATACTAATCAGTAAAGGCGAGGGAACTCTATGAAGACAACTCAACACATAACTTAACTCAAATAAGACTAATAATCGCCCGCAACTTCAAACTGAGTCTTCGAACATGTGTCATTAAAAGGGTGGAAGATTTTGGAGTGAGAACAAACCACACGTTCTCAGTAGGGATAGCGAATGCCGTAAAAATATACAGAGTAATATACAAATAGTTAACTCATAACCCAAAAACAGCTTTCTTTGTTAAACCCTTAAAATCCTTCTTAAGTCTTACCTGAAGTCGAGTAAACCCCTTTCCTTAAACCACATAACTTAAATAAAATCTCCGTCACATTAATAATTCCTCGTCCCTAAACAATATTCATCAATTGCAGCATTATCTAAATAAGTCAGCATCACAAATAATATATCTAAACCTAATCTATAAACATCATCCCCTACCACATTGTTAAGTCCACAGCACAAGTAAAGTGTCCAGTCAAGTGCACAAGCAAGACACCAAGACAACAGCACAATTACAAATAAACAAGATAAACAACCACAATCAAATGCAAATACGCAAACAATATGATGCATGTCTGTCCTAAGCAGGACATGAGCTCACGCGTCGGTTGTCTACCCGGAACCCGATGTTACTCGGGGCGAACCCCGAATATGGTTTCTTTACCGTGTCAGTTAGGCACAATTATCATCATGGGCAAACCCATGTCAGTTAGGATATCTTGGCATCACGGTAAGAACAGACTATCAGTTAGGCGAACCTTCTGCATTAGGAACCTTATGCTATCAGTTAGGCGGACACTTTTGTATTAGCAAGCCTATCAGTTAGGTGGACATTCCCACTTTAGCAATCTCAAGCTATTAATTAAGCGGGCACTTCCGCATTAGCACTTTGCCACAAAAGTTCATTTAACATACGCTTTTCCTCTTAAGTATCTATTTCCTCCATTAGTTCTCATTTTCTTTCTTTTTATTATGCCTCCACATCACCAATTACATACCCACACCTCCGCATCACCTATAATATTAAATGTACCTCCGCATCATCGCTTAACTACACATACCTCCGCATCACTAAATAATGAATCACACCTATTCCCCATCATGCTAATACCAAAATTCATTACTATCAACTTCCACAACCATAAATTCCAGCATCAAACTCAATCTCAACTCAAACCCAATTCATAAACTTAATTCACATTTCAATTTATCAAGCAACACCAAATTGACCAATATTCACGATCATAATACAACCAATTCTAATCAATTAGATACACAAAACTTGTACAAATTATTTGTAATTACTCAATAAACTTTTTGGCATTCTTTAATTAAAAAATATTAATTTTAAAATGAAACCTCCTACCTCCGTACGAAAGAAACTTTCTGACCGAGTCGCTGAAGAAGGAAACGTCAGAAATTGTCTGTGTCTCCTAAAATTTCAATTGCACGAACTCAAGAAAAAGAGGAGCTATATCACCGTCAACTTCTACCAAACAAAAAAGACGCCAACGTATAGAGGAGGAAGATACGAACATTTTTACCAAATTAAATTTTTTATTGAAGTTATGGATCATAAGAAATCGAGACCAGAAGATTAGAGATTTTTCATGGTTCACTCTTTGTTCTCTCTTGCAAAGCTATGGTCTCTCTCTTATTTCCTATGATTATGGTTCGGTGACAAGAAGAAATAATGAAGTGAAAATTGATAATGATATTTAATGACTAACATAATATGTGTCAAGTTTACAAATTTATATGTATGCATACTAAGCCACGTTGGTGGCTTTCTTCCTTTCCCCAATGGCATTCGGACAAGGGATATAATGGAAGCTATGATGATGATGATGATGATGATGATGATGATGATGATGATGATGATGATGATGATGATGATGATGATGATGATGATGATGATGATGATGATGATGATGATATTTATTAAAATTAATTTAAATTTTGCCTATCAAAATAGATTTTAATAGATAATCTAAACTAATAAGATAAATCATAATTAAATTAAATTTTAATAATTATAAAATTCTATTTAATTTTTTTTGTTGAAAATATTTTTTTTAAATAACTAATTATTTAATTTTTGAAAATTCGAAATGTTATATCTCACCCACCCTACAAAAATTTTTGCCCTCGAAAATTGATACAAAACAAAAGATATTTCATACCACTTCACTTTTTAAACACATTTAAAGAAGAAGTAAATATATCTCAGAGAATGGACAAGCAACTCGGACAAGGTTCACAAAGATTTCAATGATTCACTTTAATGCATTAAACAAGTCGAAAACTACATCAAAGAATATAGGAGTCAAGGAGAGGAGTTTAAATAATATAAGGCATATATCCAAGAAATTTAAGAAGACATATGCAGTCAGGATCAAATGAAAAAGCATATGAACAAGGAAATAAGGTTGGAGAATAATCAGTTAACTGTCTTCAAGAAAGAAATCTCGAACTAGAACCTCAAGGTAAACCATGAAAGAACAGATACGAAACCAAGTAACATCAAGAAATTAGCTCCTAACGTTTCTAAAACGCACGATTCACATTACCTATTACTTCTATTTCATCTATGATAATTCATTAGTGTTTCCATATACATGAATCATTAGTATTAAGTTGGCCAGACCTAATAGCATGAGAGATGCAACGGTCGACTGACAGCATTAATCAATAGACAATCATGCATCTGAAACTCAAATTCTTGTCACTAGGACAAGTCCTACTGCATGATAGACACTCAGAGTATGAAATGAAGCATAGTCAGTCCATTCTCAAGACTTTAACAGGAACGAACTGCTCTGATACCATAATGTAACACCCTAATCTTTAGCACGTCATGATCGTACCAAAAGTAAGGCGTTACTAACCTGTTTTCCTTATTTACTATTTAATATTGAGTCTTTAGTTCGATTTCGCGTTTCAATTTTAAACAAACTCATTTATCAAAGAACACCAAGTAATAATAATCACATAATTATTAATAATAAATAAAATATCATACAAATAAATACAATATAAAACACGAATACAATATCTAACCCTCTGGATAAAATAAAATACTAAAAAGTGAAGGCGAGGGAACTCTATGAAGACAACTCAACACATAACTTAACTCAAATAAGACTAATAATCGTCCGCAACTTCAAATTGAGTCTTCGAACCTGTGTCACTGAAAGGGTGGAAGATTTTAGGGTGAGAACAAACCACAGATTCTCAGTAGAGATAGCGAATGCCGTAAAAATATATAGAGTAATATACAAATAGTTAACTCATAACCCGAAAACAGCTTTCTTTGTTAAAACCTTAAAATCCTTCCTAAGTCTTACCTAAAGCCGAGTAAACCCCTTTTCTTAAATCAGATTACTTAAATAAAATCTCCGTCACATTAATAATTCCTCGTCTCTAAACAATATTCCTCAATTGCCACAATATCTAGATAAGCCAGCATCGCAAATAATATACCTAAACCCAATCCACAAACATCATCCCCTACCACATTATTAAGTCCACAGCACAAGTAAAGTGTCTAGTCAAGTACACAAGCAAGACACCAAGACAACAGTACAATTACAAATAAACAAGATAAACAACTACAATCAAATGCAAATACGCAAATAATATGATGCGTGTCTGTCCTAAGCAGGCCATGAGCTCACGCGTCGGTAGTCTACCCACAACCCGATATTACTCGGGGTGAATCCCGAATATGGTTCCTTTACCGTGTCAGTCAGGCACAATTATCATCATGGGCGAACTCATGTCAGTTAGGATATCTTGGCATCACGATAAGAACGGGCTATCAGTTAGGCAAACCTTTCCGCATTAGGAACCTTAGGCTATCAGTTAGGCGGGCACTTTCGCATTAGCAACAATAGGCTATCAGTTCGGTGGATATTCCCGCTTTAGCAATCTCAAGCTATCAATTACGCGAACACTTTCGCATTAGCACTTTGGCACAAAAGTTCATTTAACATACGCTATTCAAGCATCTATCATATTCATTCTTTCTCATTTCTTTCCTCTTAAGTATCTATTTTCTCCATTAGTTCTCATTTCCTTTCTTTCTATTATGCCTCCACATCACCAATTACATACCCACACCTCCGCATCACCTATATTATTAAACGTACTTTTGCATTACCGCTTAATTACGCATACCTCCGCATCACCGAATAATCAATCACACCTATTCCCCATCATGCTAATACCAAAATCCATTACTATCCACTTCCACAACCATAAATCCCAACATCAAACTCAATCTCAACTCAAACCCAATTCATAAACTTAATTCACATTTTAATTTATCAAGCAACACCAAATTGACCAATATTCGCAATTATAATACAACCAATTCTAATCAATTAGACACATAAAACACGTATAAATTATTTGCAATTATTCAATAAATTTTTTGGCATTCTTAAATTAAAAACTGTTAATTTTAAAATGAAACCCCCTACTTCTGTACGAAATTAAAATCAACAAAAATTTTGGAGAAGCTTTCTGACCAAGCTGCTGAAAAAGGGAACGTCAGAAATCGCCTGTGCCTCCTAAAATTTCAATTAGCCGAACTCAAGAGAAAGAAGAGCTATGTCACCGTCAACTTTTACCGGACAAAAAAGACGCTAACGTATAGAGAAGAAAAATACGAACACTTTTACCAAATTAAATTTTTTATTGGAATTATTGATCATAAGAAATCCAGACTGGAAGATTAGAGATTTTTCATGGTTCTCTCTTGCAAAGCTTCGATCTCTCTCTTATTTTCTTTGATTATGGTTCGGTGACAAAAAGAAATAATGAAGCAAAAATTGATAATGATGTTTAATGACTAACATAATATGTGTCAAGTTTATAAATATATATGTATGCATACTAAGCCACGTTAGTAACTTTCTTCCTTTTCCAAATGGCATTTGGTCAAGGGATATAATGGAAGCTCGGATAATAATAATAATAATAATAATAATAATAATAATAATAATAATAATAATAATAATAATATTTATTAAAATTAGTTAATAATAATAATAATAATAATAATAATATTTATTAAAATTAGTTTAAATTTTGTCTATCAAAATAATTTTTAATAGATAATTTAAACTAATAAAATAAATTATAATTAAATTAAATTTTAATAATTATAAAATTTTATTTAATTATTTTTTGTTAAAAATATTTTTTTTAAATAATTAATTATTTAATTTTCAAACATTTAGGATATTATATTTATTGTTATAGAAGACCTTGGAAGAGATTCAAATTTGAAAAGAAATGGACATGAAGTATGTATGCCGACAGGAGGTGGGTGTGTAGTGATTAGAAGATGATTTTAAGACCGTAAATTCGTGATTGTTATGCAGGGTCTTAATGCAATGCTTCGGTGGTTATCTATTGTATGGATAATTTGTTTAAAACAACTAATGTAATAGTCTTTTTTGTTGTTCTCTTATTTTATATTATCTTTTTGTATCAATTTGGCGTTGAATGTGTTTTGGTAAGTTGAACTTATTAAAAAAAAGCACGAAAATAATTTGAAAATATATATTTGTGTTAAAATATATAGTAGGAAACCATGTTCTTAGATATGAGTATTTGTATTTGTCTTTTATTTTTAATTGTCATTCATTTGTTATTTTTTATAGTCTACTTCTCATCTTATATACTAAATAGATAACGATTTGAATTATGATTATTTGACATCTTGATTAAAGGTAACTAATCAAAAATAATAAATCAACATTTGATGTTAATTATCAGCAAAAATACATCAGTAAACATTTTGTGTAAATGACAATTCTATTAATTTTATTTAATTAAAGAGTTTTTATCTTAAAAAATGTGTGTAAATTTGTAGAGATGTATCATATATTTAAATTATCAAAAAAATAATTTTATGATAGTAGTTTTATTTTTTAAGAAAATATTTTTTATTTTAACTTTTAAGTACAAATTGAATAGAAATTTAATTATTCTGAAACAATTTTTTTCTTTGTATTTATTTAATATTTCATTCTCTAATTACTTGAAGTTAATGGCTTTAACTTTATGCAATAGCTCATATATAAAAATATTTTAAGATAGATAACACATGTTGGTATAAATATAATTTTATAAAATCAATTATAATTAAAAAATTTATTGTCATCATATAAATTTGTGTTAAAATATTTTTTATAGGACATTAAAAAATAACTATTTTTAAATAATATTAATTAAATTATTTAAAGTGTAACTTAATTATTAATAGAATATAATTTATATTTTTTTGTATTACTTTTTTATATTTATGATTTATTTTATTCTTAATAAACATAGAATAAAACAATTTTATACATTATATAATTAATAATTTTTTATATATAAAGACTTTTTAAATTAAAAATAATAATTATTAATATCGATAAATAAATATCAATAAATTTTATAATAGAATAATATTTGTAACCCGGGTTTTACACTAATTTATCATTAACTACTAACTACTATTATTTTGAAGCTTTCAGTAGAACGTTATTTAATCTTTTCATAAAGTCAAGACTCAAGAGTCAAGAGGCTCATAAACCCATAATTAATTGGTGAATGCTATGGGGCCTATAATATAGTGCCTATTTATTAAAAAGGGTTAAAAGTTATTATTTTGTTTAAAAGATATAAAAATAAATAATTTTTAAAAAATCAAAACTTATTACAAAAAATAAGTTAGACAACATTTAAGCAAAAACTCATAGACACCATAAAATTGGCCTAATTAAATAATCACCATGACACCATGTTGATAATGACTTATGTTTGTGCCGGTGCCATCATCGGTCATTCTAGCCCATACATGCATGCATCATGCACCTGCATGCGTTTCGAAAGGGCAAAAAAATAAAGCAACCATCACCATCATGGATTTTTTTCCAAATAAATAAATTGAATTACATGTTTATATTTATATATTTTTAAATTATTTATAATTTATATTCTAAACAAAAAGTTGACATTCATATAAAATTATCTTTATTTAAAATTAATAATTAAAAATTATTATATAATTTAATATATTTAATTAAATTATTATTTAATAATTTTTAATTATTAATTTTACATAAAATCAATTATTTATAAAGTTTCACATAAAAAAAATCTAGAGAACTAGTAAATTTGTTGAATAATTTAGTTAATAAATTAATTGAATATCAATTTTACGCAGATGTTTTAAATACAAATTAGTTATATGTTTGTCCTAAAATTGAATCAAGCAAATTCGATTTAAACATTTATATGTAAATTGAATTAATCCAATTAGCCCAATTCGATCTAGCATGCATCCAATTTGATTTATTAGAGCAGAAAATATAACGATTCAATTTCTAGCATGTCATGATCACACTAGAAGTTAGGCGTTACTAATTTGCTTTTCTTATTTTAATTATTATTTTTTATATGAGTCTGATTCGTTGTTAAAGGTCAGTTGTTTTACGAGAAAAATTTTTATTTAAAACGTGTTCGATTTGATAAGTAGATACATTCATAATAAAATTACAAATAAAAACAGATAAAGCAGCTTAAAGTTATTACACATATACATCGCACGATAGCTAATATCACTTAGTGTTAATACCCCTAGGAGTATATATATATCCTAGGTCCTGACTTATCTAAGAAGTCTCTAAGTTGGCACTTAACCTAGTCTAAATTCTATACTCGCCTAGTCCTTTTAGACTAGAAAAATGAGGGAATAATACTCTAAGTCTTTAAAACTCGACCAAATTGAACGTCATCAAAAGGCAATATATCATTCACTACTCTGTGCGATCATATATCATCATTAGAGCGCCGGCGCTCTATCTGAAGGAGAGAAAAGGAGTAAGAACTTGGGAGTTCTTCGTAAAGTTGGGGTTGTTAACTAAGTTCATTAATATTTTTTGTTTATCAGGAGAACATTATATAAATAAGAAATACGCAAAACAATACGATACATAAAATAATAGGTAAAGAGAAAATACAGAAACACCACACAAACGAGAATATAGAAAGCACACACATATACACAGAATACATCTATAGCAGAGAAATATGTGTAAAAAAATATGATGTATGTCTGTCCTACGCAACCATGAGCTCACGTGTCGATTTACATCTTGCAACCTGACATTACCCAAACACAAGTCTTAGATATGACTTTCCAGTTGCATCAATTGCATAAAAGTTATATGGCCGAAGTCACATCAGTTGACTTGAAGTCGTCCTACCGAAACTACATTAGTTGACTTTTTAATCCCCTTTTCTATAGATATGCGTACTCTTGAAAAGTAGTTCTCAATTTGTGGCGTCTCTACTATACAATCAACACCAAGACCCAATCAACACTCACATTTCAGTTTTCCTTTTCTATAAATCATCCTTTTCCTTAATCGTCGTTAGCTCTCAATCTCTATAACTTTTTTTCTCAAGCATCTTCTTAGATATTTTATGAAAATTTTTTTAAAAATTAGACTAATATTTATCTTTCTATGTCTTTTACTATGTTACCGTTATATTTCTAAATTCTTATGTTACTTTTTTCCCTTTTTATTTAATTCTATTTATATCCTTTAGCTTCTATATATTACACTCGATTTTAGAATTTTAGTTATTTATAATTTAATCATAAACTTTAATTAATTCTATTTTAACCCATCAATCTTTTAATTAAATTATCTTATTAAATTATAGTTCTTCTCTTAATATTTTTAAAATTCTATTTTCTATTTTATTATTCACGAAATGTGATGTTTAGCATCCCCAATTGGCCCTTAACGCCTTCAAAGCATACACAAGTTTTAGCGAATGGCAAGCGCTTACGCCAACTTTTAACACCCAGCACTTGTGGAGTTTGATCACAGGGCGTCCAACACCCATAATTACTTATATATATATATATATATATATATATATATATATATATATATATATATATATATATATATATATATATGGTATATAAAAAATAAATTATTTTAACTTTAAATATCAGGATATATTTTTTTAGTGTAATTTAAAGCAAATTCACTTTAACTCCCGGCGAACTCTATTATGTTCATAGAGTTCAAGGAATTTTCTGGCAAACTTCATATAAATTATGAAATTTGTCGTACTCACAGCGAACTTCATTGTAATAGTCGATGAAGAAGAGATGAACTATCATGATGATACACAAATTGTTCTGAGACAGCTTGTTATTTTTCGATTATATGACCAGTCGAATCACTTCTCCAGAAAAGTGCAGCGCACTTATCTTAAATTTTAGAAAAAACGTATCCTGATATTTAAAATTAAAATAATTTATTTTTGAAAAAAATATTTTTTTTACTTTATTTAAAAAAATCCAATGTATATATGTTAATGATTATTATATGGTATAAACTAAATATATGTTAATAATATGGTCAGTTATATGGTACAGATTTAGGCATACAGATTCAAGGAGCTGCTAACAAGTGTGTAAGATGGTGGATGTAGGGAACAGGCTTGGCAGAGCTCTACAAGCTTTCCTGCTGTGGTTGTTGAAGGGGTAGCCAACTAATAAAATAAGCCAGTGAAAAGCCAATGTCTGGGAGGTGGGCTGGGCCTTCGATTTCGGTTTTTGGTTTTAGTCTTCAATGGTGGACTTGTTTAAGATAGTTGGGCTTATGCATGTTGTAGGCTTCTTCATTCTATTATGGGGGTCATCTTCTTTGTTTATGTAGGTCCACAGCATAGCAAACAAGAAGATCAAGTAGAAAATAACCACAAGAACAACATCCGAATGCTATTGAGATAAGAAGAGATCCACATCCAACACGCTATCACCAACAGTAACACCAACAGAGCGTTCTATATATGGTCTGATCATCATCACCCCTGCTATTGCTCCTTCGGTTTGGGTCCGTCTAGTGAGAGAAACACAACCACAAACTTAAACGACGACGTGTAAGTCTCTTTCCCTGATGAGTCGAAAAGGATCAGGGTCACCGTGTTCGGGTTGTCGGCATCTCGACCGGGTCTTGGAAGCAGCACAACTTGCAGAGGCCGCCTCATCATCTCCAGAGGATCTTGTTGCCCAGATGTTGCTGGTGGAGAGACCTGTTAGGGCCAGGTCAAAGGAATCAAATTTTGATTCCAAACCCTTCATTGTTAGATATCCAATTTTTTTGTTTGCCAAAGCCCAACTCAAACAGTCCACCAATAGATATCCAACCAAAAAAGAATGGCTAACAGCTCAGCCAACCCCTGCCATTAACCGGAAGACAAGCCCTGCAACAACATAGCAACGTGTCAACCTCATACTCTTTCAGACAAAAAATCTGTAAATCTGTATCAATTTGAATCTGTACCATACATTGACCCTAACAATATTTATAAGGGGCGTCCAGCGCTATTACTTTCATTATATTTATGCTATTATACTATTATATCTTGTATATTATATAATATATATATATTGTTATATCTTATAAGAAAAATTTTAAGTGTATCAGGAATACTGATGTTTCAGTTGTTTTAACTGTTGGTTTTAATTAATATATATTATATATATTTTTTATAATTCAAATCAACGGTTAAAATAACTGAAACACCAATATTTTTGATACACTTAAAACTCTTCCTATCTTATATTATGATTATTGTACTATTATATATATGTTATGATTATTGGTAGATGATCCTAAAGTAGGGTGCCACGGGGCGGCCATGATGTATAAAGAGAGCATCCAGCACCCTTGGAAATCTAGGGAGAGGGCGTCCAGTGCCAAATTTATTTTTTTTTATGTTTTCAGAGAACTTTTGACGTTATATAAATACAGTTTTATATATCAAACAAATCAATAATTAACTAAGTATTAAACACAATAAATTGTAATTAATTTATTGAATTTTATTTTTCGGTCTTAGTTAACAAAAACCGATTTTTTTTATAATCTTTAACTCATATTCTTCCTAATTTTAATTAAAATAACGTTTAAACCACGATATATAAAATAATTGAAGCGTAAATTCAAGAAAAAAATTTTCACCTTGCCAAAATTAGTACGGTAGTAAAAAGAAAGAAGAAACTAACACTTTAATCAATTTAAAATTTTTGTTAAAGTTTTTGAATTAGACGACCGAATCTCAGAAGTTTGTCGGCTATGACGATTTCTCTTTTTTCTCTCTCGCTCTTCCTCTTCGTATTACGTGCGAAAAAGAAAGAAAGTAAAAATAATTCTAAGAGGTCAACCTAATAAAAGAGCAAACATGAGGTGGTAAAATTATAATGGATTGAATCCCGAAGTGATTACTCACTGACTTAGGTAATAAAATATATTTTAAAGAGATAATTACTAAAACTAGATATATTAAGTTACAAATAATTATATTAATAGAATAAATATAATAACAAAAATATCGGTATTAATTCGGGTCAGTAGATTTTGGACTTGGTTATTATTTTATTATCATAAAATATTACTATCTAAAAATATCATTATAATTAAACTATTATTATTTATTTTGCTGCATATTCAAAGTTAAACGAAATCTAACTGTGTTACTCGGATTTTTTAAAAATTTCTAGCTGTAGTGGCTCGAAAACATAGTTTCTCCCTAATTTAGTAGCTGATAATGTGGCAAGATGTTTGATGGTGTAGTGCCTATACAGTAGAGATATTTACTTCGCAAAATTTCTAGAAAATTATATTTCGTCAATAATTAAGCCAGCCATTACAGGAGAGACATTATATCATTTTGGAATTAGAGTTAAATCTAATTGACCTAATTTAATTTAGTACAGTACATTTTACAAAATATATAAAAAATTAAAAAGAGAATACATATATTTGTTTTTAATGTACTCAAAATTTGGTTGTAAAAAGAGAATAAGTGCATTTAAAAAGGATTTATACTTTTTTTAGGCTTTTTTTATATATTTTGTAATATGTAATGCAATAAATTGAATTAGACGAGTTAAATTTATTAAAATATTTATTCTAAATCTCAAAAATGATGTAATGTCTCTCTTGTTTTAGTAAATTGAATTGGTCTAATTCAGTTTATATATAAATGTTTAAATTGAGTTTGCTTGATTTGATTTATACATAGATCTATTTAAAATAGGTACATAGCGAATTTCTGTTAAGAATATTTACCTAAAATTAGTCTCTAATTAATTTATGAATATAAATTATTCTAATTTATTTTTATTTGAATTGTATATGTTTAATTTTTATTTTTAATATAATCTAATTTTATTTACACGATTATAATTTATACTGTATCAATTTAAATTTATTTTTTAATTCAATTTGATTCAATATACTACGATCTGAATTAGAACCATTTATATTCCATCTAAGTAATTATTATTTTTTTCCAAAACTGAGTTATATCTAATTCAAATTTTAAATTTTATAAATTTCGTAATTTGAATTATATTTCATCTAATAGAGATTTTTGTATACATATCTGATTTATAATATAGACAAGATAAGTAATAGAATAAAAAATATAAATAACTATTTATTTGATAAAAATATCTCAACCATCACTCAATTTTCACACGTTTAAAAACTCTAAAAAATGTAATGTAATTGAATGAAATTTAATTTTTATTTATAAGATTTTGTTAACAAGTGAATTTAGAATATTTGTGAACAATATTATGAATAAAAAAAATCATAGGTTAATTTTAAAAAAATTTAATGTATTTAATATGTAGAAAATCATTTTTTTATTTATATTCTTAACCAATGTTCTCAAGTTTTATAAAGTATCTATTATTACTAATTAGCAATTTTAAATGTTCAGATTTTTGTTTTAAAAATTTGTCACTTAAAAATGTTTAAAAAAATAACAAAAATTATATAAATAAAATTTTTCAATGTTTAATTCATCAAATTCCATAGGATTTAGTTAAAAATGATCCTAAAGACATTGACTCTCAATACATTAAAAATTTAAAAAAATATTTTTATTCAATTTTTATTTATAATATTCTTAAAAAATACACTTAAAAGTGAAATGATAATTTGTTTATATAATAATTCAGCTTTCAAACAAAAAATCAGTACGCCAAAATTACATGAATATAAAAACATAACTTTATAAAATAAATTTTTATAACGGTATCTGAGATTAATAGAATTATCTAATTTGGTACTCGAAGTTCCAATTTCACTATAATAGTTCCTCAAATTGAGTTTTGGATACCATAGTAGATTTTGGACATTTTTTCAATGATGACTCAGCCATTTCAGTGCTGATGTGGCTATAGTATGCCACACTGATGCCTGCAATGGCAAGCTTAATTAGACAGATTACAAGTTGTATCTGATTTGGTCTCTCTCTATTAACCCTAATCATCTTTGTTCCCTCCCAAAATTTAATGGTGATTTCTAGTGTTTCTTCCTCCTATTCTTTACATTCATCATAAATAATAAAAACCCTCAACATTACTCTCTCTTTTTTTCATTGATTTATTGTTTCTGCTCCCAAATTCCTATGAGAGTGAGACATTCTATTCCTCTCTATCATTTCTAATTCTATCCCACTCTCATTAACGTCTCTTTCAATACTTCAAAGCCTTGACTGTTTTCGCATACTATATATTTTCACCAACCGTTCATTGCTTGCTTTCTTAATTCTCTGATTCATTGCTTTATAATAATTGGAATCCAAAACACTCAATTTGGTTTGTCTAACTAGCTTAATCATTCAATTATTGTTACTCAATTAATTAATCCTCGTGGGATCGCCACTCACTCACCTGATTTATTACTTGGTACGATCTAGTGCACTTGCCGGTAAATTTGTGGTATTCGAAGGTGGTATTGAAGGTGGTGTTGACTTGTAATCCAGTGTTGCCTTATATAGTAAATATAATCCTCTCTCTTTAGCATATTAAGCTACTTCATGGGGACACCGGAAAAAAATTCACAATGAAAAGGGAGGAGTTGAAGTACTATGATCAACCCACTACTAGAAAATTAATTATTACATACGGATATTTCCGACGGATTTTATCCCACGGAAATACAGACGGAATTTTAGAGGGATTTTTTGTCGGAAAATAAAACAAATGAATTAGCATAAATTACAGACGGAAAAAAAATCTGTCTATAATTCTGTCGGAAAATTTAATTTTTTTTCGTGGGAAATAGTTACAGACGGAAAATTCGTCTATAATTAAATAGAGAAAACGATGTGTTTTATTAAATTATTACAGACGAAAAATACGTCTGTAATTTAAACTTTTCCGTCGAAAAATATCAGATTAAACCTAATTCTTGCCGGCTCTTTCGAGCTCCATTCACACTCCACTCAACTAAAACGAGCTTCTTCCTCTCTCCTTCCACGAGCTTCTTCTTCCGCCGCTGCCGCCGCCGCTGCCATCGCGTCTCCTCATCGCACGAGTTTCAGTCACATCCAATTCCTCGTGCTCCTTTTCCTACCCCTTCGCTTCATACACCTCCGCCAATTTCGCTCCCGGAGCCTCTCCCTCGTCCCTACGCGCTTCTCCTCCTCCTTTTGCCACCATCGGCATTTTTCTTCCACCTCTTCACCACCGTGTCAAACATCGTCATCCGTGAGATTCTCCTCGGAGCAACCACCAGGCTCCCTCGGACAACACTCCACGGCTATAAAGAGGTATACTCTGATTTTATAATTCTATTGCTTTTGGCTCAATTTTTCTGTACCAATTCTAGGTTTATCAATTTTTCTTTGCAGTTTTCATCTTCTCAAAACAATTTAGGGTTTTATTACAGAGACAGAGATGGCAAGCTTTCTGTGAAGGAACTCCAATCCTCTGATTCCATTAGATGAATATATGAATATTCGTTTGCTGTTATTGATTTTGTTTATAAGTATAAGTTATGATTAATTTCCATTAGATGGATGGTTTTTAAGTTTCTTATTGGTTTTCTTAGCCAACCATACATCTATCTTGGTTTGGCGCCATTGATAGTGATTGAGTGTGATCTAAGTGTTAAAATTATGGATCCGATTCAATTGTTATTCACCTCGTTCTTCTTGTGCTATTAAGATTTTGGTGCTTTTCATTTAGTTAGGTCGGAACTTTGCAGAACATACTCTTTCGGTGCGGTTGACCTCAGCTGGAAGACCGGCAGTTTCAGTTCGCTCTACGGCAGTAGTAATACCTCTGCACTCCGTGATGAAGTATTAAATGCATCAAATTTTCTGTCTCCAAAAAATTGATCTTATAATCTTTATACTGGTGCTGATTTGGTAATTCATAAAGTATGTGCTTTGAAGCTGATTCATCTTTTATTTTGCAGCTAGATATGAATCATATTATATGTGGCAGAAATATGAACTGAGAAAATCACAGCCCTTCGTGGAATACTCAATTATATTGAGAGACAGAATTTTGTGGAATACTCAATTTTTTTATTTATTTATTGTCACAGGCTGCTCTCAAGGCTGGCAAACAAACACGGGATGGGAGAGATGAGGAAATCACAGCCCTTCGTGTGGAAATTGAGGTAATTTTTGAAGAAAGCATGCATTTCTTTTCATAGTTAGATTAATATATATATGGTGTACTCTGTTATTCGATGTGAAGTTATAGCTATCTTCTTTTCTTTGTCAGAATCTAAAAGATGATGCAGCAGCAGCTTTTGAACAACAGCAAGAAGCTTTCGATTGCATCTCTTGTGTATGGTTCTTTTTGTTCTTGATTATTTTCATGCCTTTAAGAAGTGTTTGATGTTGTGGTTGTAGTTCGGAGTAAAAAATTTCATTCATTGCATGGTGGATATGATATCATCAAAATTGAACCTTTTCTTATTGCATGTCATAATAAACGACTAGGTTGTGGTTTGGTCAATGGCAGTTTTAAATTTTGGTTGGTTTTGACTTTGAAGTTTAAATCTTTCCCCTGTTTCTGGATTTTGATCTCTGCCTCCAAAGGAGAAGAAAAGGTGAGTTTCTCTTCATTTTTTCATTTTGCTTCTAAGTTTCTAACTCAATTTTGTTTCAGTAGAATTTAATTTCTTGAATCATATGACAATAAAATTTGCTTTTTGAGCATATATATTACTTATTTGAAAATTCATAAACTGGTTTTGTAGAATTGAATTTATGTGTGGAACTCAGCAATTAGAATCTTGATCTATGTATTCCACAAGTATGCTTCATGGAAAAATTACGGGGTCAAAACTCGGAATTTGAGTTCAGGTGCAGCTTCTTGTTTCCTTTACGGTTTGGATATATAGCAAGTTGAGCTTTTCGTAGCTGGAGCGCTTCAAAAGTTGTTTTTACAGATAGTTATAGCCAAATGACAAAAGCTTTTTACAAAATTTTCTCTAATGCTACTTTTTCATGCTTTTTTAACGGCGTTGCTTCCACTATCTGTGGTGTTTTAATGGATTATTTGATGGTTTAATCCCTTAATTAGGATCTGAATTGTGTGACTGTCCACTTCAATTCAGATCTCTTCTTTGAAAAGGTGTTCCTTTTGGGCTAATAAGAACAATTTCTAATTGACATTAGTTGCATAGAACGAATCTTAATTAATATTTTATCTATATATTTTGAAGATAATTCTATTTTCTACCTTGCGTGTCTTATTCATATAACTTATACTATACTTCATTAATTGCTATTAGTATTATTTGTACATCTGAATTGAATTAGGAATTATATTGCTACAACATATTTCACTTACAAAAGATACAATTCATGCACTATGTTGATTCATATGCATGACACTTCTATGCTAATTAACATCAGTATATATGCAGTGCACATGCAATATATCTATAGCGAGTATACACATACATATATATATATATATATTATATATATTATATATTATATATATATATATATATATATATATATAATCATGATTGTGCTTATTTCTGAAGTGCTGACACTTTTGCAGAGCATACTCTTTCGATATAATACCATTGTTTATATTAATGTATATTTGAGTTTGATTTTTCATTTGCTTAATATTTACAATAATTTATTCTTCAATTTTTTTATCTTTTTTTTCTCCCTGAGATTTAGACTGCAAATTTAAATTTTTTTTTCTTGCAATGATATAAACCTTTTGATGAAACTCATTTTCAGATAAAAGCATTGCAACATGAACTTGTATAGAAGGCTGCTTTATTTAAAGGGACCAAGACCACTAAGGTTGTAGTGGTATGTTTCTAACATACAATTCTGAGCTTCATTTAGTTGTACCTTAGAAAATGTTACATGTTAGAAAAAGGTGGATGAAGAATGGAAACTTGGCGGATGATGGAGATGATGAAGCAGGGAGCTAGCTATCACAAACAGAGGAACATGAATAATAGAAGAAGATCCATTAGGCGTAGATGTAAATGCTTGCACGGTGCTCTCTCCTACAAATTTAAATCTATCAATGTTTATTTTCTTACACTTGTTATTTAATGGTTCTTGACTTGTTGTAATTTTAATGTGGTGAATGTCTTTCATGAATCAAAGCTTGTGGTGAATGTTATTTAATGTTTTGTGGCAGGATAGGGCATTTTGTTCCTTAAATTGACTAATTTCTTTTTGTCACTTGTGCATCATCTTCTATCAGGAGCATCGTTAGTTTAGAATGAAGTTTGTAAATTCTAAGGTTAACTTGTTCCTGTTGTGAAATCTGAAACATAATTTCTTGTAGTATAGAATGAAGTTTGTTTTGAACTATATATTTGAATTGCTGAGATATTTATTTGAAATTTGCATCTAGTTCCTTCCTGTTCTTGTTATGACTTGATTTTGGCTCCTCCTTCTTGTCCTTGTCTGGGGGAGACCGAAGGAAGATTTTTCTTCCTGATTTAGGATTAGAAATAGGTGGTGATATGAACCTAGCCGCTGGCATTCAGGTGGCACAATTGGCTCTTAAGCATTGGCAAAATAAGAAGCAGCAGCAAAGGATTATTGTCTTTGCTGGAAGGTACAAATTGTCCCTTTCTGAAATATTAATTCATTTGTTTGTAGCTATTTTCTCATCTATATCTCATTTCATGGTTTCTAAAGTCCTGTCAAGCATGAGAAGAAAGTATTGGAGATGATTGGAAGAAGTTAAAAAAGAATAATGTTGCACTTGACATTGTCAATTTCGGCGAGGAAGATGGGGGGAAGACAGAGAAGCTGGAAGCACTCCTTGCAGCTGTGAACAATAATGATACCAGCCACATTGTTCATGTTCCAACTGGTACAAATGCTCTTTCTGATGTGCTTATAAGGTTTGTGAATTCAATTCATCTTATTTTATTTCTGTTTCTTACTTTTTAATAAGGATTCCCATTTGATCCAGGACTTCTTTGATATACATGTGAGTTAAGCAATTTGTTTATTATCTGCTCGGCTTCTATCCAATTCTGTTCTGTTTTCTTCCAATCTGATTGAAGTTTGGGGCTTTGGACTTTTGTGCTTTTTCTTTTAATCCTTTCCCCAATTATTTACTAGCTCACCAAATAGACATTGGCTCGTCCTTCATATATTTTCATTGCCAAACCCAAGTAGCAAAAATGGCATGCTTTAGATGGCTCTGGTGAAATATTTGTCATACTTATTCTGTCATCCTTTTTTTTTTGTGTGTTAGAGGATTCATTGTTGCTCCGACTCTTTTTTAATTCTTTCCTGTAGTACAATAACAAATTTGATTTCCCTATTGAGAGGTAATTTTGTAACCTTGTTTTGTGGCAGCACACCTATTTTTACTGGCAATGGTGAAGGTGGAAGTGGATTTGCAGCTGCTGCTGCAGCAGCTGCAGCTGGTGGTGTATCTGGATTTGAGTTCGGTGTGGATCCAAACTTGGACCCCGAGCTAGCTCTTGCTTTAAGAGTTTCAATGGAAGAAGAGAGAGCCAGGCAGGAAGCAACTGCAAAAAAAGCTGCAGAAGAAGCTTCTAAACAAGAGAAGGGTGGTGAGCAGCAAGCCAACTCACAAGATGCAACAATGACTGAGCGTGCTAATGCATCAGCTTTAGAAGCTGAGACAAAGACAAATGATATGATGGTTGGTGCTATTTGTTCTTTTAGGCAGATTTATTTTTCTGTTTCTTCCCCCCATAGGCAGAAGAATTCATGCACATATGGCTGATGGATGCTGATTCATGTCCATTTTTTGAGAAAGAATTCAGTTAATCTTTCTGTAATTTGATGGCTGGAGTTCCAGGAGCAGGAGGATTTGATGCTGTCTTTTGAAGAGCGGATAATTTATACGCTTTTTGGCATTGTTTTTAGGTAGTTTTTAGTAAGTTCAAGCTACTTTTAGGGATGTTTTCATTAATTTTTATGTTAAATTCACATTTCTGGACTTTACTATGAGTTTGTGTGTTTTTCTGTGATTTCAGGTAATTTCTGGCTGAAATTGAGGGACTTGAGCAAAACTCTGAAAAAGGCTGACAAAAGGACTGCTGATGCTGTTGGATTCTGACCTCCCTGCACTCGAAATGGATTTTCTGGAGCTACAGAACTCCAAATAGTGCGCTCTCAATGGCGTTGGAAAGTAGGCATCCAGAGCTTTCCAGCAATATATAATAGTCCATACTTTATTCGGAAATCGACGATGTAAAGTGGCGCTCAACGCCAAGTACATGCTGCTGTCTGGAGTTAAACGCCAGAAACACGTCATAACCCGGAGTTGAACGCCAGAAACACGCTATAACTCGGCGTTCAACTCCAAGAAAAGCCTCATCTCGTGGATAGACCAAGCTCAGCCCAAACACACACCAAGTGGGTCCCGGAAGTGGATTTATGCATCAATTACTTACTTCTGTAAACCCTAGTAGCTAGTCTAGTATATATAGGACATTTAACTATTGTATTAGACATCTCTTGACCATTCGGTCTTTTGATCACCTTCAAGGGGGCTGGCCATTCGGCCATGCCTGAACCTTTCACTTATGTATTTTCAACGGTGGAGTTTCTGCACACCATAGATTAAAGGTGTGGAGCTCTGCTGTACCTCAAGTTTCAATACAATTACCATTACTTTCTATTCAATTCTCTTTTATTCTTATTCCAAGATATACGTTGCACTTCAACTTGATGAATGTGATGATCCGTGACACTCATCATCATTCTCACCTATGAACGCACGTGACTGACAACCACTTCCGTTCTACTTTAGGCCGGGCGCATATCTCTTAGATTCCCCAACAGAATCTTCGTGGTATAAGCTAGATAGATGGCGGCATTCATGGGAATCCGGAAAGTCTAACCTTGTCTGTGGTATTCCGAGTAGGATTCCGGTATTGAATGACTGTGACGAGCTTCAAACTCCTGAAGGCTGGGCGTTAGTGACAGATGCAAAAGAATCAAGGGATTCTATTCCAACCTGATTGAGAACCGACAGATGATTAGCCGTGCTTTGACAGAGTATTTGGACCATTTTCACTGAGAGGATGGGATGTAGCCATCGGCAAGGGTGATGCCTCCAGACGATTAGCCATGCAGTGACAGCGCATAGGACCATTTTCCCGAGAGGATGAAAAGTAGCCATTGACGACGGTGATGCCCTACATACAGCTTGCCATGGAAAGGAGTAAGAAGAATTGGATGAATGTAATAAGAAAGTAGAGATTCAAGAGGAGCACAACATCCCCATACGCCGATCTGAAATTCCCACTATTGATTTACATAAGTATTTCTATCCTATTTTATTTTCTGTTTATTATTAATTTTCGAACTCATCATAAACCAATTTAGTCTACCTGACTGAAATTTACAAGATGACCATAGCTTGCTTCATACCAACAATCTCTGTGGGATCGACCCTTACTCACGTAAGGTATTACTTGGATGACCCAGTACACTTGCTGGTTAAGTTGAACGGAGTTGTGTCCACACATAGCCAAGAGCCATTATTATCTCGAATTAAATTTCATACAAGTACAAAGAGTCCAACTTTGAGGATCACAATTTCGTCCACCATCTTTGCTGTTACTTTGGGAGATTCAAGCAGCAATGTGACAAAAACATGGAGCTCACTCAATGTTCTTGCCCTTCTGGTTAAAGAAGATCCTTGTGGCGTTTCTTTAGAAAGTGCTGACCCTAGAACAAATAAAATCACTTCAGCTGTATCTTCAATTCATATTGAATAATTTATTGTAAATATTGTTTATTTTTAATACGATGAATTTGTTTATTTTTTGAAATATTGTAAATATTCGAATATAAATTAGATAAAAATTTGTATTAAATTTATATTTATTTTGTATGAAAACAAGTTTAATTTGAAATTAGAAAAAGTAAAAAAAAAATTCTATTTTACCTTACAGCGGATTTACAGACGGATTTTCTGTCTGTAATCATGATTTTCCAAAGTTTAAATTACAGACGGAAAATCTGTCTGTAATTACCGATAGAAAATCCGTCTGAAAATCTGTTTGTAATTACAGACGGAAAATCCGTCTGAAAATCCGCCTGTAATTACAGACGGAAAATCCATCTGAAAATCCGTCTGTAATTACAGACGGAAAATCTGTCTGTAAGTTTGTCGCCTTCAGGAAATGGAGGGAGAATTTACAGAGGGAAAATCTGTCGGTAACTAGTAAAAATCCGTCGGTAATTTTCCGACGGAAAAAAAATCCGTCGGTAAATAATTTCCGACGGGGCTTTTACAGAGGGACAAAATCCGTCGGTAATTTCGTCGGTAACCAAAAATCCGTCTGTAATAAAGACTAAATCTGTTTATAAATCTGTCTGTATTAATCCATTTTCTAGTTGTGACCTCCACCTTAACAAAAAATCAACTATCATGCTAGTAATGTTAAAGAAGCGCTTGTTAGGAGGCAACTCAATTATCCGTATCCTTAGATTTTTTATTTGTTTTGAATTTATTTAGTTTGTTCTAATTCTTTATAGTTTTTTTTCTTTTTACGTGTGTTTTGGTCATGCAGAGCATTTAAAACAGGAACAGGTGTACTCAGAAGGGATTTCAAACCACCCTGGAGAAGATTGCATTTGGCCAGGGTGGCACTAAACTTAGCAATCTCAAGTTTGGCACCATATGTGCATATTTCAAAGAGTTTCTTGTTGGAAGGGTGACGCCAAACTTAGCAATCCCAAATTTGGCGCCAGCAACACATAATTGGAAGAATTGCTTTTGGGAGGGGTGGCACTAAACTTGGATATGTGATGTTTGGTGCTGCACCCACATATTTCAGGGAATTGCATTCGGGTAGGGTAGCGCCAAACTTGGATATATGGAGTTTGGTGCCAAAAAAAAAAATTTATTTTTTTGCTCTTATATCACTCCCTTTTTCTTTTATAATATTTTTTGTTTTTATTCATCCGTGCGCTTTTTATGTCCATCCTCGTTTTCCATTTTTCTTTGCTTGGAGACAAACAAACTTTTAAGTTTGGTGTTGTAGAACGAGCTCTCTATTTATCTTATCATCAATGGCACAAATTAAAAAAAAAGTGAATCATTTTCATGGAGGAGCACAGCCTGAGGAGTGAGATGGCTAGCATGATGACTGAGGTGGTTCAATTCCTTTTTCAGTTCCTATTCCTAGCTTATTCTCTTCTTCCGGACTTTTAAACTTTTTCTCTACTAGAATTTTTTCCGTACCGTGAACAACTAAACCTCCATTGTTAAGGTTAGGAGCTCTGTTATTTTAATGGATTAATATTATTGTCATTCTTCTCTTAATTAATGCACTGATTTATTTTCAAGGATTGGTTTCGTTCTTCATCCTAGGAATTAGAGTATATTGTAAGATAACTCTTTTTCTAATTGGATTCGTGTTGAATCTTGAAAAGGTTAAATCACTTGAATAATAGCTTGAAATCAATTCCTCATAATTCTCTAATTACCTGGACTTAATGTGAGATGTGACATATAATCATCTTATCTTTGGATATTTAGAATTTGTGTCATAAACTAGATTGGATTTAAACTTCTGATTTAAATTAAGTGACCAAGAAATTGGTAGTTGATTTGGTTAGGAAAAAATTAAATTGCTAAGGGATTAGAATTTAATTAATTAGAATTTACCATGAATTGAACCTTTATATGATTAAAGTGAGTGATAAGAACTATTAATTCGAAAATTTAACATTTTCAAAACTTTGACTGTTTTTTCATATTATTTTCACCAACTGTTCAATGCTTGTTTTCTTAATTCTTTGATTCACTCCTAAACCCTAAACTAAAACACTCAATTATATTTGGTTTGTCTGACTAATTTAATTATTTAATTATTGTTGCTTAATCTATTAATTCTCATAGAATCAATATTTACTTACGTAAATTATTACTTAATATGATTCAATGTATTTACTAATAAATTTGTAATATTCGAAATCCGCACCAAACTTCAAAAGCTAAACTAGATAATTTTATAAATATGAGAGACTATTATAGGAATTTATTTTAACTTTATACATATATCTATTATTTTATTTATATATAAAAACATACTTCTGTACAGAAGGTACATATGCAAAGAATAACTTTTTCGCTAGCCGAACAATAAAACAATACCATCGGAATTATCATTATGAAGTCGGAACACTAACCGTACCCCCTATGTATTTTAAACTGAATGAATTTTAAGCTAATAAGTAATTGAGACTATAATATTGTATTATGCAAAATGGAATCGTATAACCTATAGTAGCATATTCTCTCCTCAACTTGTTCACGAAAATGATACTAAATCATATCATAATGTTCAACAAAGGAACAAATCTAAGCAATAATTATAGGTCCTCCGATCATAACCTTCAAATAGAATATGGATCACAATTTGTATCACTATTTTGTGAAACGATAATGGTAAGAAGAAAAAAAATAATCGAATTAAATTTATTTTATTTAATATTTATTTATTATAAAATATATTTAAATAAATTTTAATATTTTTTGCTTAATATGTTTAACCAAATATTTTTTATTTGCGAAAAGGGATAAAAGATTATTTCAAAGAGCCAAACTGATAGAAATTAATTTAATAATAAAAATAAAATTAGTGTAATTTAAATATATTGGTGCATGATGTGTAATGCATAAGTATAAAAATGTAAGTTTATAATTTTATAGAAAACCAAAATAAAAAAAAAAGGTGAAGTCGTTGCTGCCAACCACAGTCATTATAAGAAAGGGCAATGGTCCCCAAATTAATAAGTTGTATGTATAAGTCTCTAATTTTTTAGTTTATTCTCCTTTTAATTTTTAATTTTTTTTTAACTTATATTTTTTATGTTGGCTTCTTCCAAAAAAATTTCTACCTCCGCCCCTGGCCAACCACAATCTACGTTTTGAAGAAATCAAAGAAAAAGATGAAATAATTATTGACAAAAACGCAACTTGAATTTTGTAAGAAGGTGCAACCAGAAAGCGAAACATATTGCCATATCCCCTGCAATATTGAGCTGGACTCTAACCATGTTGGAACACGCCAAACGCGACCTGCGTTTTTTAGGTGGTTAGAACAAAGCGGAGGCTGCTTTTACAAGAAACCTCGTTGCATGTTGGACATACACGGGTATTTGGGGAGGTCTTTATATATGCGTTTTGACGGTTTTGAATTTGAATGTGAAGGAAGCAAATGTATAACATATTATGCATTGTGTGAGTTGAAGCAAGGAAGAAGAAGACTCAACTGAAGTGAGAAAGAAACTTCAATGAGTGAGGAGTGAAATTAGTGAGAAAAAATGGTTCATAATTTCATATTCTCTAAAAAACATATTATTAAATTTTTGGATCATCTTCAATAAATAAGTATTTTTTTATATTTTAATTATAAATAAATTTATTTATTTTTATTGTTATTAAAGTTATTAAGAAATTTTTGATATATAATTTAACTGTTGTTATTATTATTAACTCTAATTAGTAGAATGTTATTATTTTTATTAGTAAGTAGAACTATAGTTATTATTACTACCGTGGTTAGTGTTATTATGATTATTATTAATTATGTTATGTGTACATTAAAATTAACTATCAAAGTTAGTTATAAGTATAAACTATATGTTAAAATAAAAATATATATTGAAAATAAATTAACTCACACATATTTATAGTTTTATACATAAATATATTAGTGATTAATTTTAATAACTGATTTTAGTGTACGAATAATATTTTTGTATTATATTATCATTATTATTGTTAGTTAGTATATTGTTATTGTTATGATGATGATGATAATAATTATATTTTTCCATGAATATTAATTATTACAGTAGTGCTACGTTACCAACTTGGTATCTGTCAAGATCTGCCAATTTGAGTTGGGCTGGACCCTAAAGCCCAATAAAATTTAGAAAACCACATCCCAAATCAACTTAGGTCAATTCTATTGTCCCTCATTTACCATTGTAAACCTAAATTGACCACCTCTTTCTACTGTGCAGCCACATCCAAAACTCTCCACCTTCAGCGCCGTGCAACCTCTTCTTCGTGCAGTCTTCGACGGTCGCCGCCATCAATAGTAGTCAACGCTGCCGGACTGTCAGACAGCAACCATCTCAATTTGCTCCGCTCAGTCGCCCAAGCGCCGCCGCCTCTGTTGCATGTTGCCATCGCGCCCCATTGAAGACGCATCCTCCTGTCAAGCCTACACCACCGTCCCGACTGCGCCTCAACACACGCCGCAGCTGAAGTTTACCTGCGCCCCATTGCTGTTCGACTTGTGAGTCCCCAGCAAGCGCCGATCCCTGCCTCGCGTCCTAGCCCCGTAGCGCACTGTCATTTCCTGCTTCGCGGTGGAGCCCCTTCATGCAACCTGTCTTTCCTTCGGTGCCAGTGTTGCAATAAGAGATAAGTGCTACTTTACGATTTTTAGAAACCTAGAATTTTACAGGTTTCATATGTGAGCATGTCATTGGGTATTACATTCATATAACATGGTTCATTGAAATTTTGGTTACTGTTAGACAAGGAAGAATGGAAAACTAATTCCCTTGTGTTTATATGTCTTGGATAAAACTTATTTTGAATGTGATAAAGGTATATTTGGTATTGAAAATATCAATTGTATACTTGGAACGATGTTTTGCAATCCTAATTTAAAAGGAGAAGGAAAAAGGAGAAAAAGTTTTTTTTTTGTAATTGCAGCAATTGAATATTACTACATATGTGTCTTTAGAGTGATGGTGTGTGCTAAATTGTCTATTAATTTTGGTTTTGTACTGCTGAATTGTTAATTGGTTGTAACCCTTGGACCTTTGATTGTTGTCATTAAGCAAAAAGAAGTAGTTTGATTTTCTGAAAGCATATGCTAAATCAAAATTTACTCTTAAGATTCGCATATTTCTTTTTTCACAATTTTATATTGTATGTAAAATTTGTTGAGGAATAATCAGAGAAGAAGTAAAGCATAGAAAAAGCAAAATAATAGGTTGTATTAGTATGTGTCTTTTACTACAAAGTACTGACATATATATATGTTTCTTTGTTGTCATTAAGCAAAAAGAGATGTTTGAGTTTTTTATTTGGACCTATTTTTCTATGTTATTGTTCTGAATGTTTGTTAATTTTTTCTTGCATAAGGTAGTGTACATGTATTAAGATATATTTGAAATTGGGTTTGATTTTGTTCATATAAAATTGTAGCATTAAGAGATATTTTTGGAGAGTTTTTTTTTGGTTTTTTCTCTTGATATTTTTGGTTTTTTAGCTATATGCTATGATAAGTTTATTGACTTTTAATTGATTATATGCTATAATGGAAACACCATAGAATTGAATTTACTAAAAATCTATCATTACTAAACACCAATTCACTATGATGAGATGTTGAATTAATCATGAATGACTAGTCTTTGTTTATAACTATGGTGAATTTCTTCTGTTGTTGATTTAGGAGCAAAGTAGGAGCTTGTAAGTGGTTGATAACATGGTGTTTGACATGAATTTATGAGAGAAGGATTGTTCCAATTTTCTGGGAGATGCATAGATGGAGAAGAAACAAAAGATTGTGCAGTATAGAGAAAGACTTGATAAGACCCTTTCCTCACCTGATCTTACAAATGATGAGATGCTCCAAAAACTTGTCGAAAGCCAATTTGTATGTTCTTCGGAATAAGAAGTAGAATGTCATAACATTCTCTTGTGTCCTTTGAATTCATTTAGGCAGAAATGGTACTAGCTTGGTGGAGCCATTATTTTTCGTTAAATTATTCTTTTATAGGTTCTTAAGATGCTTTGTTTGATTAATTATCATACAAGCAGAAGTTGTTAGAAATGAAGAGAGTAGATTTATCTAATTTTCATGATATGTTAAGGAGTGCTTCTTCAGAAGATATCATTTTATTTTTGTTAAACACTTGTTTTATTTTAACCAATTAATACTTGGATATGTCTTTTATGGATGTGTCTTCTGTTAGATGTGTCTTTTGTTTAAAACTTATTTGGATGTGTCTTTAATTAATGTATCTTCTGTTAGATGTGTCTTTTGTTTAAAAATTATTTGGATGTGTCTTTAATTAATGCGTCTTCTGTTGGAAGTGTTTTTAATAGATGTATCTTCTGACTAAATGATTTTCATAAACAGGGATGTGTCTTTAATAGATGTGTCTGCTGTTAGATGTGCCTTTAATAGATGTGTTTTTAATAAATGTGTCTTCTGTTTAAAACTTACTTGGATATGTCATTAATTTCATAACTACTTTAAATCAGGAGGTTTAGATTTGCTCCGGCGCACCCTAACCTAAACTTTGAATACAATTCCAAACCTTTAGTAAAGAAGACTAACTTTATTTTAATCAAGACTACAGAAATAAAAATGAAATAAATAATTATTTGTCATATGATCTGAAGATAATTGAGTACAACCCAAAGTTCACCGTTCATGAAACCAAACAAAACAATAAACTTGAAGGTTATAAATTTGAAGTGCTGAGGTAATCTGTCAATAAACTTGAAGGTTATATGATTCGGACCACCCATGTTGTTTGATGACAATGGAGTATTTTTCATATACATACCTGTAAATGATAAATGTTACTCAGTGCTAGAATGGTAAAATCAAAAGGTAAGTTCAAAGTGACTAACTGTTGTTAAATGATTGAGCATCCTCTTTGGGAGTAAATGCTTCTGCCAAATGCATTGGAAACGCCGGAGTAATCGGTCTCTGATCTGGAGGTATCCATAATCCTGCATGAAAAACCATTCCATCCAAATGATCATCGTGAAATTAAAGAACATGCATATGAGAAGAATCTTTAATATGAGCACCAAGTATAATCAAGAACTAGTTTAAAAAATTGTTATATCATTAATATACAACTAGCTAAACAAAAAATAACTTTCTATCTGCTACACTTGGATCACGTCTTTAGGAGCTCCCCCCAGGTGTGTAACCTTGTAATTTGTCACATTATCAAAAATGTCCTTAGGCCTTACCTTCCTAAGACAAATATTGGTTTTGAATTGCACTGCCATGCCCTAAGGAAGGCACCATCCATTGCAATGAAACATAGGACCTGTCCATAGATACATCGGGAAGAGATCCATTCGAAATAGTAGAACTGTCACGAGCGAGTTCAAATACGCGCCTCTATGGCTATAAACTACTCCTTTAGGCCTTGTGTGGTTCCAGAGGTGTAATTAACACTTATAGGATCCATTTCACTTTTTGACCTAACTATTTCAAACCCTTTGTCACCATTTGCTAGTAGCATCTTATACTCATAACTAATTGAAGAAGTGTCAATTGTTGAATCAAAATCAGAGTCAGCAATTAGGACTAGAATTGGCAATTTTGATGATATTCTTTTGCATAGCAGGTCCAATGCGCTGTGCGCGACTTCGAGCAGTTGGTAGTCTACAAAGAGGATCTTAGCTTGTGAATGCTCCAGCGGGACTGAAACCATGGACGCATTGAGGCGTGAATTCAAGGTGAAGATAATGGATCCAGCCATTAGGATTGCAAAATGCAGCTCATACTTCTGCTAGAACATTAGATGATAATGTTGCAACTTGTTTCAAAACAACATTGAATATATAATAGCATCAATGATTAAATCCATTCACCTTAAAGAATTTAAGGATGCTTCCTAATATTTTTCTTAGTACAAGTTTCAAACACTTTTGATGTGTCTCACCCCATTTGTACTCCAAAAGAACCATAAACAAGTGATGTTCTCTCCCTGCAAAAACTTGCTACTCTCTCCAAGAACCTTATTGGAGTCAGAGGAACAAGATTTTCATAACAGTAGAATAGACCCTCCATTGATTACCATGATCCTTGATCCTTACGATCTTTGGAAAAGTTGCAAAATTTAAGTGATCTAAGAAGTTAATATGGGCATACTGTCTTACAAATTAGCTTACACAAATCATATTAAAATATGAAACTGCAAACAAATAATTTGTTTTAATTTATAACAAAGCTAATAAGAAGAAAATTTAAATTTCAAAACATACAAAGATCGCAAAGCCAACTTAAAAAAATTCAATAACGTAAAAAGAACACCTGAAGCCTAGTAAATGAAATAACTATTTACTCTGAACTAAAAAAAATAGAATTAGAAAATTACTGACATGAGGAACATAAAAATTGAAAGTTGAAACAACACTGCAAAGAGGAAGTAGTTACCATGTTGGTGGGCGTGCGTTGTGGCGAGCAGGGTCGCAAGCGCGGTGGCAAGCGGGGAGGAGGCCATCGGGCAGCTGGGGTGGCGAGCGTGCCTTCGATGAAAGGGCGGCGCGACGATGCTGCGGCAGTTGGGCCACGGCAGGTGGAGGACTACATGAGGAAGGACGCGCCCACTGAGGCACGGTTGAGGAGAGCGACGTGAGGGCGGGTGGTGCGGCGCGATGGAGGACGCCGAGGTGAGGGAGAAAGAGGCCACGCCGGCGCTGAGTAAAGTGGCGTTCTCAACGAGACAACGTCGGCACTGAGGAGGGAAGAAGAAAAGAAGAAGAAGAAGAAAAAGAAGGAGGCACAACGCAGAGAGGGTAAGGTTTAGGGATGGGTGAAAGCAAAATAGAATTAGTGTAAATTTTGAACAGAATTATTCAAATTCAGATTTTTTTATTTTTTAATTATTTATTTAATAGTGTTATTTTTTTAATTATTAATGATTGTTGGTAATAGTTGACAGACTTAAGTGTTGGTAACGTATACTTTTCCTAATTATTATTGTTATTATTATTACTGTTATTATTATTAATATATTATTATTTTAAATAATATATTTATAATAAATAATAACAATAATATAATAATAATAATTTATTATTAATATATCCTTATTATTATGATTTTTTCAATATATTATTAATTATTATTATTATTACTGTTAGTGTTATTATTAATTGCTATTATTAATATTAATTGGAATTGTTATTATTAATATATTATTATTATTAATAGCTAAATAACTGTACGACTGTTACCATAATAATAATAATAATAATAATAATAATAATAATAATAATAATAATAATAATAATAATAATAATAATAATTTTATTAAAATTATTATTATTATTATTATTATTATTATTATTATTATTATTATTATTATTATTATTATTATTATTATCATCAGTAATACTAAACATTATTATTATTATTATTATTATTATTATTATTATATTATTATTATTATTATTATGAATATGTTATTAATATTATTAATTATTATTATTGACACTATTAATATTAGTTTAATAGTGCTTATATTATTTATTATTATTTTTCTTTTTGCAGGATATCAGAAATTTATTGTCCAAAAAATTTGATCCACTAGAAACTTATAACGAGACAGTTGCAGCCGCCCTAGCATCAACCGAAACCAAAACCACAATCACAACAGCCAGCAGAGCCGTACATATCACAGATGGTAATTCCAATCGAAGGCCACTTCAGTCTGTTGATTGGATTTGATGACATCAGTTTCTCTCAAGTACTGAGAGATAGATTATCTATTTCAGCCATCTCAGGAAAGGCCTGCTGCTTCTGATTCGTTTGTTGGTTGTCGCTCCTTCTCAGGTCATGCTAATGACTTTTCGATGGATCAATCGCCGTGTTTTGTGGATCCTCCTTGTCCTTCTACACCATCAAAAACCAAGTTGTTCAATTTGAATGAACATCCGCAACAGGAAGTGGGAGTTGGAGGGGATGACCTGCAACACGAGTATTATTATGGTGGAGCGAGTGATCCGAACATGAGTGCTTTCGGTATCTATGACATTGGCAGAGCCAGCATGCCAGATGTTGGTGCTTCTGAGGCTTGTGGGGGTGGCGGACCTAGTGGTCTGGATGCGGGTACTTATGAGGGTCGTCCATATAATCTACGGACACAGATTGCTCCCCCAGATAAATACACCCCATCGTATTATTTGAAGAAAGCGGCGATGAAGTAGTTTTCTTTACTTATTGTCCGTTTGAGTTTATATCTCAATGTTTCTTATCATTCCTGTCTTTATTGTTGTATGTTGATTTTATCTTTGGATATTTCTTTCTATTGTTGTGTTTTTTATTGTTTAGTTGATTGTATATTTAGACGTTTCTGTTTGTTCTTGTCTTTATTATTGTAAGTTTGGTTATACTTTATTTTAGTGCATATATAAACAAATTTCACATCATGATTAAATAGATAAAAAGGTTACATAAGAAAGTCCACATGCTTAAAAATGTAACAAAGTTGCATGCAAAAGTTAAAATGCATAAATACGTCTAAATAGTTGCATAAGAGAGTGAAAAATACACGAGGAAGGTTAACCGCTATTGACCTCCGGCAGAGCTTGGACCTGCGCACTGAGGACATCGACTACGGCTATGTCCCTCCTGTCCACATATAGTACACCGGCGAGGACCACGCATATCTTGTGAATTCTTCTCATTCAAGTAGTGGGTTGACTTCGGTCATCTTTTAGTCATGCGCTTCTATGTTAAATGGCAATCACCTTCACTCCTTCACATCTAGCCCACGTAGATGGGTCACCCATCGAAACAAACTTGCCTCTGTAGACCTTGCAAATTTCAGACATCTTGTACATGTCATGTACATATATTTGCCAATTAAGACGCTGGTTAGAACAACAAGCAAGAGCGTGGCAACATGTAAGTCGCTGGTGGACGAAATTGTGATCACTATTCTTTTCAAGTTGTTTGTCTTTGTATGGATTTATTCAATAATTGTCCTTATTTGAAGTCACAACTCCGTTCAACTAACCAGCAAGTGTACTGGGTCGTCCAAGTAATAACCTTACGTGAGTAAGGGTCGAATCCACAGAGATTGTTGGTATGAAGCAAGCTATGGTCACCTTGTAAATCTCAGTCAGGAGGATTAAAGGTTTATGGGTTTGAAAATATAAAATAAAAAGAAAATACATAATAAAAGGGATAGAATACTTATGTAGATTCATTGGTAGGAATTTCAGATAAGCGGAATGAAGATGCTGTAGAGCTCTCGGACGCCTGCTCTCCTATTCCTTCTACTCAATCCTTCTTACTCCTTTCCATGGCAAGCTTTGTATAGGGGTTCACCATCAGCTGTGGCTACTTTCTTCCTCGCGGGGAAATATCCTATGCGGCTGTCACTCGCACAGCTAACCAGTCTGGAGGCATCACCCATGGCTGATGGCTACATCCCATCCTCGCAGTGAAAGCTAATGCTCACGCACTCTGTCACAGTACGGCCAATCACCGGTTGGTTCCCTCCCCTGCTGGAATAGAATCCCTCTTTTGCGTCTGTCACTGACGCCCAGCAGGTTACAAGTTTGAAGCACGTCACAGTCATTCATTACCGGAATCCTACTCGGAATACCACAGACAAGGTGAGACTTTCCGGATTCCCAGGATCCTACTCGGAACACCACAGACAAGGTTGGACTTTTCGGATCCTCATAAATGCCGCCATCCATCTAGCTTATACCACGAAGATTCTGTTGGGGAATCTAAGAGATACACATTCAAGCTTGTGTTGCATGTAGAACGTAAGTGGTTGTCAATCACGCGCGTTCATGAGTGAGAACGTTAATGAGGGTTATTAACTCATCACATTCATCATGTTCTTGGGTACGAATGAATATCTTGGAATAAGAATAAAAGAGGAATTGAATAAAAGAAGATAGAACTTCATTAATCTTTGAGGTACAGCAGAGCTCCACACCCTTAATCTATGGTGTGCAGAAACTCCACCGTTGAAAATACATAAGCAAAGGGTTCAGGCATGGCCGAATGGCCAGCCCTCTCCTAACGTGATCAATGATCTCCTAAGATGAAGAATAAAGCAAAACTGAGATCAAAGATGTCTAATACATCAATAATTCATCCTATTTATAATAAACTAGCTCCTAGGGTTTACATGAATAAGTAATTGATGCATAAATCCACTTCCGGGGCCCACTTGGTGTATGTTTGGGCTGAGCTTGATCAATCCACGTGTAGAGGCATTTCTTGGCGTCAAACTTCAGGTTATGACGTGTTTTGGGCGTTCAACTCCGGATCATGACGTTTTTCTGGCGTTTAACTCCAGACAGCAGCATGTACTTGGCGTTTAACGCCAAGTTACGTCGTCATTCTTCGAATAAAGTATGGACTATTATATATTGCTGGAAAGCCCTGGATGTCTACTTTCCAACGCCGTTGAGAGCGCGCCATTTGGAGTTCTGTAGCTCCAGAAAATCCATTTCGAGTGTAGGGAGGTCAGAATCCAACAGCATCAGCAGTCCTTTTGTCAGCCTTTTTCAGAGTTTTGCTCAAATCCCTCAATTTCAGTCAGAATTTACCTGAAATCACAGAAAAACACACAAACTCATAGTAAAGTCCAGAAATGTGAATTTAACATAAAAACTAATGAAAACATCCCTAAAAGTAGCTTAAACTTACTAAAAACTATATAAAAACAATGCCAAAAAGCGTATAAATTATCCGCTCATCAGTCGCTCGACCTGGAAATGGCCACAATCGCAACGTCGTTGCACAAGCTTAACAATGTACATAGAACCATCTCATATTTCACGAACCTCAAACATCTCATTGTGCCTGTCGAACTGGTTGATAACAATGTTTTCTACACGTTGAAAACTTTCTTCAACTCATTTAGTGGCAAATTCTTAATATGTGAATCCATTGCGAATGTGCTCATGAGCCTCGACGCTCTTTCGAGTAAACAATTCGTTTAGCTGATAGAAAGTAGACCTAACAATGGTAGTCACAGGAAGGTTGTGCGTACCCTTAAGGACAGAATTTATGCATTTAACCAAATTAGTCATCATATGACCCCAACGATGACCTTGTCAAATGCTAACACTCATCTCTCAACACCGATCTCATCGCACCATCGTGTATATGCCTCACCTCGCTTTTTAAGCTTTTGGTAGTTTGTGTTGTATTCCTGCTCCGTCCTAAAATAGCTTGTAAAACAAACCATGTAATTATAAGCAGAACCACAAATTACTAAGGATAGGACCATAACAGCAACTTCAAATGCCTATGTTAACCACGAGTTTATGCAAGTATGGAGCCTTAACCCTCCTTAAGAAGTTGGACCCGATGTGCCTAATGCAGAACATGTGTCATGCTCTTGGTGGTGACCATGCATCATTACTGTGAGCTATTACTACATCGATGGAGTTATGGTAGTCAGAAATAATGTCTACGCCATCTCGAATAACAACATATATGCGCAAATTAGTAAGAAAAAACTCTCACGCATCTGCCGTCTCACCCTCCAGGATGGCAAAAGCAATTGGCACAATGCTTTAGTTCCCGTTTTGTGCCACTGCAACTAAAAGTGTACCTTTATATTTCTCATACAGGTGTGTGCCATTAACCTGCACTAATGGCTTGTAGTGTCTAAATGATGTATACACGGATAGAAGCTCCAAAACACGCAATGGAGAACTCTTATACCATTCACCTCCTTACTCTCACGATAAACAAGGAGAGTTTTTATTTGAACATGAGACCTTGACATCTTTGCAGTCATTGCTTTTAACCATATCGGCAGAGTCTGGTAAAAAATTTTCCAATCATCGAAAATTTTTGTGTCCAATTTCGGCTTTTCCAGCCAAGCCCTGTAGTAACTTACAATGTAGTTGGACCTGGATTGATCTTTTGCAATAATAGACTTCACTTTTATCGATGGCTTTGCTTCAATCAACGGCCTAATAGCATCTGCAATCGTGTCTGAGTCCAACTTGCCATGATCTTGTGAAATCGTTCCCATGGTGCACATGTGTTCGCCATTGTATCTCCTGATCTCCCACCGAACTTTCTTTCGAATCAAGTTAGCTCGGATAAGCCAATCGCACTCTACACCATACCCCTTGCATTTTGCATAGAATGTTTGTGGCTTAGACTCATACACAATGTAATCAACTCCTCTAGAGATAGTGTAGCTTTTGATGGCAGAGATCACCGATTCTCTAGAACCAAATTCCATTCCGACACTAAAATCACCATCTTCTGTTGCGACTTTGCCTTCACCTATGACATGCAAACCATCGTTAGCTGGTCAAGGCTAAATAATGAAATGATAGTGGTAACTTTAATTAATAAACAATATATACCCATATTCACATACTCAAGAAATTTCGGTGCATGCATGCCTGCGAGATCCAGAGTTTGCATAAAAGACGGAATACCAAAGGAATGTTGGTTTACAAGTGCATCTGTTTCATTTTGCATCGTCGGATTGACTGCCTTGTCTCCGTCATTGTTTTCATCATCGACTTTGTAGTTGGCTTCGAACTCCTCTTCACTGTCGTTGTTATCTTCTTCTCAATCTATGTCCCCGAGCACATCCTTGCCAACCCGTCCAGCCTCATATGCTGTTCAAACTCAATGTACAACTCTATCGTCGGCACGTGAAACTGAGTTTGTTGATATATATAGAACATCTGCTGTATACATGCGTCGTCAGTGACGGACATTATTTGAAACTATATCAGCCCACCAAATACTTATACAGGATTCCTGTACAAAATGTTGCTGATCCGCTTTGAAATGTGACTTTGTATGTTCCCACAAAAATCATTTTGCAACTCTATAAAACTCATGATACATGGTATAGCAAAGAAAAATGGATATTCACAAACAAAGTCACTCCTTCATGTGTGTTTGGTATAATCTCACTGTTATAATACACCTGCAAATTTACAATATCTTCCATAACCTCAACTTTACCTAACCAAATTTTTTTGACACTACTAATTGTCAAAAAAACTCACAAGTATAAAAGGAAGAGGAATGGCGATGAGGGATTTGAATCCTCTAAAGTTTGAATTTCACTTTAGAGACTAAAGTATAATCTTCTACCTTTGAATAGTTTCTCTTTCATATTTATTCTTGGTCCCACCTATGCAATCAATGGTAAGAGATCACACTTTACTCTCTAAAGTGAAATTCAAACTTTAAAAGATCCAAATCTGACAATGAAGTATGAAACACAATGAATTGACAATGATATTTATAGGCAAGACTCTTGATAAACCATTTTGCTTTAAACAAAACACATGTTGCATTTGGAAGTTTTCAATAAAAAATATTAGAAAATATAAAACGCAAGTACGTTTTATTGTTTCAAAAAAAATAGAATATAGTTAAAACACAACTTATATTTTGCAAATTGCCATTTTATAAAAAATTTAAATTACCAAACGTACCGTGCGTTTTGCAGATTTTAAATTTAAAAATTTAAAAAAATAAATCGCTATCTACATTTTGCTCTAACATCATATCAGTATAATTATTTTATACGCATTCATTTTAATATTAAATTCTACCTTTCTTTCCGTATAAAAAAAAAATCAGCCCCAAACTGACGATATATAACATATCTTCTGTGAATAAATAATTGGAATAAATAATATCATAAACCTATAAAACAAAAAAATTGATTAAGAAATTCCAATACTCAAGTGAAAAAATCTCAATTCGAGTTAGGACTAAAAGCATTAAAAAATAATATACGAAGATCAAACGGAATCTCTCAAGTTGGAGATTGACACATGCCTAACGTTATTCCAAATAGCATACAGAAAGGGGAGGAAAATTCACCATGATTTTAGTTTACTAACACATGTGGAAACTTTATTGTTTGAGGCTAAAGTTAAATAAGTATGAAATGAAACGTGGAAAAGAAATATAAATAATTCTAACATTAGAGGACATAACAGAAAAGATGATATTTCTTATGCTAAAATTCAACCTGGAAAATTTTGTGGAATTTTTCTGCACCTGAATATAAAATAAGAGTGACAATGAACCCCAGGTGGATAGGAACTAGGATATAGAAAAAATGAAAATTGAAAGTGACTCTACCTGTCAATTAATCATTTAGATAAAGTACCTCATGAACATAATTTAATCTCCATATCAATATTCATTTTACCATAATTTAATCTCCAGTTCTCCACACGAACAATTATTTCAAAATGGATCGGAGAGTATGTTCACCATGTATGTATTAGCAATTAGTACAGCGACTAGGAAAATAAAAAGCAATTCTAATGAACAGTGATGTTAAGTGTAGAAATTAAAATGGGTAGAAAAAGGGGGGAGATTGTATAAGAAAAAGAATTATAATTTTGTTTTCTTTCGTCAAAGAGCAATTATTCTTTCGTCAAAGAGCAATTACACTAACATAAAGAGTTTGTAATGTGAATAGTATAATACATAGCATATAATCTTTGGAAATAAAAACAAGAGTGAAAAACAAAGCCAGATCTAGAATTTTCATTACTGATGATGCATAACATTTTTCATTGATCGCTAAAATTTGATCAATCATAGTCATTGACATATAGCACCAAGATTGGTCATCAAATACAACAAATACAGAAAAGATAACCCAATCTCTAAAAAATCATAGCTTAATAAGGACAAAAGTTCAGAAACATCTCATTGAAACCCAACCCCACTATAACTTTTTTTTTTTTTCTAGGAATTGGATTCAAGGATGATCAAAACCAAAAACTCACTATGATTAAAAGGAGAAAGCTTTAATTAAAAAAAAAAAAAAACTAAACCCTTGCTTTCTGCAAGAGAGGAGTGAAGGCAACAATGCCTTCTTTGCAGGAAGAATCAGAAGCCAAGTCAGAAACCATGTTCACGAAATCCTCCAAAGAAAGCTTCCCGTACTTGTGTTCGTCTTTCTCGAGGTGCTTCACGATGTTACTGAAGAACGCAACTTCGCAAGGGAGGAGTAAACCGCCGCTACATCGAAGACCGAAAACCTCTTCGGTTTCTTCGAGGAGACCAGCGAACACCGGCAGGTTGAGGAATCTTGCGGGAATCACGAAACGTTTGCGTTCTTGACCCACGTACACGAACACGAACCCCGAGGGAGCGCGTCGTGGCGACGATGCGCAGGGTTTTGAATCGAGGGAGGAGGAGTCGTAGTGGTGGTGGTGGCGGCGGTGGCTGATGGCCCTCCACCGCATCATGAGCTGCTTGAGGCGAACGATTTGGCGAATCCTGTCGACCTTCTTCATGGCACCTGCACCTGCCATTGGAGGAGCGTGTGTGTGTGAGAGAGAGAAGGGTGAGTGTCGAGAGCGGTTTTTGTTTTCTGTTTGTGAGGAAAAAAATGTGTGTTTGTTGGTGGTGTAGTTTTTTGAGGAAAACGGAAGTAACTGAGAACGTTAAGGTTGGTACAGGATTGGACTAATACCTGCTGGGCTATATAATGCGTAGTTTAGATTCCCTCAGGTTTTCTACAATATCCCGCCTGCCACCAACAATTGGTTTTTTATTTTTGTTCCAGTAATGTTTCATAATCAATAATATAATATTTAATCAACATTTTAATTATTAAATTTTAACTTTTAAACTCTAACATTTAAATTTTAAAATTTAAAATTTAAATTAAAATTTTATTAGTATAAAAATAAAATCTCCGTAAAATATTGAATACTGAATAATATTAATAAAATACGTTAGTTTCAAATATTTCTTTTTTCATTTTATATATATAATATTGAGAGGATGAAGTTAACTTAGTTTGGCATGATAATCTTTTATTAGGGTTGCAATATAGTTTTAGATTCTTTGATTCTTGGTTTTAAAAGATGAATTTAACTCCTGATGCGCGTAAAGAGATTTTATACATATATAAATTATTTGTTACCATAATTATTATATTATCGTATAATAATTATGATTTACATGCTAAATATGATAAATGATTTTTTTAAAATTAGTTTGATATGTTATTTTATAAGAAATGACCATGTTAAGTGTATACTAAAATTAATTACTAAAATTAGTCATTATAACAAAATATATACTAAAATTTAAAATACACATTAAAAATAAGTTACACTATACATATTAACTGATTTTGGTAACTAATTTTAATAAATTAATAATATTTTTGTATAATAAATATACATGTTATATAAGGGCAGTGCTACGGTGCTTAAGAGAATTTTTTTCTGCCGGTGCTGAAAATGTGTGGCAAGGAGAAGGAAAGGACGCGTGGCACTGATGTCTCCCAAGTGCCGACAATTTCTGCGTTAAAGTTGATAGTGATGTATGCTGAAAATTTGGTTAGGAGATAATAATCTTATGTTAATGATGTCAATTATGTTATTGGGCCTTTTTTGTGGATCCAATAAATATTTGATCTCATTGTTTTTGTTATGTTATGGAACAAAAATAAAATAAATATGATATATATCACAGTAACAGTTTTTGTTTGATGGTTTGGGCCTTGAAATATGTTTTTGGACATGAACCCAAAATTGGATCATGAAAATATTATAGTAGTAATAACCAATAAAAATATAAAATCAAAGAAAATAAATAATAATAATAATAATAATAATAATAATAATAATAATAATAATAATAATAATAATAATAATAATAATAATAATAATTAAAAAAAAGGGAGAAGATAGCTCTAAAATTAAGAATTTAGGATACAAAGAGAGAAGATGTTTTTTATTGGTCTATGTTGTTGTAAAGTCCATGTTATTTAGTTCTGAAATTTTTTTCTTTGGAATAAAAAAATTTAATATCTTTATTTATTTGTAAAAAAGAATATTTGTTTAGATATTTAATTCTATTAGTTTAATTATTTTTAATTTTGAAATTAAATAAATTAAAAAATTTAGTCGTAGTATTTTGAGTTTAAAAGCGTGGGCTTGTCAGCCAAACTTGCTCCATAAGATAAATAATATACAAAATTATTCTTTTTTAAATATCTTTAAAATATATAACTTATAATTTATTGATATAGAACTATCGATTAAATTCCTATTGTATATTTGAGCCAGCTCGTGAACTCGAGTGAGCTCCTGAGCTTTCGGTGGGTCGACCTTCAGCTTAAGAATTCGACTTCATTGTTAACGACTCCAGCTGTAAGCCAACCGCAATTTTCGTGAGTCGAGCTTGAGCTTTATCAACCACGGCTCACAAAGGCTCACTTCCACCCCTACCGATGTTAAACAACAAAAATAATAACTTAGAAGGAGTTCAAAATTTTCTTCCTAGAACTAGGTGAGACTTAACACCAACCATTATTACAAACTATTATTTATTCTTCAAACAAAGTAATAATTAAATAAATATTACTTAACCAAAAATTAAATAATATCCATTTAAATTATTAAACAAATTCTTTAATGCAAATATCAAAATTTAAAATTTTATAACTTGAATTATATCTATTTAAATAAATTTATAAAAACCTTATTTTTAAAAAAATTTTAATTTAAACATTGTTTTTAGATTTGACATAGACTTTCAACAGTTATATTTAAACTCAAAATACTACTGTTTAAAATTTTTAATTTATTTAATTTAAAAATTAAAATTTATTAAACTTGACAAATTAAATATTTAAATAGATTTTTTTTCAGATAAATAAAACTTAAAAGTTATTAATTTTCTTTCATTCATAGAACAAAATTTCATAACACAATAACATGGGATTTGAACAACACAGATAAGTAAGGACTATTATTATTGTTATTATTTATTTTCTTCGGTTTTATATTTCTATTGTTTATTATTACCATAGCAGTATTTTCATTATCCAATTTCATGTTTATGTTCAAAAAAAAAAATGTCATGGTCCAAAACGTTAAGCAAAAAAAGGATTTTAGTGTCACATATTATGTTCACTTCTTTTTTGTTCAATAACACAAGAAAAAAAGCTACCCTCGAATGTAACTGCCAACACTTGCTGGATCTTCAAAAATAGGCCCAATAATTTAATTAGCATCATTAACGTAACATTATTATCAACTAACCAAATTTTATGCATACATCACCAACTGATCACCATCAGCTTTGGGGCAGCAAATGTCGGCACTTTAGAAGCAACAAAATCACGCGTCCTCTACTTCAAACTGCCACATACTTTCAGTTTGAAGTAGAGGACGCGTGGTTTTGTTGCTTCTAAAGTGCCGACATTTGCTGCCCCAAAGCTGATGGTGATCAGTTGGTGATGTATGCATAAAATTTGGTTAGTTGATAATAATGTTACGTTAATGATGCTAATTAAATTATTGGGCCTATTTTTGAAGATCCAGCAAGTGTTGGCAGTTACATTCGAGGGTAGCTTTTTTTCTTGTGTTATTGAACAAAAAAGAAGTGAACATAATATGTGACACTAAAATCCTTTTTTTGCTTAACGTTTTGGACCATGACATTTTTTTTTTGAACATAAACATGAAATTGGATAATGAAAATACTGCTATGGTAATAATAAACAATAGAAATATAAAACCGAAGAAAATAAATAATAACAATAATAATAGTCCTTACTTATCTGTGTTGTTCAAAGCCCATGTTATTGTGTTATGAAATTTTGTTCTATGAATGAAAGAAAATTAATAACTTTTAAGTTTTATTTATCTGAAAAAAAATCTATTTAAATATTTAATTTGTCAAGTTTAATAAATTTTAATTTTTAAATTAAATAAATTAAAAATTTTAAACAGTAGTATTTTGAGTTTAAATATAACTGTTGAAAGTCTATGTTAAATCTAAAAACAATGTTTAAATTAAAATTTTTTTAAAAATAAGGTTTTTATAAATTTATTTAAATAGATATAATTCAAGTTATAAAATTTTAAATTTTGATATTTGCATTAAAGAATTTGTTTAATAATTTAAATGGATATTATTTAATTTTTGGTTAAGTAATATTTATTTAATTATTACTTTGTTTGAAGAATAAATAATAGTTTGTAATAATGGTTGGTGTTAAGTCTCACCTAGTTCTAGGAAGAAAATTTTGAACTCCTTCTAAGTTATTATTTTTGTTGTTTAACATCGGTAGGGGTGGAAGTGAGCCTTTGTGAACCGTGGTTGATAAAGCTCAAGCTCGACTCACGAAAATTGCGGTTGGCTTACAGCTGGAGTCGTTAACAATGAAGTCGAATTCTTAAGCTGAAGGTCGACCCACCGAAAGCTCAGGAGCTCACTCGAGTTCACGAGCTGGCTCAAATATACAATAGGAATTTAATCGATAGTTCTATATCAATAAATTATAAGTTATATATTTTAAAGATATTTAAAAAAGAATAATTTTGTATATTATTTATCTTATGGAGCAAGTTTGGCTGACAAGCCCACGCTTTTAAACTCAAAATACTACGACTAAATTTTTTAATTTATTTAATTTATTTCAAAATTAAAAATAATTAAACTAAAAGAATTAAATATCTAAACAAATATTCTTTTTTACAAATAAATAAAGATATTAAATTTTTTTATTCCAAAGAAAAAAATTTCAGAACTAAATAACATGGACTTTACAACAACATAGACCAATAAAAAACATCTTCTCTCTTTGTATCCTAAATTCTTAATTTTAGAGCTATCTTCTCCCTTTTTTTTTAATTATTATTATTATTATTATTATTATTATTATTATTATTATTATTATTATTATTATTATTATTTATTTTCTTTGATTTTATATTTTTATTGGTTATTACTACTATAATATCTTCATGATCCAATTTTGGGTTCATGTTCAAAAACATATTTCAAGACCCAAACCATCAAACAAAAACTGTCACTGTGATATATATCATATTTATTTTATTTTTGTTCCATAACATAACAAAAACAATGAGATCAAATATTTATTGGATCCACAAAAAAGGCCCAATAACATAATTGACATCATTAACACAAGATTATTATCTCCTAACCAAATTTTCAGCATACATCACTATCAACTTTAACGCAGAAATTGTCGGCACTTGGGAGACATCAGTGCCACGCGTCCTTTCCTTCTCCTTGCCATACATTTTCAGCACCGGCAGAAAAAAATTCTCTTAAGCACCGTAGCACTGCCCGTTATATAAAAGTCAAAATTTTATATATTAAGTTGACCAATATTTACGACAAATCTTTCACATATGAAACAAAAAATATTAAAAATAAAAACAAAAAACAAAACTTTATTAGTTTTACTATTTTTTATAAAATATTAATAAAAAATAAAAATACAAATACAAACTACATAGTAAATACACTTATACAGCTATAAATTTTCTATAGTTGGTCAACAGCGCGCTTGGAAGTTTTTCAAAATCATAGAAGTGCAAAATTTCGAGTCTCGGGAATCGTGACTCGTGAGTGTGGCTGTGTGGGATAAACTAATCATAGGCCTTTCTTTTTATCATTTTGGTCATGGGCCTGACTTGAAAATGACCCAAGGTAATAAGGGATGGTCCTAAACACTCCCCACCTTCTCAATTATTATGTTTGAGCCCAATTCAAATGTAAGAGCATGTTCTTGCCGGGCTTATCACTTCTCAAGATAATAAATAATAAGAAAAATTCCACAAACAAGTTTATTAGGAGTAGCAACACTACTCGAATCTGTGAGTGTTTACCCCATTTCTATCCACTCGAGATGGATAATTACTCATCCCACACTGGAGCAGGTTTTTAACGGAGTGGATTCTTGGACAGATTTAAGTTAAATTCGTCCCTATCTGCCCTGGTGTGTGTATATATATATATATATATATATAAAATAATAATAATATTATATTATATTTAAATTTTTATTTTAATTTATGTTAGTATGTAATGATAGTTATATAAATTTTAAAATTTAATTTTATTTATAGATTTTAATAATTATAGAATGGGTAGGAACGGAGCGGATACCCACAGGAGCGTGTTAGGATTTAACTTTTTACTACTTGCGAGTAAAAGCGACGCGAATTTAATGCTGATTATTGTAGTGCGAGACGGGATCAAGTAGGACAAAAACCAGCCCTACTCGCCCCATTACCACCCCTAAAATTTATGGTTAAAAGTAAAAGATTTTTCTACTCTATGAGAAGAGAAACTCTAGTAATCTCTTACGAGCAAGGACAAAGCTTGAAAAATATTTTGAGCGGTTCAAAAATATTAACAAAATAATTACAAAATAATATTTATATTAAAATAAAATTTATATATATAATTATTTGAAATTTAGTTTGAGAAATTAAAATTTTTAAAATTTTTAATTGTAAAATTTCTACTCATATACAAAAATATAATAACACCAGTATTTATTGAATATTTTAATTTTTTTGTCTAACATAAAAAATTGAATTATAAAACTATTGAAATATAAAACATCACTAGATAAAACTAATTGGGATTTGGAAAAGTAGCAATTTCAATTTTTTTGTTTAGATTTTGTAAGCACTAAACAAGTAGTAAGGCCTTTAATTATTTCAATGATACAAAATTTTAGACTTTTAGTAAATTCAATTTGTCAAAACCATTTTTTTATAGTAAAAATTTAGGTGCAGTTAATTTTACGTGAAGTTGATAACTAAGAGTTATTAGATGAAAATTTAGTCAAATCAGTTAAATTGTTTAACCGCTCTCAGCTATCAATTTCATGTGAAGTTGACTGTACCTAAATTTTTATTTTTATTCATTATGTGTAAAATAAAAAAGTTGAGTAAATATGAAAAAAATATCAAGCACAGGTGTGAGAAATAGAAGCATAAAAATTTTACCAACTGAGCTAACTTTTTTACTTTTTGAAAAACTACTAAATTCTTTACAAAAATTTTATGGAAGCATAGCTAAATTAACAACTAACTCTCAACATCAAAGTCTAGATATTCAAATACAAAACATAAAAAGATCGAGAGTAATTCAACCTCGGGTCGTTCTCCCTTAATATTGCAATGAAGTGTTCAATTGTTGGCTATAGGAGGAAAATTGGGCTTGGAAATGCAAGAGGGAAGAAATACAAGAAATGTAAATAGCAATAAATGAAGCAAGCATGTAAGAAATTAAATGTCAAAACAATTAAAACAAGGAAAGGAAAACTCAAATGCAAAAAACCTCTTAGCAAGTAATTGAGAGCTAAGGTTAGCTATCCTAGCCATTGACCACAAACAGATGATGATTATGAAGAGTTAATCTTACTTAGTCAATCCTACATCGAGGATAAGTCAAATAGGCATAGTTGATTTCAATCCCTAAGTCCTAAGTCAACACTATTGGGTCACTTAGAGTCAAGGAAAACCAAATCAACTAACTACTCTAATATATCAAACAAGAATGGATATCAATAGCTCAAGGGTCACCAAAGTCATTAATTCCAAGTCAAGAATGAAGAAAAACTAAGTAGAAACTAAGTCAAGCATTTTATCAAACACTTGGTGTGCATGAAAATAAGATAATATTAAATTGCATTAAAAATAAAAGCTAACTACCAAAACAAGAAAATGATAACAACAACTAAAGAAAGCATTAAATGAACATAAAATATAAATTGTATTAATTGAAAATTAAAATAACAAGAGTGTGCATAAACATAAAAAGGACAAAATAAAGAAATTAACAAGATAAACTAAGGAAATTAAGACAAGAGAACAAGAAAATGTAGAAGAAACTAGATGAAAACAAGAATCAAAAGCAGAAATTACAAAGAAAATAAACTAAAAACCCTAGGTTCTAGAGAGAAGGGGGAGCTTCTCTCAATAGAAAATGAACTACATGATGCTAAACTAACCCTAATTGCTCCCCCCTTCTCATGGAAGGAGACCCTCTTTGATATAGCACTCAATCAGCCTTAAAAGGTCCAAAACTAGGCTCTGGAGGCCCAAAAATTGCCCCCAACGATTTGCATCAAATGAGTCACGCGCTGGGACTTGTGCGTACGCACTCATGTTGATTTCCTCCTGTGCGTACGCACAGATCGTCGTGCATACGCACACATGCAGTTGTGCTTCTTGTGCGTACGCACAGTAGGTTGTGCGTACGCACACACACTCCAATGTGTGCTTCTCCTTTGTTTACTGTGTGTACGCACACACACTCCAATGTGTGCTTCTCCTTTATTTTCTTCATGCTTTCTCCCAATTTCATACTTTTCTTTCACTCTTATCAAACCATTCCAACCTATTACACCTGAAATCACTCATCAAAACCATCAAGACATCGAATGGGATAAAAATGGGGGTAAAAGTGATTAAATTAAGCACAAAATGGCATGTTTTCACAATTAGGCTCAATTTAGGGAGAGAACACAAAAGTATGCTATTTGGATGAATAAATGTGGGTTTATATGATGAAATCCACTCAAATCAAAACAAAATATATCGTCAAGTATGGATTCATCAAAGCCATGACTTTTTATTGTCCAAACAAAATTCCACTTTTGTTTTTCAGGAGTTTGTGTATGTTTTTGGGTTTCAAATATCACCGTTATAGTGTTTAATTTTTTGTTCTGGCCATTTTTATATTTATCTGAGTTTTTCAACTGTTTCTTAATTTTCATATTAGAGACGAAATGATGTATTCTATTGATGTTGGAGTTAGGTATATTATTTTAGGGTGTAGAAATAGCAACAAAAAAATAAAAAAAGATTTAGAAAATCACAAATCGAACCTTTAAATTTAGATTTTTTAAATTTTTATATTTTTTCACAAAATTTACCTTCAGATTTGAATTTTCTGAAAATTTTTTCACAAAATCTATTCTCAGATTTTATTTTTTAAAATTTTTTATTTTTTTTTCACAAAATCTACTTACCGATTTATTTTTTTAAGCAAAAAAAATTATCCTGCACAAATCAAAAGGTCAGTTTTGTACTTCTCTATTTATACGAGTTAAGTCCCACTTTGGTCCCTAAGATTGGCGAGTTGCACTGATTTAGTTCGCCAGATCCCGATTGCATTAAATTAGTCCACCAGATTAAAAAAAATGCACTACGTTAGCCCTTGTCCTATTTTCCGTCACCAGAGCACTGACGCCGTCAATAACGTGGCCAATTGTTGCCATGCTGGACACACTAACGGTTAGATGACATTGTATAAAATTTGATTAGCTCCAATTTGGTCCTTATCCCCTTTTATAACCTAAATTGCTTCCGTGACTTCTTCTTCTTCTTCCCATT